>NW_026734522.1:0-333987 GCF_949786415.1 Peromyscus eremicus | reverse complement strand
GCAAGCTCACTGTTCTGGCGCTATAGGAAACACAGTAGAGTAGAAGAGTGCTCTTTTCTCAAAAGCAGAGTGTGTTTCTTGTAAGGCGAGCTAGCGATTGTTTCCCAGTCCTAAATGAAGTTGAATCCCATGCAGTTTCTGGTTCTACGAGTAGAGTTATTTTTTGGTAAGAAGAGTCACTATTGCGCTCCCAATGCCATACACAGTACAAACAGCACTTGCCTCTGTTCCAATCAAGTACAGTGTATTGGACTGAAGAGGAGCTACTGTTCTTGTCAGTTTCCTAAGCAGAGTTGAACTAGATACGGCCCGTGTGTATAGGAAGCACAGTTCCTTTGTTCTGAGCAAGCTCACTGTTAGGACCCCATAGGAAACACAGTAGAGTAGAAGAGTGCTCTTTTCTCAAAAGCAGAGTGTGTTTCTTGTAAGCGAGCTAGCTTTTGTTTCCCAGTCCTAAATGAATTTGAATCACATGCAGTTTCTGGTCCTAGGAGTAGAGTTATTTTTTGGTAAGAAGAGTAACTATTGCCCTCCAATTGCCAGACACAGTACAAATAGCACTTGCGTCTGTTCCAATCAAGTACAGTGTATTGGACTGAAGAGGAGCTAGTGTTCTTTTCAGTTTCCTAAGCAGAGTTGAACTAGATATGGCCTGTGTGTGTATGAAGCACATTTCTTTTGTTCTGAGCAAGCTAATTGTTCTGGCCCTATAGGAAACACAGTAGAGTAGAAGAGTGCTCTTTTCTCAAAAGCAGAGTGTGTTTCTTGTAAGGCAAGCTAGCGTTTGTTTCCCAGTCCTAAATGGAGTTGAATCCCATGCAGTTTCTGGTCCTAGGAGCAAGAGTTGTTTTGTGGTAAAAAGAGTCACTATTGCGCTCCCATTGTGATACACAGTGCAAATAGCACTGGCATCTGTTCCCAGCAAGTACAGTGTATTGGACTGAAGAGGAGCTACTGTTCTTGTCAGTTTCCTAAGCAGAGTTGAACTAGATATGGCCCGTGTGTGTAGGAAGCACAGTTCTTTTGTTCTGAGCAAGCTCACTGTTTTGGCCCAATAGGAAACACAGTAGAGTACAAGAGAGCTCTTTTCTCAAAAGCAGAGTGTGTTTCTTGTAAGGCAGGTTATCATTTGTTTCCCAGTCCTAAATGGAGTTGAATCACATGCAGTTTCTGGTCCTATGAGCAAGAGTTGTTTTCTGGTAAAAAGAGTCACTATTGCGCTCCCAAATCCGTACACAGTGCAAATAGCACTCGTGTCTGTTCCCAGCAAGCACAGTGTATTGGACTAAAGAGGAGCTACTGTTCTTGTCAGTTTCCTAAGCAGAGTTGAACTAGATATGGCCCGTGTGTGCAAGAAGCACAGTTCTTTTGTTCTGAGCAAGCTCTCTGTTCTGGCCCTAGAGGAAACACAATAGACTAGAAGAGTGCTCTTTTCTCAAAAGCAGAGTGTGTTTCTTGTAAGGCGAGCTAGCGTTTGTTTCCCAGTCCTAAACGGAGTTGAATGACATGCAGTTTCTGGTCCTATGAGCAAGAGTTGTTTTCTGGTAAGAAGAGTCACTATTGCGCTCCCATTGCTGTACACAGTGCAAAAAGCACTCGCGTATGTTCCCAGCAAGTACAGTGTATTGGACTGAAGAGGAGCTACTGTTCTTGTCAGTTTCCTAAGCAGAGTTGAACCAGATATGGCCCGTGTGTGTAGGAAGCACAGTTCTTTTGTTCTGAGCAAGCTCACTGTTTTGGCCCTATAGGAAACACAGTAGAGTACAAGAGAGCTCTTTTCTCAAAAGCAGAGTGTGTTTCTTGTAAGGCAGGTTATCATTTGTTTCCCAGTCCTAAATGGAGTTGAATCACATGCAGTTTCTGGTCCTATGAGCAAGAGTTGTTTTCTGTTAAAAAGAGTCACTATTGCGCTCCCAAATCCTTACACAGTGCAAATAGCACTCGTGTCTGCTCCCAGCAAGCACAGTGTATTGGACTAAAGAGGAGCTACTGTTCTTGTCAGTTTCCTAAGCAGAGTTGAACTAGATATGGCCCGTGTGTGCAAGAAGCACAGTTCTTTTGTTCTGAGCAAGCTCTCTGTTCTGATCCTAGAAGAAACACAATAGACTAGAAGAGTGCTCTTTTCTCAAAAGCAGAGTGTGTTTCTTGTAAGGCGAGCTAGCGTTTGTTTCCCAGTCCTAAACGGAGTTGAATGACATGCATTTTCTGGTCCTATGAGCAAGAGTTGTTTTCTGGTAAGAAGAGTCACTATTGCGCTCCCATGCTGTACACAGTGCAAAAAGCACTCGCGTATGTTCCCAGCAAGTACAGTGTATTGGACGGAAGAGGAGCTACTGTTCTTGTCAGTTTCCTAAGCAGAGTTGAACTAGATATGGCTCGTGTTTGTAAGAAGCACAGTTCTTTTCTTGTGAGCAATCTCACTGTTCTGTACCTATAGGAAACACAGTAGAGTAGAAGAGTGCTCTTTTCTCAAAAGCAGAGTGTGTTTCTTGTAAGGCAAGCTAGCGTTTGTTTCCCAGTCCTAAATGGAGTTGAATCGCATGCAGGTTTTGGTCCTACACTCAAGAGTTGTTTTCTGGTAAGGAAAGTCACTATTGCGCTCCCATTGCCATACACAGTGCAAATAGCACTCGCGTCTGTTCCCAACAAGTACAGTGTATTGGATTGAAGAGGAGCTATTGTTCTTGTCAGTTTCCTAAGCAGAGTTGAACTAGATATGGCCCGTGTGTGTAGGAAGCACAGTTCTTTTGTTCTGAGCAAGCTCACTGTTCGGACCCCATAGGAAACACAGTAGAGTAGAAGTGTGCTCTTTTCTCAAAAGCAGAGCGTGTTTCTTGTAAGGCGAGCTAGCGTTTGTTTCCCAGTCCTAAGTGAAGTTGAATCACATGCAGTTTCTGGTCCTAAGAGCAAAAGTTGTTTTCTGGTAAGAAAACTCACTATTGTGCTCCTATTACTGTACACAGTGCAAATAGCACTCGCGTCTGTTCCCAGCAAGTACAGTGTATTGGACTGAAGAGGAGCTACTGTTCTTGTCAGTTTCCTAAGCAGAATTGAACTGGATATGTCCATTTGTGTAGGAAGCACAGTTCTTTTGTTCTGAGCAAGCTCACTGTACTGGCCCTATAGGAAACACAGTAGAGTAGAAGAGTGCTCTTTTCTCGAAAGCAGAGTGTGTTTCATGTAAGGCAAGCTAGCATTTCTTTCCCAGTCCTAAATGGAGTTGAATTACATGCAGTTTTTCGTCCTACGAGCAAGAGTTGTTTTCTGGTAAGAAGAGTCACTTTTGCGCTCCCATTGTCATACACAAGGCAAATAGCACTGCCGTCTGTTCCCAGCATGTACAGTGTATTGGACTGAAGAGGATCTACTGTTCTTGTCTGTTACCGATGCAGAGTTGAACTAGATATGGCCCGTGTGCGTAGGAAGCACAGTTCTTTTGTTCTGAGCAAGCTCACTGTTCTGGCCCTATAGGAAACACAGTAGAGTAGAAGAGTACTCTTTTCTCAAAAGCATAATGTGTTTCTTGCAAGGCGAGCTAAGGTATGTTTCCCAGTCCTAAATGGATTTGAATCACATGCAGTTTCTGGTCCTACAAGCAAGAGTATTTTCTGGTAAGAAGAGTCACTATTGCGCTACCATTGTCATACACAGGGCAAATAGCACTGGCATTTGTTCCCAGCATGTACAGTGTATTGGACTGAAGAGGATCTATTGTTCTTGTCAGGTTCCTCAGCAGAGTTGAACTAGATATGGCCTGTGTGTGTATGAAGCACATTTCTTTTGTTCTGAGCAAGCTCACTGTTCTGGCCCTATAGGAAACACAGTAGAGTAGAATAGTGCTCTTTTCTCAAAAGCAGAGTGTGTTTCTTGTAAGGCAAGCTAGCCTTTGTTTCCCAGTCCAAAATGGAGTTGAATCCCATACAGTTGCTGGTTCTAGGAGCAAGAGTTGTTTTGTGGTAAGAAGAGTCACTATTGCGCTCTCATTGTTATACACAGTGCAAATAGCACTGGCGACTGATCCCAGGAAGCACACTGTATTGGACTGAAGGGGATCTACTGTTCTTGTCAGTTTCCTAAGCAGAATTGAACTAGATTTGGCCCGTGTGTGTAGGAAGCACAGTTCTTTTGTTCTGAGCAAGCACACTGTTAGGACCCCATAGGAAACACAGTAGAGTAGAAGTGTGCCCTTTTCTCAAAAGCAGAGCTCGTTTCTTGTAAGGCAAGCTAGCGTTTGTTTCCCAGTCCTAAGTGGAGTTGAATCACATGCAGTTTCTGGTCCTAAGAGCCAGAGTTGTTTTCTGGTATGAAGAGTCACTATTGTGCTCCCATTGCAGTACACAGTGCAAATAGCACTCGCGTCTGTTCCCAGCAAGTACAGTGTATTGGACAGAAGAGGATCTACTGTTCTTGTCAGTTTCCTAAGCAGAGTTGAACTAGATATGGCCCGTGTGTGTAGGAAGCACAGTTCTTTTGTTCTGAGCAAGCTCACTGTTCTGGCCCTATAGGAAACACAGTAGAGTACAAGAGTGCTCTTTTCTCAAAAGCAGAGTGTGTTTCTTGTAAGGCGAGCTAGCGTTTGTTTCCCAGTCCTAAACGGAGTTGAATAACATGCAGTTTCTGGTCCTATGAGCAAGAGTTGTTTTCTGGTAAGAAGAGTCACTGTTGCGCTCCCATTGCTGTACAAAGTGCAAATAGCACTCGCGTATGTTCCCAGCAAGTACAGTGTATTGGACTGAAGAGGAGCTACTGTTCTTGTCAGTTTCCTAAGCAGAGTTGAACTAGATATGGCCCGTGTTTGTAAGAAGCACAGTTCTTTTCTTCTGAGCAATCTCACTGTTCTGTACCTATAGGAAACACAGTAGAGTAGAAGAGTGCTCTTTTCTCAAAAGCAGAGTGTGTTTCTTGTAAGGCAAGCTAGCGTTTGTTTCCCAGTCCTAAATGGAGTTGAATCGCATACAGGTTTTGGTCCTACACTCAAGAGTTGTTTTCTGGTAAGGAAAGTCACTATTGCGCTCCCATTGCCATACACAGTGCAAATAGCACTCGCGTCTGTTCCCAACAAGTACAGTGTATTGGACTGAAGAGGAGCTACTGTTCTTGTCAGTTTCCTAAGCAGAGTTGAACTAGATATGGCCCGTGTGTGTAGGAAGCACAGTTCTTTTGTTCTGACCAATCTCACTGTTCGGACCCCATAGGAAACACAGTAGAGTAGAAGTGTGCCGTATTCTCAAAAGCAGAGCGTGTTTCTTGTAAGGCGAGCTAGCGTTTGTTTCCCAGTCCTAAGTGAAGTTGAATCACATGCAGTTTCTGGTCCTAAGAGCAAAAGTTGTTTTCTGTTAAGAAAACTCACTATTGTGCTCCTATTACTGTACACAGTGCAAATAGCACTCGCGTCTGTTCCCAGCAAGTACAGTGTATTGGACTGAAGAGGAGCTACTGTTCTTGTCAGTTTCCTAAGCAGAGTTGAACTAGATATGGCCCGTGTGTGTATGAAGCACATTTCTTTTTTTCTGAGCAAGCTCACTGTTCTGGCCCTATAGGAAACACAGTAGAGTAGAAGAGTGCTCTTTTCTCAAAAGCAGAGTGTGTTTCTTGTAAGGCAAGCTAGGGTTTGTTTCCCAGTCCTAAATGGAGTTGAATCCCATGCAGTTTCTGGTCCTAGGAGCAAGAGTTGTTTTGTGGTAAGAAAAGTCACTATTGTGCTCCCATTGTCATACACAGTGCAAATAGCACTGGCGTCTGTTCCCAGTAAGTACAGTGTATTGGACTGAAGGGGAATTACTGTTCTTGTCAGTTTCCTAAGCAGAATTGAACTAGAGATGGCCCGTGTGTGTAGGAAGCACAGTTCTTTTGTTCTGAGCAAGCTCACTGTTCTGGCCCTATTGGAAACACAGTAGAGTAGAAGAGTGTTCTTTTCTCAAAAGCAGAGTGTGTTTCTTGTAAGGCGAGCTAGTGTTTGTTTCCCAGTCCTAAATGGAGTTGAATCACATGCAGTTTTTGGTCCTATGCTCAAGAGTTGTTTTCTGGTAAGGAAAGTCACTATTGCGCTCCCATTGCCAAACACAGTGCAAATAGCACTTGCATCTGTTCCCAGCAAGTACAGTGTATTGGACTGAAGAGGAGCTACTGTTCTTTTCAGTTTCCTAAGCAGAATTGAACTGGATATGGCCATTTTTGTAGGAAGCACAGTTCTTTTGTTCTGAGCAAGCTAACTGTACTGGCCCTATAGGAAACACAGTAGAGTAGAAGAGTGCTCTTTTCTCAAAAGCAGAGTGAGTTTCTTGTAAGGCGAGCTAGCGTTTCTTTCCCAGTCCTAAATGGATTTGAATCACATGCAGTTTCTGGTCCTACAAGCAAGAGTATTTTCTGGTAAGAAGAGTCACTATTGCGCTACCATTGTCATACACAGGGCAAATAGCACTGGCATTTGTTCCCAGCATGTACAGTGTATTGGACTTAAGAGGATCTATTGTTCTTGTCAGGTTCCTAAGCAGAGTTGAACTAGATATGGCCCGTGTGTTTATGAAGTACATTTTTTTTGTTCTGAGCAAGCTCACTGTTCTGGCCCTATAGGAAACATAGTAGAGTAGAAGAGTGCTCTTTTCTCAAAAGCAGAGTGTGTTTCTTGTAAGGCGAGCTAGTGTTTGTTTCCCCGTCCTAAATGGAGTTGAATCACATGAAGTTTTTGGTCCTATGCGCAAGAGTTGTTTTCTGGTAAGGAAAGTCACTATTGCGCTCCCATTGCCAAACACAGTGCAAACAGCACTCGCATCTGTTCCCAGCAAGTACAGTGTATTGGACTGAAAACGAGCTAATGTTCTTGTCAGTTTCCTAAGCAGAATTGAACTGGATATGGCCATTTGTGTAGGAAGCACAGTTCTTTTTTTCTGAGCAAGCTCACTGTACTGGCCCTATAGGAAACACAGTAGAGTACAAGAGTGCTCTTTTCTCAAAAGCAGAGTGTGTATCTTGTAAGGCAAGCTAGCGTTTCTTTTCCAGTCCTAAATGGAGTTGAATCACATGCAGTTTTTGGTCCTCCGAGCAAGAGTTGTTTTCTGGTAAGAAGAGTCACTATTGTGCTCCCATTGTCATACACCGGGCAAATAGCACTGGCGTCTGTTCCCAGCATGTACAGTGTATTGGACTGAAGAGGATCTACTGTTCTTGTCAGTTTCCGATGCAGACTTGAACTAGATATGGCCCGTGTGCGTAGGAAGCATAGTTCTTTTGTTCTGAGCAAGCTCACTGTTCTGGCCCTATAGGAAACACAGTAGAGTAGAGGAGTACTCTTTTCTCAAAAGCATAGTGTGTTTCTTGTAAGGCGAGCTAACATTTGTTTCTTAGTCCTAAATGGATTTGAATCACATGCAGTTTCTGGTCCTACAAGCAAGAGTAGTTTCTGATAAGAAGAGTCACTATTGTGCTCCCATTGTCATACACAGTGCAAATAGCACTGGCGTCTGTTCCCAGTAAGTACAGTGTATTGGACTGAAGGGGATCTGCTGTTCTTGTCAGTTTCCTAAGCAGAATTGAACTAGATATGGCCCGTGTGTGTAGGAAGCACAGTTCTTTTGTTCTGAGCAAGCTCACTGTTCGGACCCCATAGGAAACACAGTAGAGTAGAAGTGTGCCCCTTTCTCAAAAGCAGAGCTTGTTTCTTGTAAGGCAAGCTAGCATTTGTTTCCCAGTCCTAAGTGGAGTTGAATCACATGCAGTTTCTGGTCCTAAGAGCCAGAGTTGTTTTCTGATAAGAAGAGTCACTATTGTGTTCCCATTGCAGTACACAGTGCAAATAGCACTCCCGTTTGTTCCCAGCAAGTACAGTGTATTGGAGTGAAGAGGAGCTACGGTTCTCATCAGTTTCCTAAGCAGAGTTGAACTAGATATGGCCCGTGTGTGTAGGAAGCACAGTTCTTTTGTTCTGAGCAAGCTCACTGTTCTGGCCCTATAGGAAACACAGTAGAGTAGAAGAGTGCTCTTTTCTCAAAAGCAGAGTGTGTTTCTTGTAAGGCGAGATAGCATTTGTTTCCCAGTCCTAAATGGAGTTGAATAACATGCAGTTTCTGGTCCTACGAGTAGAGTTATTTTTTGGTAAGAAGAGTCACTATTGCGCTCCCAATGCCATACACATTACAAATAGCACTTGCGTCTGTTCCAATCAAGTACAGTGTATTGGACTGAAGAGGAGCTACTGTTCTTGCCCGTTTCCTATGCAGAATTGACTAGATATGGCCTGTGTGTGTATGAAGCACATTTCATTTGTTCTGAGCAAGCTCACTGTTCTGGCCCTATAGGAAACACAGTAGAGTAGAAGAGTGCTCTTTTCTCTAAAGCAGAGTGTGTATCTTGTAAGGCATGCTAGCGTTTGTTTCCCAGTCCTAAAAGGAGTTGAATCCCATGCAGTTTCTGGTCCTACGAGCAAGAGTTGTTTTGTGGTAAGAAGAGTCACTATTGCGCTCCCAATGCCATACACACTACAAATAGCACTTGCGTCTGTTCCAATCAAGTACAGTGTATTGGACTGAAGAGGAGCTACTGTTCTTGTCAGTTTCCTAAGCAGAGTTGAACTAGATATGGCCCGTGTGTGTAGGAAGCACAGTTCTTTTGTTCTGAGCAAGCTCACTTTTCGGACCCCATAGGAAACACAGTAGAGTAGAAGTGTGCCCTATTCTCAAAAGCAGAGCATGTTTCTTGTAAGGCGAGCTAGCATTTGTTTCCCAGTCCTAAGTGGAGTTGAATCACATGCAGTTTCTGGTCCTAGGAGCAAGAGTTGTTTTGTGGTAAAAAGAGTCACTATTGCGCTCCCATTGTGATACACAGTGCAAATAGCACTGGCATCTGTTCCCAGCAAGTACAGTGTATTGGACTGAAGAGGAGCTACTGTTCTTGTCAGTTTCCTAAGCAGAGTTGAACTAGATATGGCCCGTGTGTGTAGGAAGCACAGTTCTTTTGTTCTGAGCAAGCTCACTGTTTTGGCCCTATAGGAAACACAGTAGAGTACAAGAGAGCTCTTTTCTCAAAAGCAGAGTGTGTTTCTTGTAAGGCAGGTTATCATTTGTTTCCCAGTCCTAAATGGAGTTGAATCACATGCAGTTTCTGGTCCTATGAGCAAGAGTTGTTTTCTGGTAAAAAGAGTCACTATTGCGCTCCCAAATCCATACACAGTGCAAATAGCACTCGTGTCTGTTCCGAGCAAGCACAGTGTATTGGACTAAAGAGGAGCTACTGTTCTTGTCAGTTTCCTAAGCAGAGTTGAACTAGATATGGCCCGTGTGTGCAAGAAGCACAGTTCTTTTGTTCTGAGCAAGCTCTCTGTTCTGGCCCTAGAGGAAACACAATAGACTAGAAGAGTGCTCTTTTCTCAAAAGCAGAGTGTGTTTCTTGTAAGGCGAGCTAGCGTTTGTTTCCCAGTCCTAAACGGAGTTGAATGACATGCAGTTTCTGGTCCTATGAGCAAGAGTTGTTTTCTGGTAAGAAGAGTCACTGTTGCGCTCCCATTGCTGTACAAAGTGCAAAAAGCACTCGCATATGTTCCCAGCAAGTACAGTGTATTGGACTGAAGAGGAGCTACTGTTCTTGTCAGTTTCCTAAGCAGAGTTGAACTAGATATGGCCCGTGTTTGTAAGAAGCACAGTTCTTTTCTTGTGAGCAATCTCACTGTTCTGTACCTATAGGAAACACAGTAGAGTAGAAGAGTGCTCTTTTCTCAAAAGCAGAGTGTGTTTCTTGTAAGGCAAGCTAGCGTTTGTTTCCCAGTCCTAAATGGAGTTGAATCGCATGCAGGTTTTGGTCCTACACTCAAGAGTTGTTTTCTGGTAAGGAAAGTCACTATTGCGCTCCCATTGCCATACACAGTGCAAATAGCACTCGCGTCTGTTCCCAACAAGTACAGTGTATTGGACTGAAGAGGAGATATTGTTCTTGTCAGTTTCCTAAGCAGAGTTGAACTAGATATGGCCCGTGTGTGTAGGAAGCACAGTTCTTTTGTTCTGAGCAAGCTCACTGTTCGGACCCCATAGGAAACACAGTAGAGTAGAAGTGTGCCGTATTCTCAAAAGCAGAGCGTGTTTCTTGTAAGGCGAGCTAGCGTTTGTTTCCCAGTCCTAAGTGAAGTTGAATCACATGCAGTTTCTGGTCCTAAGAGCAAAAGTTGTTTTCTGGTAAGAAAACTCACTATTGTGCTCCTATTACTGTACACAGTGCAAATAGCACTCGCGTCTGTTTTCAGCAAGTACAGTGTATTGGACTGAAGAGGAGCTACTGTTCTTGTCAGTTTCCTAAGCAGAATTGAACTGGATATGTCCATTTGTGTAGGAAGCACAGTTCTTTTGTTCTGAGCAAGCTCACTGTACTGGCCCTATAGGAAACACAGTAGAGTAGAAGATTGCTCTTTTCTCGAAAGCAGAGTGTGTTTCATGTAAGGCAAGCTAGCGTTTCTTTCCCAGTCCTAAATGGAGTTGAATTACATGCAGTTTTTCGTCCTACGAGCAAGAGTTGTTTTCTGGTAAGAAGAGTCACTTTTGTGCTCCCATTGTCATACACAAGGCAAATAGCACTGCCGTCTGTTCCCAGCATGTACAGTGTATTGGACTGAAGAGGATCTACTGTTCTTGTCAGTTACCGATGCAGAGTTGAACTAGATATGGCCCGTGTGCGTAGGAAGCACAGTTCTTTTGTTCTGAGCAAGCTCACTGTTCTGGCCCTATAGGAAACACAGTAGAGTAGAAGAGTACTCTTTTCTCAAAAGCATAATGTGTTTCTTGCAAGGCGAGCTAAGGTATGTTTCCCAGTCCTAAATGGATTTGAATCACATGCAGTTTCTGGTCCTACAAGCAAGAGTATTTTCTGGTAAGAAGAGTCACTATTGCGCTACCATTGTCATACACAGGGCAAATAGCACTGGCATTTGTTCCCAGCATGTACAGTGTATTGGACTGAAGAGGATCTATTGTTCTTGTCAGGTTCCTCAGCAGAGTTGAACTAGATATGGCCTGTGTGTGTATGAAGCACATTTCTTTTGTTCTGAGCAAGCTCACTGTTCTGGCCCTATAGGAAACACAGTAGAGTAGAATAGTGCTCTTTTCTCAAAAGCAGAGTGTGTTTCTTGTAAGGCAAGCTAGCCTTTGTTTCCCAGTCCAAAATGGAGTTGAATCCCATACAGTTGCTGGTTCTAGGAGCAAGAGTTGTTTTGTGGTAAGAAGAGTCACTATTGCGCTCTCATTGTTATACACAGTGCAAATAGCACTGGCGACTGATCCCAGGAAGCACAGTGTATTGGACTGAAGGGGATCTACTGTTCTTGTCAGTTTCCTAAGCAGAATTGAACTAGATTTGGCCCGTGTGTGTAGGAAGCACAGTTCTTTTGTTCTGAGCAAGCACACCTTTCGGACCCCATAGGAAACACAGTAGAGTAGAAGTGTGCCCTTTTCTCAAAAGCAGAGCTCGTTTCTTGTAAGGCAAGCTAGCGTTTGTTTCCCAGTCCTAAGTGGAGTTGAATCACATGCAGTTTCTGGTCCTAAGAGCCAGAGTTGTTTTCTGGTATGAAGAGTCACTATTGTGCTCCCATTGCTGTACACAGTGCAAATAGCACTCGCGTCTGTTCCCAGCAAGTACAGTGTATTGGACGGAAGAGGATCTACTGTTCTTGTCAGTTTCCTAAGCAGAGTTGAACTAGATATGGCCCGTGTGTGTAGGAAGCACAGTTCTTTTGTTCTGAGCAAGCTCACTGTTCTGGCCCTATAGGAAACACAGTAGAGTAGAAGAGTGCTCTTTTCTCAAAAGCAGAGTGTGTTTCTTGTAAGGCGAGCTAGCGTTTGTTTCCCAGTCCTAAACGGAGTTGAATGACATGCAGTTTCTGGTCCTATGAGCAAGAGTTGTTTTCTGGTAAGAAGAGTCACTATTGCGCTCCCATTGCTGTACACAGTGCAAATAGCACTCGCGTCTGTTCCCAGCAAGTACAGTGTATTGGACTGAAGAGGAGCTACTGTTCTTGTCAGTTTCCTAAGCAGAGTTGAACTAGATATGGCCCGTGTTTGTAAGAAGCACAGTTCTTTTCTTCTGAGCAATCTCACTGTTCTGTACCTATAGTAAACACAGTAGAGTAGAAGAGTGCTCTTTTCTCAAAAGCAGAGTATGTTTCTTGTAAGGCAAGCTAGCGTTTGTTTCCCAGTCCTAAATGGAGTTGAATCGCATACAGGTTTTGGTCCTACACTCAAGAGTTGTTTTCTGGTAATGAAAGTCACTATTGCGCTCCCATTGCCATACACAGTGCAAATAGCACTCGCGTCTGTTCCCAACAAGTTCAGTGTATTGGACTGAAGAGGAGCTACTGTTCTTGTCAGTTTCCTAAGCAGAGTTGAACTAGATATGGCCCGTGTGTGTAGGAAGCACAGTTCTTTTGTTCTGACCAATCTCACTGTTCGGACCCCATAGGAAACACAGTAGAGTAGAAGTGTGCCGTATTCTCAAAAGCAGAGCGTGTTTCTTGTAAGGCGAGCTAGCGTTTGTTTCCTAGTCCTAAGTGAAGTTGAATCACATGCAGTTTCTGGTCCTAAGAGCAAAAGTTGTTTTCTGTTAAGAAAACTCACTATTGTGCTCCTATTACTGTACACAGTGCAAATAGCACTCGCGTCTGTTCCCAGCAAATACAGTGTATTGGACTGAAGAGGAGCTACTGTTCTTGTCAGTTTCCTAAGCAGAGTTGAACTAGATATGGCCCGTGTGTGTATGAAGCACATTTCTTTTTTTTCTGAGCAAGCTCACTGTTCTGGCCCTATTGGAAACACAGTAGAGTAGAACAGTGCTCTTTTCTCAAAAGCATAGTGTGTTTCTTGCAAGGTGAGCTAGCGTTTGTTTCCCAGGCCTCAATGGAGTTGAATCACATGCAGTTTTTGGTCATACGAGCAAGAGTTGTTTTCTGGTAAGGAAAGTCACTATTGCGCTCACTTTGCCATACACAGCGCAAATAGCACTCACTTCTGTTCCCAGCAAGTACAGTGTATTGGACTGAAGAGGAGCTACTGTTCTTATCAGTTTCCTAAGCAGAGTTGAACTAGATATGTCCAGTGTGTATAGGAAGCACAATTTTTTTGTTCTGAGCAAGCTCACTGTGCGGACCTGATAGGAAACACATTGCTCTTTCCTCAAAAGCAGAGTGTGTTTCTTGTAAGGCGAGCTAGAGTTTATTTCCCAGTCCTAAATGGAGTTGAATCACATGCAGTTTTTGGTCCTACGCGCAAGAGTCGTTTTCTGGTAAGGAAAGTCACTATTGCGCTCCCATTGCTATACACAGTGCAAATAGCACTCGCCTCCGTTCCCAGCAATTACAGTGTATTGGACTGAAGAGGAGCTACTGTTCTTGTCAGTTTCCTAAGCAGAGTTGAACTAGATATGGCCCGTGTGCTTAGGAAGCACAGTTCTTTTGTTCTGAGCAAGCTCACTGTTCGGACCCCAGGGGAAACATAGTAGAGAAGAAGAGTGCTCTTTTCTCAAAAGCAGAGTGTGTTTCTTGTAAGGTGAGCTTGCTTTTGTTTCCAAGTCTTAAATGAATTTGAATCACATGCAGTTTCTGGTCCTACGAGTACAATTATTTTTTGGTAAGAAGAGTCACTATTGTGCTCCCAATGCCATACACATTACAAATAGCACTTGCGTCTGTTCCAATCAAGTACAGTGTATTGGACTGAAGAGGAGCTACTCTTCTTTCCAGTTTCCTATGCAGAATTGAACTAGATATGGCCTGTGTGCGTATGAAGCACATTTCTTTTGTTCTGAGCAAGCTCACTGTTCTGGCCCTATAGGAAACACAGTAGAGTAGAAGAGTGCTCTTTTCTCAAAAGCGGAGTGTGTTTCTTGTAAGGCGAGCTAGCGTTTGTTTTCCAGTCCTAAATGGAGTTGAATCCCATGTAGTTTCTGGTCTTACGAGCAAGAGTTGTTTTGTGGTAAGAAGAGTCACTATTGCGCTCCCATTGTCATACACAGTGCAAATAGCACTGGCATCTGTTCCCAGCAAGTACAGTGTATTGGACTGAAGAGGAGCTACTGTTCTCATCAGTTTCCTAAGCAGAGTTGAACTAGATATGGCCTGTGTGTGTATGAAGCACATTTCTTTTGTTCTGAGCAAGCTCACTGTTCTGGCCCTATAGGAAACACAGTAGAGTAGAATAGTGCTCTTTTCTCAAAAGCAGAGTGTGTTTCTTGTAAGGCAAGCTAGCCTTTGTTTCCCAGTCCAAAATGGAGTTGAATCCCATACAGTTGCTGGTTCTAGGAGCAAGAGTTGTTTTGTGGTAAGAAGAGTCACTATTGCGCTCTCATTGTTATACACAGTGCAAATAGCACTTGCGACTGATCCCAGGAAGCACAGTGTATTGGACTGAAGGGGATCTACTGTTCTTGTCAGTTTCCTAAGCAGAATTGAACTAGATTTGGCCCGTGTGTGTAGGAAGCACAGTTCTTTTGTTCTGAGCAAGCACACCTTTCGGACCCCATAGGAAACACAGTAGAGTAGAAGTGTGCCCTTTTCTCAAAAGCAGAGCTCGTTTCTTGTAAGGCAAGCTAGCGTTTGTTTCCCAGTCCTAAGTGGAGTTGAATCACATGCAGTTTCTGGTCCTAAGAGCCAGAGTTGTTTTCTGGTATGAAGAGTCACTATTGTGCTCCCATTGCTGTACACAGTGCAAATAGCACTCGCGTCTGTTCCCAGCAAGTACAGTGTATTGGACGGAAGAGGATCTACTGTTCTTGTCAGTTTCCTAAGCAGAGTTGAACTAGATATGGCCCGTGTGTGTAGGAAGCACAGTTCTTTTGTTCTGAGCAAGCTCACTGTTCTGGCCCTATAGGAAACACAGTAGAGTAGAAGAGTGCTCTTTTCTCAAAAGCAGAGTGTGTTTCTTGTAAGGCGAGCTAGCGTTTGTTTCCCAGTCCTAAACGGAGTTGAATGACATGCAGTTTCTGGTCCTATGAGCAAGAGTTGTTTTCTGGTAAGAAGAGTCACTATTGCGCTCCCATTGCTGTACACAGTGCAAATAGCACTCGCGTCTGTTCCCAGCAAGTACAGTGTATTGGACTGAAGAGGAGCTACTGTTCTTGTCAGTTTCCTAAGCAGAGTTGAACTAGATATGGCCCGTGTTTGTAAGAAGCACAGTTCTTTTCTTCTGAGCAATCTCACTGTTCTGTACCTATAGTAAACACAGTAGAGTAGAAGAGTGCTCTTTTCTCAAAAGCAGAGTATGTTTCTTGTAAGGCAAGCTAGCGTTTGTTTCCCAGTCCTAAATGGAGTTGAATCGCATACAGGTTTTGGTCCTACACTCAAGAGTTGTTTTCTGGTAATGAAAGTCACTATTGCGCTCCCATTGCCATACACAGTGCAAATAGCACTCGCGTCTGTTCCCAACAAGTACAGTGTATTGGACTGAAGAGGAGCTACTGTTCTTGTCAGTTTCCTAAGCAGAGTTGAACTAGATATGGCCCGTGTGTGTAGGAAGCACAGTTCTTTTGTTCTGACCAATCTCACTGTTCGGACCCCATAGGAAACACAGTAGAGTAGAAGTGTGCCGTATTCTCAAAAGCAGAGCGTGTTTCTTGTAAGGCGAGCTAGCGTTTGTTTCCTAGTCCTAAGTGAAGTTGAATCACATGCAGTTTCTGGTCCTAAGAGCAAAAGTTGTTTTCTGTTAAGAAAACTCACTATTGTGCTCCTATTACTGTACACAGTGCAAATAGCACTCGCGTCTGTTCCCAGCAAGTACAGTGTATTGGACTGAAGAGGCGCTACTGTTCTTGTCAGTTTCCTAAGCAGAGTTGAACTAGATATGGCCCGTGTGTGTATGAAGCACATTTCTTTTTTTCTGAGCAAGCTCACTGTTCTGGCCCTATTGGAAACACAGTAGAGTAGAACAGTGCTCTTTTCTCAAAAGCATAGTGTGTTTCTTGCAAGGTGAGCTAGCGTTTGTTTCCCAGGCCTCAATGGAGTTGAATCACATGCAGTTTTTGGTCATACGAGCAAGAGTTGTTTTCTGGTAAGGAAAGTCACTATTGCGCTCACTTTGCCATACACAGCGCAAATAGCACTCACTTCTGTTCCCAGCAATTACAGTGTATTGGACTGAAGAGGAGCTACTGTTCTTATCAGTTTCCTAAGCAGAGTTGAACTAGATATGTCCAGTGTGTATAGGAAGCACAGTTTTTTTTGTTCTGAGCAAGCTCACTGTGCGGACCTGATAGGAAACACATTGCTCTTTCCTCAAAAGCAGAGTGTGTTTCTTGTAAGGCGAGCTAGAGTTTATTTCCCAGTCCTAAATGGAGTTGAATCACATGCAGTTTCTGGTCCTACAAGCAACAGTATTTTCTGGTAAGAAGAGTCACTATTGCGCTCCTTTTGTTGTACACCGAGCGAATAGCACTGGCGTCTGTTCCCAGCATGTACAGTGTATTGGACTGAAGAGGATCTACTGTTCTTGTCAGTTTCTTAAGCAGAATTGAACTAGATAGAGCCGTGTGTTTAGGAAGCACAGTTCTTTTGTTCTGAGCAAGCTCACTGTTCTGGCGCTATAGGAAACACAGTAGAGTAGAAGAGTGCTCTTTTCTCAAAAGCAGAGTGTGTTTCTTGTAAGGCGAGCTAGCGATTGTTTCCCAGTCCTAAATGAAGTTGAATCCCATGCAGTTTCTGGTTCTACGAGTAGAGTTATTTTTTGGTAAGAAGAGTCACTATTGCGCTCCCAATGCCATACACAGTACAAACAGCACTTGCCTCTGTTCCAATCAAGTACAGTGTATTGGACTGAAGAGGAGCTACTGTTCTTGTCAGTTTCCTAAGCAGAGTTGAACTAGATACGGCCCATGTGTATAGGAAGCACAGTTCCTTTGTTCTGAGCAAGCTCACTGTTAGGACCCCATAGGAAACACAGTAGAGTAGAAGAGTGCTCTTTTCTCAAAAGCAGAGTGTGTTTCTTGTAAGCGAGCTAGCTTTTGTTTCCCAGTCCTAAATGAATTTGAATCACATGCAGTTTCTGGTCCTAGGAGTAGAGTTATTTTTTGGTAAGAAGAGTAACTATTGCCCTCCAATTGCCAGACACAGTACAAATAGCACTTGCGTCTGTTCCAATCAAGTACAGTGTATTGGACTGAAGAGGAGCTAGTGTTCTTTTCAGTTTCCTAAGCAGAGTTGAACTAGATATGGCCTGTGTGTGTATGAAGCACATTTCTTTTGTTCTGAGCAAGCTAATTGTTCTGGCCCTATAGGAAACACAGTAGAGTAGAAGAGTGCTCTTTTCTCAAAAGCAGAGTGTGTTTCTTGTAAGGCAAGCTAGCGTTTGTTTCCCAGTCCTAAATGGAGTTGAATCCCATGCAGTTTCTGGTCCTAGGAGCAAGAGTTGTTTTGTGGTAAAAAGAGTCACTATTGCGCTCCCATTGTGATACACAGTGCAAATAGCACTGGCATCTGTTCCCAGCAAGTACAGTGTATTGGACTGAAGAGGAGCTACTGTTCTTGTCAGTTTCCTAAGCAGAGTTGAACTAGATATGGCCCGTGTGTGTAGGAAGCACAGTTCTTTTGTTCTGAGCAAGCTCACTGTTTTGGCCCAATAGGAAACACAGTAGAGTACAAGAGAGCTCTTTTCTCAAAAGCAGAGTGTGTTTCTTGTAAGGCAGGTTATCATTTGTTTCCCAGTCCTAAATGGAGTTGAATCACATGCAGTTTCTGGTCCTATGAGCAAGAGTTGTTTTCTGGTAAAAAGAGTCACTATTGCGCTCCCAAATCCGTACACAGTGCAAATAGCACTCGTGTCTGTTCCCAGCAAGCACAGTGTATTGGACTAAAGAGGAGCTACTGTTCTTGTCAGTTTCCTAAGCAGAGTTGAACTAGATATGGCCCGTGTGTGCAAGAAGCACAGTTCTTTTGTTCTGAGCAAGCTCTCTGTTCTGGCCCTAGAGGAAACACAATAGACTAGAAGAGTGCTCTTTTCTCAAAAGCAGAGTGTGTTTCTTGTAAGGCGAGCTAGCGTTTGTTTCCCAGTCCTAAACGGAGTTGAATGACATGCAGTTTCTGGTCCTATGAGCAAGAGTTGTTTTCTGGTAAGAAGAGTCACTATTGCGCTCCCATTGCTGTACACAGTGCAAAAAGCACTCGCGTATGTTCCCAGCAAGTACAGTGTATTGGACTGAAGAGGAGCTACTGTTCTTGTCAGTTTCCTAAGCAGAGTTGAACCAGATATGGCCCGTGTGTGTAGGAAGCACAGTTCTTTTGTTCTGAGCAAGCTCACTGTTTTGGCCCTATAGGAAACACAGTAGAGTACAAGAGAGCTCTTTTCTCAAAAGCAGAGTGTGTTTCTTGTAAGGCAGGTTATCATTTGTTTCCCAGTCCTAAATGGAGTTGAATCACATGCAGTTTCTGGTCCTATGAGCAAGAGTTGTTTTCTGTTAAAAAGAGTCACTATTGCGCTCCCAATGCCTTACACAGTGCAAATAGCACTCGCGTCTGTTCCCAGCAAGTACAGTGTATTGGACTGAAGACGAGCTACTGTTCTTGTCAGTTTCCTAAGCAGAGTTGAACTAGATATGGCCCGTGTGTGCAGAAAGCACAGTTCTTTTGTTCTGAGCAAGCTCACTGTACTGGCCCTATAGGAAACACAGTAGAGTAGAAGAGTGTTCTTTTCTCAAAAGCAGAGTGTGTTTCTTGTAAGGCGAGCTAGTGTTTGTTTCCCAGTCCTAAATGGAGTTGAATCACATGCAGTTTTTGGTCCTATGCTCAAGAGTTGTTTTCTGGTAAGGAAAGTCACTATTGCACTCCCATTGCCAAACACAGTGCAAATAGCACTCGCATCTGTTCCCAGCAAGTACAGTGTATTGGACTGAAGAGGAGCTACTGTTCTTCTCAGTTTCCTAAGCAGAATTGAACTGGATATGGCCATTTGTGTAGGAAGCACAGTTCTTTTGTTCTGAGCAAGCTAACTGTACTGGCCCTACAGGAAACACAGTAGAGTACAAGAGTGCTCTTTTCTCAAAATCAGAGTGTGTTTCTTGTAAGGCGAGCTAGCGTTTCTTTCCCAGTCCTAAATGGATTTGAATCACATGCAGTTTCTGGTCCTACAAGCAAGAGTATTTTCTGGTAAGAAGAGTCACTATTGCGCTACCATTGTCGAACACAGGGCAAATAGCACTGGCATTTGTTCCCAGCATGTACAGTGTATTAGACTGAAGAGGATCTATTGTTCTTGTCAGGTTCCTAAGCAGAGTTGAACTAGATATGGCCCGTGTGTTTATGAAGCACATTTCTTTTGTTCTGAGCAAGCTCACTGTTCTGGCCCTATAGGAAACACAGTAGAGTAGAAGAGTGCTCTTTTCTCAAAAGTAGAGTGTGTTTCTTGTAAGGCAAGCTACCATTTGTTTTCCAGTCCTAAATGGAGTTGAATCACGTGCAGATTCTGGTCCTACGAGCAAGAGTTGTTTTCTGATAAAAAGAGTCACTACTGCGCTCCCAATGCCATACACAGTGCAAATAGCACTCGCGTCTGTTCCCAGCAAGTACAGTGTATTGGACTGAAGAGGAGCTACTATTCTTGTCAGTTTCCTAAGCAGAGTTGAACTAGATATGGCCCCTGTGTGCAGGAAGCACAGTTCTTTTGTTCTGAGCAAGCTCACTGTTCTGGCCCTATGGGAAACACAGTAGAATAGAAGAGTGCTCTTTTCTCAAAAGCAGAGTATGTTTCTTGTTAGGCGAGCTGGTGTTTGTTTCCCAGTCCTAAATGGAGTTGAATCACATGCAGTTTTTGGTCCTATGTGCAAGAGTTGTTTTCTGGTAACGAAAGTCATTATTGCGCTCCCGTTGCATACACAGTGCAAATAGCACTCGCGTCTGTTTCCAGCAAGTACAGTGTATTGGACTGAAGAGGAGCTACTGTTCTTGTCAGTTTCCTAAGCAGAATTGAACTAGATATGGCCCGTGTGTGTATGAAGCACATTTCTTTTGTTCTGAGCAAGCTCACTGTTCTGGCGCTATAGGAAACACAGTAGAGTACAAGAGTGCTCTTTTCTCAAAAGCAGAGTGTGTTTCTTGTAAGGCGAGATAGCATTTGTTTCCCAGTCCTAAATGGAGTTGAATCACATGCAGTTTCTGGTCCTACGAGCAAGAGTTGTTTTCTGGTAAAAAGGGTCACTTTTGTGCTCCCAAATCCGTACACAGTGCAAATAGCACTGGCGTCTGTTCCCAGCAAGTACAGTGTATTGGACTGAAGAGGAGCTAGTGTTCTTGCCAGTTTCCTAAGCAGAGTTGAACTAGATATGGCCCGTGTGCGTAGGAAGCACAGTTCTTTTGTTCTGAGCAAGCTCACTGTTCGGACCCTTAGGACACATAGCAGAGAAGAAGAGTGCTCTTTTCTCAAAAGCAGAGTGTATTTCTTGTAAGGCGAGCTAGCTTTTGTTTCCCAGTCCTAAATGAATTTGAATCACATGCAGTTTCTGGTCCTACAAGTAGAGTTATTTTTTGGTAAGAAGAGTCACTATTGCACTGCCAATGCCATACACAGTACAAATAGCACTTGCGTCTGTTCCAATCAAGTACAGTGTAGTGGACTGAAGAGGAGCTACTGTTCTTGTCAGTTTCCTAAGCAGAGTTGAACTAGATATGGCCCGTGTGTATAGGAAGCACAGTTCATTTGTTCTGAGCAAGCTCACTGTTCGGACCCCATAGAAAACACAGTAGAGTAGAAGAGTGCTCTTTTCTCAAAAGCAGAGTGTGTTTCTTGTAAGGCGAGCTAGCGTTTGCTTCCCAGACCTAAATGGAGTTGAATCACATGCTGTTTCTGGTCCTATGATCAAGAGTTGTTTTCTGGTAAGAAGAGTAACTATTTTGCTCCCATTGTCATACACAGGGCAAATAGCCCTCGCGTCTGTTCCCAGCATGTACAGTGTATTGGACTGAAGAGGATCTACTGTTCTTGTCAGTTTCCGATGCAGAGTTGAACTAGATATGGCCCCTGTGTGTAGGAAGCACATTTCTTTTGTTCTGAGCAAGCTTACTGTTCTGGCCCTATAGGAAAAACAGTAGAGTAGAAGAGTACTCTTTTCTCAAAAGCAGAGTGTGTTTTTTGTAAGGCAAGCTAGCATTTGTTTCCCAGTCCTAAGTGGAGTTGAATCACATGCAGTTTCTGGTCCTAAGAGCCAGAGTTGTTTTCTGGTAAGAAGGGACACTATTGTGCTCCCATTGCTGTACACAGTACAAATAGCACTCATCTGTTCCCAGGAAGTACAGTGTATAGGACTGAAGAGGAGCTATTGTTCTAGTCAGTTTCCTAAGCAGAGTTGAACTAGATATGGCCCGTGTGTGTAGGAAGCACAGTTCTTTTGTTCTGAGCAAGCTCACTGTTCTGGCCCTATAGGAAACACAGTAGAGTACAAGAGTGCTCTTTTCTCAAAAGCAGAGTGTGTTTCTTGTAAGGCGAGATAGCATTTGTTTCCCAGTCCTAAATGGAGTTGAATCACATGCAGTTTCTGTTCCTACGAGCAAGAGTTGTTTTCTCGTAAAAAGAGTCACTATTGTGCTCCCAAAGCCGTACACAGTGCAAATAGCACTCGCGTCTTTTCCCAGCAAGTACAGTGTATTGGACTGAAGAGGAGCTACTGTTCTTGTCAGGTTCCTAAGCAGAGTTGAACTAGATATGGCCCGTGTGTGCAGGAAGCACAGTTCTTTTGTTCTGAGCAAGCTCTCTGTTCTGGCCCTACAGGAAACACAGTAGAGTAGAAGAGTGCTCTTTTCTCAAAAGCAGAGTGTGTTTCTTGTAAGACGAGCTAGTGTTTGTTTCCAAGTTTTAAATGGAGTTGAATCACATGCAGTTTCTGGTCGTACGAGCAAGAGTTATTTTCTGGTAAGAAGAGTCACTATTGCGCTCCCTTTGCTGTACACAGTGCAAATAGCACTGGCGTCTGTTCCCAGCATGTACAGTGTATTGCACTGAAGAGGATCTACTGTTCGTGTCAGTTTACTAAACAGAATTGAACTAGATATGGCCGTATGTTTATGAAGCACAGTTCTTTTGTTCTGAGCAAGCTCACTGTTCTGGCGCTATAGGAAACATAGTAGAGTAGAAGAGTGCTCTTTTCTCAAAAGCAGAGTGTGTTTCTTGTAAGGCGAGCTAGTGTTTGTTTCCCCGTCCTAAATGGAGTTGAACCACATGCAGTTTTTGGTCCTATGCGCAAGAGTTGTTTTCTGGTAAGGAAAGTCACTATTGCGCTCCCATTGCCAAACACAGTGCAAACAGCACTCGCATCTGTTCCCAGCAAGTACAGTGTATTGGACTGAAAACGAGCTAATGTTCTTGTCAGTTTCCTAAGCAGAATTGAACTGGATATGGCCATTTGTGTAGGAAGCACAGTTCTTTTTTTTATGAGCAAGCTCACTGTACTGGCCCTATAGGAAACACAGTAGAGTACAAGAGTGCTCTTTTCTCAAAAGCAGAGTGTGTATCTTGTAAGGCGAGCTAGCGTTTCTTTTCCAGTTCTAAATGGAGTTGAATCACATGCAGTTTTTGGTCCTCCGAGCAAGAGTTGTTTTCTGGTAAGAAGAGTCACTATTGTGCTCCCATTGTCATACACCGGGCAAATAGCACTGGCGTCTGTTCCCTGCATGTACAGTGTATTGGACTGAAGAGGATCTACTGTTCTTGTCAGTTTCCGATGCAGACTTGAACTAGATATGGCCCGTGTGCGTAGGAAGCACAGTTCTTTTGTTCTGAGCAAGCTCACTGTTCTGGCCCTATAGGAAACACAGTAGAGTAGAGGAGTACTCTTTTCTCAAAAGCATAGTGTGTTTCTTGTAAGGCGAGCTAAAGTTTGTTTCTTAGTCCTAAATGGATTTGAATCACATGCAGTTTCTGGTCCTACAAGCAAGAGTAGTTTCTGGTAAGAAGAGTCACTATTGCGCTACCATTGTCATACACAGGGCAAATAGCACTGGCATTTGTTCCCAGCATGTACAGTGTATTGGACTGAAGAGGATCTATTATTCTTGTCAGTTTCCTAAGCAGAGTTGAACGAGATATGGCCCGTGTGTGTATGAAGCACATTTCTTTTGTTCTGAGCAAGCTCACTGTTCTGGCCCTATAGGAAACACAGTAGAGTAGAAGAGTGCTCTTTTCTCAAAAGCAGAGTGTGTTTCTTGTAAGGCAAGCTAGCGTTTGTTTCCCAGTCCTAAATGGAGTTGAATCCCATGCAGTTTCTGGTCCTAGGAGCAAGAGTATTTTTGTGGTAAGAAAAGTCACTATTGTGCTCCCATTGTCTTACACAGTGCAAATAGCACTGGCGTCTGTTCCCAGTAAGTACAGTGTATTGGACTGAAGGGGATCTACTGTTCTTGTCAGTTTCCTAAGCAGAATTGAACTAGAGATGGCCCGTGTGTGTAGGAAGCACAGTTCTTTTGTTCTGAGCAAGCTCACTGTTCGGACCCCATAGGAAACACAGTAGAGTAGAAGTGTGCCCCTTTCTCAAAAGCAGAGCTTGTTTCTTGTAAGGCAAGCTAGCGTTTGTTTCCCAGTCCTAAGTGGAGTTGAATCACATGCAGTTTCTGGTCCTAAGAGCCAGAGTTGTTTTCTGATAAGAAGAGTCACTATTGTGTTCCCATTGCAGTACACAGTGCAAATAGCACTCCCGTCTGTTCCCAGCAAGTACAGTGTATTGGAGTGAAGAGGAGCTACGGTTCTCATCAGTTTCCTAAGCAGAGTTGAACTAGATATGGCCCGTGTGTGTAGGAAGCACATTTCTTTTGTTCTGAGCAAGCTCACTGTTCTGGCCCTATAGGAAACACAGTAGAGTAGAAGAGTGCTCTTTTCTCAAAAGCAGAGTGTGTTTCTTGTAAGGCGAGATAGCATTTGTTTCAGTCCTAAATGGAGTTGAATAACATGCAGTTTCTGGTCCTACGAGTAGAGTTATTTTTTGGTAAGAAGAGTCACTATTGCGCTCCCAATGCCATACACATTACAAATAGCACTTGCGTCTGTTCCAATCAAGTACAGTGTATTGGACTGAAGAGGAGCTACTGTTCTTGCCCGTTTCCTATGCAGAATTGACTAGATATGGCCTGTGTGTTAATGAAGCACATTTCATTTGTTCTGAGCAAGCTCACTGTTCTGGCCCTATAGGAAACACAGTAGAGTAGAAGAGTGCTCTTTTCTCTAAAGCAGAGTGTGTTTCTTGTAAGGCATGCTAGCGTTTGTTTCCCAGTCCTAAAAGGAGTTGAATCCCATGCAGTTTCTGGTCCTACGAGCAAGAGTTGTTTTGTGGTAAGAAGAGTCACTATTGCGCTCCCAATGCCATACACATTACAAATAGCACTTGCGTCTGTTCCAATCAAGTACAGTGTATTGGACTGAAGAGGAGCTACTGTTCTTGTCAGTTTCCTAAGCAGAGTTGAACTAGATATGGCCTGTGTGTGTAGGAAGCACAGTTCTTTTGTTCTGAGCAAGCTCACTTTTCGGACCCCATAGGAAACACAGTAGAGTAGAAGTGTGCCCTATTCTCAAAAACAGAGCGTGTTTCTTGTAAGGCGAGCTAGCATTTGTTTCCCAGTCCTAAGTGGAGTTGAATCACATGCAGTTTCTGGTCCTAAGAGCAAAAGTAGTTTTCTGGTAAGAAAACTAACTATTGTGCTCCTATTACTGTACACAGTGCAAATAGCACTCACGTCTGTTCCCAGCAAGTACAGTGTATTGGACTGAAGAGGAGCTACTGTTCTCGACAGTTTCCTAAGCAGAGTTGAACTACATATGGCCCGTGTGTGTAGAAAACACAGATCTTTTGTTCTGAGCAAGCTCACTGTTCTGGCACTATAGGAAACACAGTAGAGTAGAAGAGTGTTCTTTTCTCAAAATCAGAGGGTGTTTCTTTAAGGCAAGCAAGCATGTGTTTCCCAGACCTAAATGGAGTTGAATCACATTCAGTTTCTGGTCCTACGAGCAAGAGTTTTTTCTGGTAAGAAGAGTCACTATTGTGATCCCACTGTCATACACAGGGCAAATAGCACTGGCATCTGTTCCCAGCATGTACAGTGTATTGGACTGAAGAGGATCAACTGTTCTTGTCAGGTTCCTAAGCAGAGTTGAACTAGATATGGCCCGTGTGTGCAGGAAGCACTGTTCTTTTGTTCTGAGCAAGCTCACTCTTCTGGCCATTTAGGAAATACAGTAGAGTAGAAGAGTGCTCTTTTCTCAAAAGCAGAGTGTGTTTCTTGTAAGGCGAGCTAGCGTTTGTTTCCCAGTCCTAAATGGAGTTGAATCACATGCAGTTTCTGGTCCTAAGAGCAAGAGTTGTTTTCTGGTAAGAAGAGTTACTATTGCGCTCCCTTTGTTGTACACCGTGCGAATAGCACTGGCGTCTGTTCCCAGCATGTACAGTGTACTGGACTGAAGAGGATCTACTGTTCTTGTCAGTTTCTTAAGCAGAATTGAACTAGATAGAGCCGTGTGTTTAGGAAGCACAGTTCTTTTGTTCTGAGCAAGCTCACTGTTCTGGCGCTATAGGAAACACAGTAGAGTAGAACAGTGCTCTTTTCTCAAAAGCAGAGTGTGTTTCTTGTAAGGCGAGCTAGCGATTGTTTCCCAGTCCTAAATGGAGTTGAATCCCATGCAGTTTCTGGTTCTAAGAGTAGAGTTATTTTTTGGTAAGAAGAGTCACTATTGCGCTCCCAATGCCATACACAGTACAAACAGCACTTGCCTCTGTTCCAATCAAGTACAGTGTATTGGACTGAAGAGGAGCTACTGTTCTTGTCAGTTTCCTAAGCAGAGTTGAACTAGATATGGCCCGTGTGTGTATGAAGCACATTTCTTTTGTTCTGAGCAAGCTAACTGTTCTGGCCCTATAGGAAACACAGTAGAGTAGAAGAGTGCTCTTTTCTCAAAAGCAGAGTGTGTTTCTTGTAAGGCAAGCTAGCGTTTGTTTCCCAGTCCTAAATGGAGTTGAATCGCATACAGGTTTTGGTCCTACACTCAAGAGTTGTTTTCTGGTAAGGAAAGTCACTATTGCGCTCCCATTGCCATACACAGTGCAAATAGCACTCGCGTCTGTTCCCAACAAGTACAGTGTATTGGACTGAAGAGGAGCTATTGTTCTTGTCAGTTTCCTAAGCAGAGTTGAACTAGATATGGCCCGTGTGTGTAGGAAGCACAGTTCTTTTGTTCTGAGCAAGCTCACTGTTCGGACCCCATAGGAAACACAGTAGAGTAGAAGTGTGCCGTATTCTCAAAAGCAGAGCGTGTTTCTTGTAAGGCGAGCTAGCGTTTGTTTCCCAGTCCTAAGTGAAGTTGAATCACATGCAGTTTCTGGTCCTACGAGCAAGAGTTGTTTTTTGGTAAAAAGAGTCACTATTGCGCTCCCAATGCCGTACACAGTGCAAATAGCACTCGCGTCTGTTCCCAGCAAGTACAGTGTATTGGACTGAAGAGGAGCTACTGTTCTTGTCAGTTTCCTAAGCAGAGTTGAACTAGATATGGCCCGTGTTTGTAAGAAGCACAGTTCTTTTCTTCTGAGCAATCGCACTGTTCTGTACCTATAGGAAACACAGTAGAGTAGAAGAGTGCTCTTTTCTCAAAAGCAGAGTGTGTTTCTTGTAAGGCAAGCTAGCGTTTGTTTCCCAGTCCTAAATGGAGTTGAATCGCATACAGGTTTTGGTCCTACACTCAAGAGTTGTTTTCTGGTAAGGAAAGTCACTATTGCGCTCCCATTGCCATACACAGTGCAAATAGCACTCGCGTCTGTTCCCAACAAGTACAGTGTATTGGACTGAAGAGGAGCTATTGTTCTTGTCAGTTTCCTAAGGAGAGTTGAACTAGATATGGCCCGTGTGTGTAGGAAGCACAGTCCTTTTGTTCTGAGCAAGCTCACTGTTCGGACCCCATAGGAAACACAGTAGAGTAGAAGTGTGCCGTATTCTCAAAAGCAGAGCGTGTTTCTTGTAAGGCGAGCTAGCGTTTGTTTCCCAGTCCTAAGTGAAGTTGAATCACATTCAGTTTCTGGTCCTAAGAGCAAAAGTTGTTTTCTGGTAAGAAAACTCACTATTGTGCTCCTATTACTGTACACAGTGCAAATAGCACTCGCGTCTGTTCCCAGCAAGTACAGTGTATTGGACTGAAGAGGAGCTACTGTTCTTGTCAGTTTCCTAAGAAGAATTGAACTGGATATGTCCATTTGTGTAGGAAGCACAGTTCTTTTGTTCTGAGCAAGCTCACTGTACTGGCCCTATAGGAAACACAGTAGAGTAGAAGAGTGCTCTTTTCTCGAAAGCAGAGTGTGTTTCATGTAAGGCAAGCTAGCGTTTCTTTCCCACTCCTAAATGGAGTTGAATTACATGCAGTTTTTCGTCCTACGAGCAAGAGTTGTTTTCTGGTAAGAAGAGTCACTTTTGCGCTCCCATTGTCATACACAAGGCAAATAGCACTGCCGTCTGTTACCAGCATGTACAGTGTATTGGACTGAAGAGGATCTACTGTTCTTGTCAGTTACCGATGCAGAGTTGAACTAGATATGGCCCGTGTGCGTAGGAAGCACAGTTCTTTTGTACTCAGCAAGCTCACTGTTCTGGCCCTATAGGAAACACAGTAGAGTAGAAGAGTGCTCTTTCCTCAAAAGCAGAGTGTGTTTCTTGTAAGGCGAGCTAGCATTTGTTTCCCAGTCCTAAATGGAGTTGAATCACATGCAGTTTCCGTTCCTACGAGCAAGAGTTGTTTTCTGGTAAGGAAAGTCACTCTTGCACTCCCATTTCCATACACAGTGCAAATAGCCCTCGCGTCTGTTCCCAGCAAGTACAGTGTATTGGACTGAATAGGAGCTACTCTTCTTGTCAGTTTCCTAAGCAGAATTGAACTAGATATGGCCCGTGTGTGTAGGAAGCCCAGTTCTTTTGCACTCAGCAAGTTCACTATTTGGACCCCATAGGAAAAACAGTAGAGTAGAAGAGTGCTCTTTTCTCAAAGCAAAGTGTGTTTCTTGTAAGGCGAGCTAGCATTTATTTCCCAGTCCTAAATGGAGTTGAAATACACATGCAGTTTCTGGTCCTACCAGCAAGAGTTGTTTTCTGGTTAGAAGAGTCACTATTGCGCTCCCTTTGCTATACACAATGCAAATAGCCCTCGCGTCTGTTCCCAGCAAGTACAGTGTATTGGACTGAAGAGGAGCTACTGTTCTTGTCAGTTTCCTAAGCAGAGTTGAACTACATATGGCCCATGTGTGTAGGAAGCACATTTCTTTTGTTCTCAGCAAGCTCACTGTTCAGACCCCATAGGAAACACAGTAGAGTAAAAGAGTGCTCTTTTCTCAAAAGCAGAGTGTGTTTCTTGTAAGGCGAGCTAGCGTTTGTTTCCCAGTCTTAAATGGAGTTGAATCACATGCAGTTTCTTGTCCTACGAGCAAGAGTTGTTTTCTGGTAAGAAGAGTCACTATTGCGCTCCCATTGCCATACACAGTGCAAATAGCACTGGCGTCTGTACCCAGCATGTACAGGGAATTGGACTGAAGAGGATCTACTGTTCTTTTCACTTTCCTAAGCAGAGTTGAACTAGATATGGCCCGTGTGTGAAGGAAGCACAGTTCTTTTGTTCTGAGCAAGCTCACTATTCGGACCCCTTAGGAAACACAGTAGAGTAGAAGAGTGCTGTTTTCTCAAAAGCAGAGCGTGTTTCTTGTAAGGCGAGCTATCGTTTGTTTCCCAGTCCTAAATGGAGTTGAATCACATGCAGTTTCTGGTCCTACGAGCAAGAGTTGTTTTCTGGTAAGAAGAGTCACTATTGCGCTCCCATTGTCACACACAGGGCAAATAGCACTGGCGTCTGTTCCCAGCATGTACAGTCTATTGGAATGAAGAGGTTATACTGTTCTTGTCAGTTTCCTAAGCAGAATTGAACAAGATATGGCCCGTGTTTGTAGGAAGCACAGTTCTTTTGTTCTGAGAATGCTCACATTTCGAACCCCATAGGAAACACAGTAGAGTAGAAGAGTGCTTTTTTTCTCAAAAGCAGAGTGTGTTTCTTGTAAGGTGAACTAGCGTTTGTTTCCCTGTCCCAAATGGAGTTGAAATACACATGCAGTTTCTGGTCCTACGAGCAAGAGTTGTTTTTTGGTAAGAAGAGTCACTCTTGTGCTCCCTTTGCCATACACAGTGCAAATAGCCCTCGTGTCTGTTCCCAGCAAGTACAGTGTGTTGGACTGAAGAGGAGAAACTGTTCTTGTCAGTTTCCTAAGCACAATTGAACTAGATATGGCCCGTGTGTGTACGAAGCACAGTTCTTTTGTTCTGAGCAAGCTCACTGTTTGGACCCCATAGGAAACACAGTAGAGTAGAAGAGTGCTCTTTCCTCAAAAGCAGAGTGTGTTTTTTGTAAGGCGAGCTAGCATTTGTTTCGCAGTCCTAAATGGAGTTGAATCACATGCAGTTTCCATTCCTACGAGCAAGAGTTGTTTTCTGGTAAGGAAAGTCACTATTGCGCTCCCATTGCTGTACACAGTGCAAAAAGCACTCGCGTCTGTTCCCAGCAAGTACCGTGTATTGGACTGAAGAGGAGCTACTGTTCTTGTCAGTTTCCTAAGCAGAGTTGAACTACATATGGCCCATGTGTGTAGGAAGCACATTTCTTTTGTTCTCAGCAAGCTCACTGTTCAGACCCCATAGGAAACACAGTAGAGTAAAAGAGTGCTCTTTTCTCAAAAGCAGAGTGTGTTTCTTGTAAGGCGAGCTAGCGTTTGTTTCCCAGTCTTAAATGGAGTTGAATCACATGCAGTTTCTTGTCCTACGAGCAAGAGTTGTTTTCTTGTAAGAAGAGTCACTATTGCACTCCCATTGCCATACACAGTGCAAAAAGCTCTGTCGTCTGTACCCAGCACGTAGTGTATTGGACTGAAGAGGATCTACTGTTCTTGTCAGTTTCCTAAGTAGAATTGAACTAGATATGGCCCATGTGTGTAGGAAGCACAGTTCTTTTGTACTCAGCAAGCTCACTGTTCTAGCCCTATAGGAAACACAGTGGAGTAGAAGAGTGCTCTTTTCTCAAAAGCAGAGTGTGTTTCTTCTAAGCCGAACTCTCGTTTATTTCCCAGTCCTAAATGGAGTTGAATCACATGCAGTTTCCGTTCCTATGAGCAAGAGTTGTTTTCTGCTAAGGAAAGTCACTATTGCTCTCCCATTGCCATACACAGTGCAAATAGCACTCGCGTCTGTTTCCAGCAAGTACAGTGTATTGTACTGAAGAGGAGCTACTGTTCTTGTCAGTTTCCTAAGCAGAATTGAACTAGATATGGCCCGTGTGTGTAGGAAGCACAGTTCTTTTGTTCTGAGCAAGCTCACTGTTTGGACCCCATAGGAAACACAGTAGAGTAGACGAGTGCTCTTTTCTCAAAAGGAGAGTGTGTTTCTTGTAAGGCGAGCTAGCGTTTGTTTCCCAGTCCTAAATTGAGTTGAATCACATGCAGTTTCTAGTCCTACGAGCAAGAGTTTTTTTCTGGTAAAAAGAGTCACTATTGTGCTCCCATTGTCATACACAGGGCAAATAGCACTGGCGTCTGTTCCCAGCAAGTACAGTGTATTGGACTGAAGAGGAGCTACTGTTCTTGTCAGTTTCCTAAGCAGAGTTGAACTAGATATGGCCTGTGTGTGTAGGAAGCACAGTTCTTTTGTTCTCAGCAAGCTCACTGTTCGGACCCCATAGAAAACACAGTAGAGTAGAAGAGTGCTCTTTTCTCAAAAGCAGAGTGTGTTTCTTGTAAGGCGAGCTAGCGTTTGTTTCCCAGTCCTAAATGGAGTTGAATCAAATGCAGTTTTTGGTCCTACGAGCAAGAATTGTTTTCTGGTAATAAGAGTCACTATTGTGCTCCCATTGCCATACGTAGTACAAATAACACTCGCGTCTGTTTCCAGCAAGTACAGTGTATTGGTCTGAAGAGGAGCTACTGTTCATGTCAGTTTCCTAAGCAAAGTTGAACTATATAAGGCCCGTGTGTGTAGGAAGCACAGTTCTTTTGTTCTGAGCAAGCACACTGTTCGAACCCCATAGGAAACACAGTAGTGGGAAGAGTGCTCTTTTCTCAAAAGCAGAGTGTGTTTCCTGTAAGGCGAGCTAGCGTTTGTTTCCCAGTAATAAATGGAGTTGAAATACACATGCAGTTTCTGGTCCTACCAGCAAGAGATGTTTTCTGGTTAGAAGAGTCACTATTGCTCTCCCTTTGCCATACACAATGCAAGTAGCCCTCGCGTCTGTTCCCAGCAAGTACAGTGTATTGGACTGAAGAGGAGCTACTGTTCTTGTCAGTTTCCTAAGCAGAATTGAACAAGATATGGCCCGTGTGTGTAGGAAGCACAGTTCTTTTGTTCTGAGCAAGCTCACATTTCGAACCCCATAGAAAACACAGTTTAGTAGAAGAGTGCATTTTTCTCAAAAGCAGAGTGTGTTTCTTGTAAGGTGAGCTAGCGTTTGTTTTCCAGTCCTAATTGGAGTTGAAATACACATGCAGTTTCTGGTCCTACGAGCAAAAGTTGTTTTCTGGTAAGAAGAGTCACTATTGCGCTCCCTTTGCCATACACAGTGCAAATAGCCCTCGCGTCTGTTCCCAGCAAGTACAGTGTATTGGACTGAAGAGGAGCTACTGTTCTTGTCAGTTTCCTAAGCAGAGTTGAACTAGATATGGCCCATGTGTGTAGGAAGCACAGTTCTTTTGTACTCAGCAAGCTCACTGTTCTGGCCCTATAGGAAACACAGTAGAGTAGAAGAGTGCTCTTTCCTCAAAAGCAGAGTGTGTTTCTTGTAAGGCGAGCTAGCGTTTGTTTCCCAGTCCTAAATGGAGTTGAATCACATGCAGTTTCCGTTCCTATGAGCAAGAGTTGTTTTCTGCTAAGGAAAGTCACTATTGCTCTCCCATTGCCATACACAGTGCAAATAGCACTCGCGTCTGTTCCCATCAAGTACAGTGTATTGGACTGAAGAGGAGCTACTGTTCTTGTCAGTTTCCTAAGCAGAATTGAACTAGATATGGCCCGTGTGTGTAGGAAGCACAGTTCTTTTGTTCTGAGCAAGCTCACTGTTTGGACCCCATAGGAAACACAGTAGAGTAGAAGAGTGCTCTTTTCTCAAAAGCAGAGTGTGTTTCTTATAAGGCAAGCTAGCGTTTGTTTCCCAGTCCTAAATGGAGTTGAATCACATGCAGTTTCTGGTCCTACGAGCAAGAGTTGTTTTCTGGTAAGAAGAGTCACTATTGCGCTCCCATTGCCATACACAGTGCAAATAGCACTGGCGTCTGTACCCAGCATGTACAGGGAATTGGACTGAAGAGGATCTACTGTTCTTTTCACTTTCCTAAGCAGAGTTGAACTAGATATGGCCCGTGTGTGAAGGAAGCACAGTTCTTTTGTTCTGAGCAAGCTCACTATTCGGACCCCTTAGGAAACACAGTAGAGTAGAAGAGTGCTGTTTTCTCAAAAGCAGAGCGTGTTTCTTGTAAGGCGAGCTATCGTTTGTTTCCCAGTCCTAAATGGAGTTGAATCACATGCAGTTTCTGGTCCTACGAGCAAGAATTGTTTTCTGGTAAGAAGAGTCACTATTGCGCTCCCATTGTCACACACAGGGCAAATAGCACTGGCGTCTGTTCCCAGCATGTACAGTCTATTGGAATGAAGAGGTTATACTGTTCTTGTCAGTTTCCTAAGCAGAATTGAACAAGATATGGCCCGTGTTTGTAGGAAGCACAGTTCTTTTGTTCTGAGAATGCTCACATTTCGAACCCCATAGGAAACACAGTAGAGTAGAAGAGTGCTTTTTTTCTCAAAAGCAGAGTGTGTTTCTTGTAAGGTGAACTAGCGTTTGTTTCCCTGTCCCAAATGGAGTTGAAATACACATGCAGTTTCTGGTCCTACGAGCAAGAGTTGTTTTTTGGTAAGAAGAGTCACTCTTGTGCTCCCTTTGCCATACACAGTGCAAATAGCCCTCGTGTCTGTTCCCAGCAAGTACAGTGTGTTGGACTGAAGAGGAGCTACTGTTCTTGTCAGTTTCCTAAGCACAATTGAACTAGATATGGCCCGTGTGTGTACGAAGCACAGTTCTTTTGTTCTGAGCAAGCTCACTGTTTGGACCCCATAGGAAACACAGTAGAGTAGAAGAGTGCTCTTTCCTCAAAAGCAGAGTGTGTTTTTTGTAAGGCGAGCTAGCATTTGTTTCGCAGTCCTAAATGGAGTTGAATCACATGCAGTTTCCATTCCTACGAGCAAGAGTTGTTTTCTGGTAAGGAAAGTCACTATTGCGCTCCCATTGCTGTACACAGTGCAAAAAGCACTCGCGTCTGTTCCCAGCAAGTACCGTGTATTGGACTGAAGAGGAGCTACTGTTCTTGTCAGTTTCCTAAGCAGAATTGAACTAGATATGGCCCGTGTGTGTAGGAAGCACAGTTCTTTTGTTCTGAGCAAGCTCACTGTTCTGGCCCTATAGGAAACACTGTAGAGTAGAAGAGTGCTCTTTCCTCAAAAGCAGAGTGTGTTTTTGTAAGGCAAGCTAGCGTTTGTTTCGCAATCATAAATGGAGTTGAATCACATTCAGTTTCCGTTCCTACGAGCAAGAGTTGTTTTCTGGTAAGGAAAGTCACTATTGCGCTCCCATTGCCATACACAGTGCAAATAGCACTGGCGTCTGTACCCAGCATGTACAGTGCATTGGACTGAAGAGGATCTGCTGTTCTTGTCAGTTTCCTAAGAAGAATTGAACTAGATATGGCCCGTGTGTGTAGGAAGCACAGTTCTTTTGTTCTGAGCAAGCTCCATGTTCTGTCCCTATAGGAAACACAGTAGAGTAGGAGAGTGCTCTTTTCTCAAAAGCAGAGTGTGTTTCTTGTAAGTCGAGCTAGCGTTTGTTTCCCAGTCCTAAATGGAGTTGAATCACATGCAGTTTCTGGTCCTACGAGCAAGAAATTTTTCTGGTAATAAGAGTCACTATTGTGCTCCCATTGTCACACTCAGGGCAAATAGCACTGTCCTCTGTTCCCAGCATTTACAGTGTATTGGACTGAAGAGGAGCTACTGTTCTTGTCAGGTTCCTAAGCAGAGTTGAACTAGATATGGCCCATGTGTGTAGGAAGCACAGTTCTTTTGTACTCAGCAAGCTCACTGTTCTGACACTATAGGAAACACAGTAGAGTAGAAGAGTGTTCTTTCCTCAAAAGCAGAGTGTGTTTCTTGTAAGGCGAGCTAGCGTTTGTTTCCCAGTCCTAAAAGAGGTTGAATCACATGCAGTTTCCGTTCCTACGAGCAAGAGTTGTTTTCTCGTAAGGAAAGTCACTATTGGGCTCCCATTGCCATACACAGTGCAAATAGCACTCGCGTCTGTTCCCAGCAAGTACAGTGTATTGGACTGAATAGGAGCTACTGTTCTTGTCAGTTTCCTAAGGAGAATTGAACTAGATATGGCCCGTGTGTGTAGGAAGCACAGTTCTTTTGTTCTGCGCAAGCTCACTGTTTGGACCCCATAGGAAACACAGTAGAGTAGAAGAGTGCTCTTTTCTCAAAAGCAGAGTGTGTTTCTTGTAAGGCGAACTAGTGTTTGTTTCCCAGTCCTAAAAGGAGTTGAATCACATGAAGTTTCTAGTCCTACGAGCAAGGGTTGTTTTCTGGTAAGAAGAGTCACTATTGCGCTCCCATTGCCATATACAGTGCAAGTAGCACTGGCGTCTGTACCCAGCATGTACAGTGTATTGGAATGAAGAGGATCTACTGTTCTTGTCAGTTTCCTAAGCAGAGTTGAACTAGATATGGCCTGTGTGTGTAGGAAGCACAGTTGTTTTGTTCTGAGCAAGCTCACTGTTCGGAACCCATAGGAAACCCAGTAGAGTAGAAGAGTGCTCTTTTCTCAAAAGCAGAGTGTGTTTCTTGTAAGGCGAGATAGCGTTTGTTTCCCAGTTCTAAATGGAGTTGAATCAAATGCAGTTTTTGGTCCTACGAGCAAGAGTTGTTTTCTGGTAAGAAGAGTCACTATTGTGCTCCCTTTGCCATACATTGTGCAAATAGCCCTCTCGTCTGTTCCCAGCAAGTACAGTGTATTGGACTTTAGAGGAGCTACTGTTCTTGTCAGTTTCCTAAGCAAAGTTGAACTAAATAAGGCCCGTGTGTGTAGGAAGAACAGTTCTTTTGTTCTGAGCAAGCTCACTGTTCGAACCCCATAGAAAACACAGTAGAGAGAAGAGTGCTCTTTTCTCAAAAGCAGAGTGTGTTTCTTGTAAGGCGAGCTAGCATTTGTTTCCCAGTCCTAAATGGAGTTGAATCACATGCAGTTTCTGGTCCTACGAGCAAGAGTTGTTTTCTGGTAAGAAGAGTCACTATTGCGCTCCCATTGTCACACACAGGGCAAATAGCACTGGCGTCTGTTCCCAGCATGTACAGTCTCTTGGACTGAAGAGTTTCTACTGTTCTTGTCAGTTTCCCACGCAGAATTGAACAAGATATGGCCCGTGTGTGTAGGAAGCACAGTTCTTTTGTTCTGAGCAAGCTCACATTTCGAACCCCATAGGAAACACAGTAGAGAAGACGAGTGCATTTTTCTCAAAAGCAGAGTGTGTTTCTTGTAAGGCGAGCTAGCGTTTGTTTCCCAGTCCTAAATGGAGTTGAAATACACATGCAGTTTCTGGTCCTACGAGCAAGTGTTGTTTTCTGGTTAGAAGAGTCACTATTGCGCTCCCATTGTCATACACAGGGCAAATAGCACTGGTCTCTGTTCCCAGCATGTACAGTGTATTGGACTGAAGAGGAGCTACTGTTCTTGTCAGGTTCCTAAGCAGAGTTGAACTAGATATGGCCCATGTGTGTAGGAAGCACAGTTCTTTTGTACTCAGCAAGCTCACTGTTCTGGCCATATAGGAAACACATTAGAGTAGAAGAGTGCTCTTTCCTCAAAAGCACAGTGTGTTTCTTGTAAGGCGAGATAGCGTTTGTTTCCCAGTCCTAAATGGAGTTGAATCACATGCATTTTCTGGACGTAAGAGCAAGAGATGTTTTCTGGTAAGGAAAGTCACTATTGCGCTCCCATTGTCATACACAGGGCAAAGAGCATTGGCGTCTGTTCCCAGCATGTACAGTGTATTGGACTGAAGAGGATCTACTGTTCTTGTCAGTTTCCTAAGCAGAATTGAACTAGATACGGCCATGTGTGTAGGAAGCACAGTTCTTTTGTTCTGAGCAAGCTCACTGTTCTGGCCCTATAGGAAACACAGTAGAGTAGAAGACTGCTCTTTTCTCAAAAGCATAGTGTGTTTCTTCTAAGGCGAGATAGCGTTTGCTTCCTAGACCTAAATGGAGTTGAATCACATGCAGTTTCTGGTCCTACAAGCAAGAGTTGTTTTCTGGTAAGAAGAGTCACTATTGCGCTCGCATTGTCATACACAGGGCAAATAGCACTGGCGTCTTTTCCCAGCATGTACAGTGTATTGGACTGAAGAGGACCTACTGTTCTTGTCAGTTTCCTACACAGAGTTGAACTAGATATAGCCCGTGTGTAGGAAGCACAGTTCTTTTGTTCTGAGCAAGCTCACTGTTCGGACACCATAGGAAATACAGTAGAGTAGAAGAGTGCTCTTTTCTCAAAAGCAGAGTGTGTTTCTTGTAAGTCGAGCTAGTGTTTTTTTCCCAGTCCTAAATGGAGTTGAATCACATGCAGTTACTGGTACTAAGAGCAAGAGTTGTTTTCTGGTAAGAAGAGTCACTATTGTGCTCCCATTGCCGTACACAGTGCAAATAGCACTCGCATCTGTTCCCAGCAAGTACAGTGTATTGGACTGAATAGGAGCTACTGTTCTTGTCAGTTTCCTAAGCCGAGTTGAACTAGATATGGCCCATGTGTGTAGGAAGCACAGTTCCTTTGTTCTGAGCAAGCTCACTTTTTTGGCCCTATAGGAAACACATTAATGTAGAAGAGTGCTCTTTTCTCAAAAGCAGAGTGTGTTTCTTGTAAGGCGAGCTAGCGTTTGTTTCCCAGTCCTAAATGGAGTTGAATCACATGCAGTTTTTGGTCCTACGCGCAAGAGTTGTTTTCTGGTAAGGAAAGTCACTATTGTGCTCCCATTGCCAAACACAGTGCAAATAGCACTCGCATCTGTTCCCAGCAAGTACAGTGTATTAGACTGAAGAGGAGCTACTGTTCTTTTCAGTTTCCTAAGCAGAATTGAAGTGGATATGGCCATTTGTGTAGGAAGCACAGTTCTTTTGTTCTGAGCAAGCTCACTGTACTGGCCCTATAGGTAACACAGTAGAGTAGAAGAGTGCTCTTTTCTCAAAAGCAGAGTGTGTTTCTTGTAAGGCGAGCTAGCGTTTGTTTCCCAGTCCTAAATGGAGTTGAATCACATGCAGTTTTTGGTCCTATGAGCAAGAGTTGTTTTCTGGTAAGGAAAGTCACTATTGCGCTCCCATTGACATACACAGTGCAAATAGCACTGGCCTCAGTTCTCAGCATGTACAGTGTATTGTACTGAAGAGGATCTACTGTTCTTGTCAGGTTCCTAAGCAGAGTTGAACTAGATATGGCCCATGTGTGTAGGAAGCACAGTTCTTTTTTACTCCGCAAGCTCACTGTTCTGGCCCTATAGGAAACACAGTAGAGTAGAAGAGTGCTCTTTTCTCAAAAGCAGAGTGTGTTTCTTGTAAGGCGAGCTAGCGTTTGTTTCACAGTCCTAAATGGAGTTGAATCACATGCAGTTTCTGGTCCTACGTGCCAGAGTTTTTTCTGGTAATAAGAGTCACTATTGCGATCCCATTGTCATACACAGGGCAAATAGCACTGGCCTCTGTTCTCAGCATGTACAGTGTATTGGACTGAAGAGGATCTACTGTTCTTGTCAGCTTCCTAAGCAGAGTTGAACTAGATATGGCCCATGTGTGTAGGAAGCACAGTTCTTTTGTACTCAGCAAGCTCACTGTTCTGGCCGTACAGGAAACACATTAGAGTAGAAGAGTGCTCTTTCCTCAAAAGCAGAGTGTGTTTCTTGTAAGGCGAGCTAGCGTTTGTTTCCCAGTCTTAAATGGAGTTGAATCACATGCAGTTTCTGTTCCTACGAGCAAGAGTTGGTTTCTGGTAAGGAAATTCACTATTGCGCTCCCATTGCCATACACAGTGCAAATAGCGCTCGCGTCTGTTCCCAGCAAGTACAGTGTATTGGACTGAAGAGGAGCTACTGTTCTTGTCAGGTTCCTAAGCAGAGTTAAACTAGATATGGCCCGTGTGTAGGAAGCACAGTTCTGTTGTTCTCAGCAAGCTGACTGTTCGGACACCATAGGAAACACAGTACAGCAGAAGAGTGCTCTTTTCTCAAAAGCCTAGCGTTTGCTTCCCAGTCCTAAATGGAGTTGAATCACATGCAGTTTCTGGTCCTAAGAGCAAGAGTTGTTTTCTAGTAAGAAGAGTCACTATTGCGCTCCCATTGCCATACACAGTGCAAATAGCACTCGCGTTTGCTCTCAGCAAGTACAGTGTACTGGATTGAAGAGGAGCTACTGTTCTTGTCAGTTTCCTAAGCAGACTTGAACTAGATATGGCCCGTGTGTGTAGGAAGCACAGTTCATTTGTTCTGAGCAAGCTAACTGTTCGGACCCCATAGGAAACACAGTAGAGTAGAAGAGTACTGTTTTCTCACAAGCAGAGTGTGTTTCTTGTAAGGCGAGCTAGCTTTTGTTTCCCAGTCGTAAATGAAGTGAATCACATGCAGTTTCTGGTCCTACGAGTAGAGTTGTTTTTTGGTAAGAAGAGTCACTCTTGTGTTCCATTGCCATACACAGTGCAAATAGCCCTCGCGTCTGTTCCCAGCAAGTACAGTGTATTGGACTGAAGAGGAGCTACTGTTCTTGTCAGTTTCCTAAACAGAGTTGAACTAGATATGGCCCATGTGTGTAGGAAGCACAGTTCTTTTGTACTCAGCAAGCTCACTGTTCTGGCCCTATAGGAAACAGAGTAGAGTAGAAGAGTGCTCTTTCCTCAAAAGCAGAGTGTGTTTCTTGTAAGGCGAGCTAGCGTTTGTTTCCCAGTCCTAAATGGAGTTGAATCACATGCAGTTTCCGTTCCTATGAGCAAGAGTTGTTTTCTGCTAAGGAAAGTCACTATTGTTCTCCCATTGCCATACACAGTGCAAATAGCACTCGCGTCTGTTCCCATCAAGTACAGTGTATTGGACTGAAGAGGAGCTACTGTTCTTGTCAGTTTCCTAAGCAGAATTGAACTAGATATGGCCCGTGTGTGTAGGAAGCACAGTTCTTTTGTTCTGAGCAAGCTCACTGTTTGGACCCCATAGGAAACCCAGTAGAGTAGAAGAGTGCTCTTTTCTCAAAAGCAGAGTGTGTTTCTTGTAAGGCAAGCTAGCGTTTGTTTCCCAGTCCTAAATGGAGTTGAATCACATGCAGTTTCTGGTCCTACGAGCAAGAGTTGTTTTCTGGTAAGAAGAGTCACTATTGCGCTCCCATTGCCATACACAGTGCAAATAGCACTGGCGTCTGTACCCAGCATGTACAGGGAATTGGACTGAAGAGGATCTACTGTTCTTTTCACTTTCCTAAGCAGAGTTGAACTAGATATGGCCCGTGTGTGTAGGAAGCACAGTTCTTTTGTTCTGAGCAAGCTCACTGTTCGGACCCCTTAGGAAACACAGTAGAGTAGAAGAGTGCTGTTTTCTCAAAAGCAGAGTGTGTTTCTTGTAAGGCGAGCTATCGTTTATTTCCCAGTCCTAAATGGAGTTGAATCACATGCAGTTTCTGGTCCTACGAGCAAGAGTTGTTTTCTGGTAAGAAGAGTCACTATTGCACTCCCATTGTCACACACAGGGCAAATAGCACTGGCGTCTGTTCCCAGCATGTACAGTCTATTGGAATGAAGAGGTTATACTGTTCTTGTCAGTTTCCTAAGCAGAACTGAAAAAGATATGGCCCGTGTTTGTAGGAAGCACAGTTCTTTTGTTCTGAGAATGCTCACATTTCGAACCCCATAGGAAACACAGTAGAGTAGAAGAGTGCTTTTTTCTCAAAAGCAGAGTGTGTTTCTTGTAAGGTGAACTAGCGTTTGTTTCCCTGTCCCAAATGGAGTTGAAATACACATGCAGTTTCTGGTCCAACGAGCAAGAGTTGTTTTTTGGTAAGAAGAGTCACTCTTGTGCTCCCTTTGCCATACACAGTGCAAATAGCCCTCGTGTCTGTTCCCAGCAAGTACAGTGTGTTGGACTGAAGAGGAGCTACTGTTCTTGTCAGTTTCCTAAGCACAATTGAACTAGATATGGCCGTGTGTGTACGAAGCACAGTTCTTTTGTTCTGAGCAAGCTCACTGTTTGGACCCCATAGGAAACACAGTAGAGTAGAAGAGTGCTCTTTCCTCAAAAGCAGAGTGTGTTTTTTGTAAGGCGAGCTAGCGTTTGTTTCGCAGTCCTAAATGGAGTTGAATCACATGCAGTTTCCATTCCTACGAGCAAGAGTTGTTTTCTGGTAAGGAAAGTCACTATTGCGCTCCCATTGCCGTACACAGTGCAAAAAGCACTCGCGTCTGTTCCCAGCAAGTACAGTGTATTGGACTGAAGAGGAGCTACTGTTCTTGTCAGTTTCCTAAGCAGAATTGAACTAGATATGGCCCGTGTGTGTAGGAAGCACAGTTCTTTTGTTCTGAGCAAGCTCACTGTTCTGGCCCTATAGGAAACACAGTAGAGTAGAAGAGTGCTCTTTCCTCAAAAGCAGAGTGTGTTTTTGTAAGGCAAGCTAGCGTTTGTTTCGCATTCATAAATGGAGTTAAATCACATTCAGTTTCCGTTCCTACGAGCAAGAGTTGTTTTCTGGTATGGAAAGTCACTATTGCGCTCCCATTGCCATACACATTGCAAATAGCACTGGCGTCTGTACCCAGCATGTACAGTGCATTGGACTGAAGAGGATCTGCTGTTCTTGTCAGTTTCCTAAGAAGAATTGAACTAGATATGGCCCGTGTGTGTAGGAAGCACAGTTCTTTTGTTCTGAGCAAGCTCCATGTTCTGTCCCTATAGGAAACACAGTAGAGTAGGAGAGTGCTCTTTTCTCAAAAGCAGAGTGTGTTTCTTGTAAGTCGAGCTAGCGTTTGTTTCCCAGTCCTAAATGGAGTTGAATCACATGCAGTTTCTGGTCCTACGAGCAAGAAATTTTTCTGGTAATAAGAGTCACTATTGTGCTCCCATTGTCACACTCAGGGCAAATAGCACTGTCCTCTGTTCCCAGCATTTACAGTGTATTGGACTGAAGAGGAGCTACTGTTCTTGTCAGGTTCCTAAGCAGAGTTGAACTAGATATGGCCCATGTGTGTAGGAAGCACAGTTCTTTTGTACTCAGCAAGCTCACTGTTCTGACACTATAGGAAACACAGTAGAGTAGAAGAGTGTTCTTTCCTCAAAAGCAGAGTGTGTTTCTTGTAAGGCGAGCTAGCGTTTGTTTCCCAGTCCTAAAAGGAGTTGAATCACATGCAGTTTCCGTTCCTACGAGCAAGAGTTGTTTTCTCGTAAGGAAAGTCACTATTGGGCTCCCATTGCCATACACAGTGCAAATAGCACTCGCGTCTGTTCCCAGCAAGTACAGTGTATTGGACTGAATAGGAGCTACTGTTCTTGTCAGTTTCCTAAGGAGAATTGAACTAGATATGGCCCGTGTGTGTAGGAAGCACAGTTCTTTTGTTCTGCGCAAGCTCACTGTTTGGACCCCATAAGAAACACAGTAGAGTAGAAGAGTGCTCTTTTCTCAAAAGCAGAGTGTGTTTCTTGTAAGGCGAGATAGCGTTTGTTTCCCAGTTCTAAATGGAGTTGAATCAAATGCAGTTTTTGGTCCTACGAGCAAGAGTTGTTTTCTGGTAAGAAGAGTCACTATTGTGCTCCCTTTGCCATACATTGTGCAAATAGCCCTCTCGTCTGTTCCCAGCAAGTACAGTGTATTGGACTTTAGAGGAGCTACTGTTCTTGTCAGTTTCCTAAGCAAAGTTGAACTAAATAAGGCCCGTGTGTGTAGGAAAACAGTTCTTTTGTTCTGAGCAAGCTCACTGTTCGAACCCCATAGGAAACACAGTAGAGAGAAGAGTTTTATTTTCTCAAAAGCAGAGTGTGTTTCTTGTAAGGCGAGCTAGCATTTGTTTCCCAGTAATAAATGGAGTTGAAATACACATGCAGTTTCTGGTCCTACCAGCAAGACTTGTTTTCTGGTTAGAAGAGTCACTATTGCTCTCCCTTTGCCATACACAATGCAAATAGCCCTCGCGTCTGTTCCCAGCAAGTACAGTGTATTGGACTGAAGAGGAGCTACTGTTCTTGTCAGTTTCCTAAGCAGAATTGAACAAGATTTGGCCCGTGTGTGTAGGAAGCACAGTTCTTTTGTTCTGAGCAAGCTCACTGTTCGAACCCCATAGGAAACACAGTAGAGTAGAAGAGTGCTCTTTTCTCAAAAGCAGAGTGTGTTTCTTGTAAGGCGAGCTAGCATTTGTTTCCCAGTCCTAAATGGAGTTGAATCACATGCAGTTTCTGGTCCTACGAGCAAGAGTTGTTTTCTGGTAAGAAGAGTCACTATTGCGCTCCCATTGTCACACACAGGGCAAATAGCACTGGCGTCTGTTCCCAGCATGTACAGTCTCTTGGACTGAAGAGTTTCTACTGTTCTTGTCAGTTTCCCACGCAGAATTGAACAAGATATGGCCCGTGTGTGTAGGAAGCACAGTTCTTTTGTTCTGAGCAAGCTCACATTTCGAACCCCATAGGAAACACAGTAGAGAAGACGAGTGCATTTTTCTCAAAAGCAGAGTGTGTTTCTTGTAAGGCGAGCTAGCGTTTGTTTCCCAGTCCTAAATGGAGTTGAAATACACATGCAGTTTCTGGTCCTACGAGCAAGTGTTGTTTTCTGGTTAGAAGAGTCACTATTGCGCTCCCATTGTCATACACAGGGCAAATAGCACTGGTCTCTGTTCCCAGCATGTACAGTGTATTGGACTGAAGAGGAGCTACTGTTCTTGTCAGGTTCCTAAGCAGAGTTGAACTAGATATGGCCCATGTGTGTAGGAAGCACAGTTCTTTTGTACTCAGCAAGCTCACTGTTCTGGCCATATAGGAAACACATTAGAGTAGAAGAGTGCTCTTTCCTCAAAAGCACAGTGTGTTTCTTGTAAGGCGAGATAGCGTTTGTTTCCCAGTCCTAAATGGAGTTGAATCACATGCATTTTCTGGACGTAAGAGCAAGAGTTGTTTTCTGGTAAGGAAAGTCACTATTGCGCTCCCATTGTCATACACAGGGCAAAGAGCATTGGCGTCTGTTCCCAGCATGTACAGTGTATTGGACTGAAGAGGATCTACTGTTCTTGTCAGTTTCCTAAGCAGAATTGAACTAGATACGGCCATGTGTGTAGGAAGCACAGTTCTTTTGTTCTGAGCAAGCTCACTGTTCTGGCCCTATAGGAAACACAGTAGAGTAGAAGAGTGCTCTTTTCTCAAAAGCAGAGTGTGTTTCTTGTAAGGCGAGATAGCGTTTGCTTCCTAGACCTAAATGGAGTTGAATCACATGCAGTTTCTGGTCCTACAAGCAAGAGTTGTTTTCTGGTAAGAAGAGTCACTATTGCGCTCGCATTGTCATACACAGGGCAAATAGCACTGGCGTCTTTTCCCAGCATGTACAGTGTATTGGACTGAAGAGGACCTACTGTTCTTGTCAGTTTCCTACACAGAGTTGAACTAGATATAGCCCGTGTGTGTAGGAAGCACAGTTCTTTTGTTCTGAGCAATCTCACTGTTCGGACACCATAGGAAATACAGTAGAGTGGAAGAGAGCTCTTTTCTCAAAAGCAGAGTGTGTTTCTTGTAAGTCGAGCTAGTGTTTTTTTCCCAGTCCTAAATGGAGTTGAATCACATGCAGTTACTGGTACTAAGAGCAAGAGTTGTTTTCTGGTAAGAAGAGTCACTATTGTGCTCCCATTGCCGTACACAGTGCAAATAGCACTCGCATCTGTTCCCAGCAAGTACAGTGTATTGGACTGAATAGGAGCTACTGTTCTTGTCAGTTTCCTAAGCAGAGTTGAACTAGATATGGCCCATGTGTGTAGGAAGCACAGTTCCTTTGTTCTGAGCAAGCTCACTTTTCTGGCCCTATAGGAAACACATTAATGTAGAAGAGTGCTCTTTTCTCAAGAGCAGAGGGTGTTTCTTATAAGGCGAGCTAGTGTTTGTTTCCCAGTCAGAAATGGAGTTGAATCCCGTGCAGTTTTTGGTCCTACAAGCAAGAGTTGTTTTCTGGTAGGAAGAGTCACTATTGGGATCCCATTGCCATATACAGTGCAAATAGCTCTCGTGTCTTTTCCCAGCAAGTACAGTGTATTGGACTGAATAAGAGCTACTGTTCTTGTCCGTTTCCTACACAGAGTTGAACTAGATATGGCCCGTGTGTTTAGGAAGCACAGTTCTTTTGTTCTGAGCAAGCTCACTGTTTGGACCCCAAAGGAAACACAGTAGAGTAGAAAAGTGCTCTTTTCTCAAAAGCAGAGTGTGTTTCTTGTAAGGCAAGCTAGCGTTTGTTTCGCAGGCCTAAATGGATTTGAATCCCATGCAGTTTCTGGTCCTACGAGCAAGAGTTGTTTTCTGGTAAGAAGAGTCACTATTGTGCTCCCATTTTCATACACAGGGCAAATAGCACTGGCGTCTGTTCCCAGCATGTACAGTGTATTGGACTCAAGAGGATCTACTGTCCTTGTCAGTTTCCTATGCAGAATTGATCTAGATATGGCCCATGTGTGTAGGAAGCACAGTTCTTTTGTACTCAGCAAACTCACTGTTCTGGCCCTATAAGAAACACAGTAGAGTAGAAGAGTGCTCTTTTCTCACAAGCAGAGTGTGTTTCTTGTAAGACGAGCTAGTGTTTGTTTCCAAGTCCTAAATGGAGTTGAATCACATGCAGTTTCTGGTCGTATGAGCAAGAGTTATTTTCTGGTAAGAAGAGTCACTATTGCGCTGCCATTGCTGTACACAGTGCAAATAGCACTGGCCTCTATTCCCAGCATGTACAGTGTATTGCCTGAAGAGGATCTACTTTTCTTGTCAGTTTACTAAACAGAATTGAACTAGATATGGCCGTGTGTTTAGGAAGCACAGTTCTTTTGTTCTGAGCAAGCTCATTGTTCTGGCGCTATAGGAAACACAGTAGACTAGAAGAGTGCTCTTTTCACAAAAGCAGAGTGTGTTTCTTGTAAGGCGAGCTAGCGTTTGTTTCCCAGTCCTAAACGGAGTTGAATGACATGCAGTTTCTGGTCCTATGAGCAAGAGTTGTTTTCTGGTAAGAAGAGTCACTATTGCGCTCCCATTGGTGTACACAGTGCAAATAGCACTCGCGTATGTTCCCAGCAAGTACAGTGTATTGGACTGAAGAGGAGCTACTGTTCTTGTCAGTTTCCTAAGCAGAGTTGAACTAGATATGGCCCGTGTTTGTAGGAAGCACAGTTCTTTTCTTCTGAGCAATCTCACTGTTCTGGCCTTATAGGAAACACAGTAGAGTAGAAGACTGCTCTTTTCTCAAAAGCAGAGTGTGTTTTTTGTAAGGCGAGCTAGCGTTTGTTTCCCAGTCCTAAATGGAGTTGAATCACATATAACTTTTGGTCCTACACACAAGAGTTGTTTTCTGGTAAGGAAAGTCACTATTGTGCTCCCATTGCCATACACAGTGCAAATAGCACTCGCATCTGTTCCCAGCAAGTATAGTGTATTGGACTGAAGAGGAGCTACTGTTCTTGTCAGTTTCCTAAGCAGAATTGAACTGTATATGGTCTTTTGTGTAGGAAGCACAGTTCTTTTGTTCTGAGCAAGCTCACTGCACTGGCCCTATAGGAAACACAGTAGAGCAGAAGAGTGCTCTTTTCTCAAAAGCAGAGTGTGTTTATTGTAAGGCGAGCTAGTGTTTGTTTCCCAGTCCTAAATGGAGTTGAATCACATGCAGTTTTTGGTCCTATGAGCAAGAGTTGTTGTCTGGTAAGGAAAGTCACTATTGCGCTCCCATTGACATACACAGTGCAAATAGCACTCGCGTCTGTTCCCAGCAAGTACAGTGTATTGGACTGAAAAGGATCTACTGTTCTTGTCAGTTTCCTCTGCAGAGTTGAACTAGATATGGCCCGTGTGTGTAGGAAGCACAGTTCTTTTGTTCTGAGCAAGCTCACTGTGCGGACCCCATAGGAAACTCAGTGCTCTTTTCTCAAATGCAGAGTGTGTTAGTTGTAAGGCGAGATAGCGTTTGCTTCCCAGACCTAAGTGGAGTTGAATCACATGCAGTTTCTGGTCCTACCGGCAAGAGTTGTTTTCTGTTAAGAAGAGTCACTATTGCGCTAGCATTGTCATACACAGGGCAATAACACTGGCGTCTTTTCCCAGCATGTACAGTGTATTGGACTGAAGAGAATCTACTGTTCTTGTCAGTTTCCTACACAGAGTTGAACTAGATAAAGCCCGTGCGTGTAGGAAGCACAGTTCTTTTGTTCTGAGCAAGCTCACTGTTCTGGCACTATAGGAAACACAGTAGAGTAGCAGAGTGCTCTTTTCTCAAAAGCAGAGTGTGTTTCTTGTAAGGCGAGCTAGTGTTTGTTTCCAAGTCCTAAATGGAGTTGAATCACATGCAGTTTCTGGTCCTACAAGCAAGAGTTGTTTTCTGTTAAGAAGAGTAACTATTGCGCTCGCATTGTCATACACAGGGCAAATAGCACTGGCGTCTTTTCCCAGCATGTACAGTGTATTGCACTGAAGAGGATCTACTGTTCTTGTCAGTTTCCTAAGCAGAATTGAACTAGATATGGCCATGTGTGCAGAAAGTACAGTTCTTTTGTTCTGAGCAAGCTCACTGTTCGGACAACATAGGAAATACAGAGGAGTAGAAGAGTGCTCTTTTCTCAAAAGCAGAGTGTGTTTCTTGTAAGGCGAGCTAGCATTTGTTTCACAGTCCTAAATGGAGTTGAATCACATGCAGTTTTTGGTCCTACGCGCAAGAGTTGTTTTCTGGTAAGGAAAGTCACAATTGCACTCCCATTACCAAACACAGAGCAAACAGATAACGCATCTGTTCCCAGCAAGTACAGTGTATTGGACTGAAGAGGAGCTACTGTTCTTGTCAGTTTCCTAAGCAGAATTGAAGTGGATATGGCCATTTGTGTAGGAAGCACAGTTCTTTTGTTCTGAGCAAGCTCACTGTACTGGCCCTATAGTTAACACAGTAGAGTAGAAGAGTGCTGTTTTCTCAAAAGCAGAGTGTGTTTCTTGTATGGCGAGCTAGCGTTTGTTTCCCAGTCCTAAATGGAGTTGAATCAAATGCAGTTTTTGGTCCTACGAGCAAGAGGTGTTTTCTGGTAAGAAGAGTGAATATTGCGCTCCCTTTGCCATACATAGTGCAAATAGCCCTCTCGTCTGTTCCCAGCAAGTACAGTGTATTGGACTGAAGAGGAGCTACTGTTCTTGTCAGTTTCCTAAGCAGAGTTGAACTAGATATGGCCCGATGTGTATGAAGCACAGTTCTTTTGTTCTCAGCAAGCTCACTGTTTGGACCCCATAGAAAACACAGTAGAGTAGAAGAGTGCTCTTTTATCAAAAGCAGAGCGCGTTTCTTGTAAGGCGAGCTAGCGTTTGTTTCACAGTCCTAAGTGGAATGAATCAAATGCAGTTTCTGGTCCTACGACCAAGAGTTGTTTTCTTGTAAGAAGAGACACTATTGTGCTCCAATTGCCGTACACAGTGCAAATAGCACTCGCGTCTTTTCCCCAGTAAGTACAGTGTATTGGAATGAAGAGGAGCTACTCTTCTCGTTAGTTTCCTAAGAGGAGTTGAAATAGATATGGCCCGTGTGTGTAGGAAGCACAGTTCATTTGTTCTGAGCAAGCTCACTGTTCAGACCCCATTGGTAACACAGTAGAGTAGAAGAGTATTCTTTTCTCAAAAGCAGAGTGTGTTTCTTGAAAGGCGAGCTAGCTTTGGTTTCCCAGTCATAAATGAAGTTGAATCACATGCAGTTTCTGGTCCTACGAGTAGAGTTGTTTTTTGGTAAGAAGAGTCACTATTGCACTCCCATTGCCATAACCAGTGCAAATAGCACTTGCGTCTGTTCCAATCAAGTACAGTGAATTGGAATGAAGAGGAGATACTGTTCTTGTCAGTTTCCTGAGCAGAGTTGAACTAGATATGGCCCGTGTGTATAGGAAGCACAGTTCTTTTGTTCTGAGCAAGCTCACTTTCTGGCCCTATAGGAAACACAGTAGAGTAGAAGAGTACTCTTTTCTCAAAAGCAGAGTGTGTTTCTTGTAAGGTGAGCTAGCGTATGTTTCCCAACCCTAAATGGAGTTTAATTACATGCAGTTTTTGGTCATACGAGCAAGAGTTGTTTTCTGGTAAGGAAAGTCACTATTGCGCTCCCTTTGCCATACACAGCACAAATAGCACTCACGTCTGTTCCCAGCAAGTACAGTGTATTAGACTGAAGATGAGCTACTGTTCTTGTCAGTTTCCTAAGCAGAGTTGAAATAGATATGGCCCGTGTGTATAGGAAGCACAGTTATTTTGTTCTGAGCAAGCTCACTGTGCGGACCCCATTGGAAACTCAGTGCTCTTTTCTAAAAAGCAGAGTGTGTTAGTTGTAAACAAGATAGCGTTTGCTTTCAAGACCAAAATGGAGTTGAATCACATGCAGTTTCTGGGAATACAAGCAAAAGTTGTTTTCTGGTAAGAAGAGTCACTATTGCGCTCGCATTGTCATACACAGGGCAAATAGCACTGGAGTCTTTTCCCAGCATGTACAGTGTATTGGACTGAAGAGGATCTACTGTTCTTGTCAGTTTCCGATGCAGAGTTGAACTAGATATGGCCCGTGTGTGTAGGAAGCACAGTTCTTTTGTTCTGAGCAAGCTCACTGTTGGCCCTATAGGAAACACAGTAGAGTAGAAGAGTACTCTTTTCTCAAAAGCAGAGTGTGTTTCTTGTAAGGCGAGCTAGCGTTTGTTTCCCAGTCCTAAATGGATTTGAATCACATGCAGTTTCTGGTCCTACAAGCAAGAGTTTTTTTCTGGTAAGAAGAGTAACTATTGCGATCCCATTGTCATACACAGGGCAAATAGCACTGGCATTTGTTGCCAGCATGTACAGAGTATTGGACTGAAGAGGATCTACTGTTCTTGTCAGGTTCCTAAGCAGACTTGAACTAGATATGGCCCGTGTATGTAGGAAGCACAGTTCATTTGTTCTGAGCAAGCTCACTGTTCAGACCCCATAGGAAACACAGTAGAGTAGAAGAGTACTCTTTTCTCAAAAGCAGAGTGTGTTTCTTGTAAGGCGAGCTAGCTTTTGTTTCCCAGTCGTAAATGAAGTTGAATCACACGCAGTTTCTGGTCCTACGAGTAGAGTTGTTTTTTGGTAAGAAGAGTCACTATTGTGCTCCCATTGCCATACACAGTGCAAATAGCACTTGCGTCTGTTCCAATCAAGTACAGTGTATTGGACTGAAGAGGAGATACTGTTCTTGTCACTTTCCTAAGCAGAGTTGAACTAGATATGGCCCGTGTGTATAGGAAGCACATTTCTTTTGTTCTGAGAAAGCTCACTGCTCGGACACCATAGGAAACACAGTAGAGTAGAAGAGTGCTCTTTTCTCAAAAGCAGAGTGTGTTTCTTGTAAGGCGAGCTAATGTTTGTTTCCCAGTCCTAAAAGGAGTTGAATGACATGCAGTTTTTAGGCCTACGAGCAAGAGTTGTTTTCTGGTAAGAAGAGTCACTATTGCCCTCCCATTGTCATACACAGGGCAAATAGCACTGGCGTTTGTTCCCAGCATGTACAGTGTATTGGACTGAGGAGGATCTACTGTTCTTGTCAGTTTCCTAAGCAGAATTGAACTAGATACGGCCATGTGTGTAGGAAGCAAATTTCTTTTGTTCTGAGCAAGCTCACTGTTCTGGCCCTATAGGAAACACAGTAGAGTAGAAGAGTGCTCTTTTCTCAAAAGCAGAGTGTGTTTCTTGTAAGGTGAGCTAGCGTTTGTTTCCCACCCCTAAATGGAGTTTAGTCACATGCAGTTTTTGGTCATACGTGCAAGAGTTGTTTTCTGGTAAGGAAAGTCACTATTGCGCTCCCTTTGCCATACACAGCACAAATAGCACTCACGTCTGTTCCCAGCAAGTACAGTGTATTGGACTGAAGAGGAGCTACTGTTCTTGTCAGTTTCCTAAGCAGAGTTGAACTAGATATGGCCCGTGTGTATAGGAAGCACAGCACTTTTGTTCTGAGCTAGCTCACTGTGCGGACCCCATAGGAAACTCAGTGCTCTTTTCTCAAAAGCAGAGTGTGTTTCTTGTAAGGCGAGCTAGCTTTTGTTTCCCAGTCCTAAATGAATTTGAATCACATGCAGTTTCTGGTCCTACGAGTAGAGTTATATTTTGGTAAGAAGAGTCACTATTGTGCTCCCATTGCCATATACAGTACAAATAACACTTGCGTCTGTTCCAATCAATTACAGTGTATTGAACTGAAGAGGAGCTACTGATCTTGTCAGTTTCCTAATTAAAGTTGAACTAGATGTGGCCCGTGTGTATAGGAAGCACAGTTCTTTTGTTCTGAGCAAGCTCACTGTTCGGACCCCATAGGAAACACAGTAGAGTAGAAGAGTGCTCTTTTCTCAAAAGCAGAGTGTGTTTCTTGTAAGGCGAGCTAGCATTTGTTTCCCAGTCCTAAATGGAATTGAATCATATGCAGTTTCTGGACTTACGAGCAAGAGTTGTTTTCTGGTAAGTAAAGTCACTATTGCGCTCCCATTGTCATACACAGGGCAAATAGCACTGGCGTCTGTTCCCAGCATGTACAGTGAATTGGACTGAAGAGGATCTACTGTTCTTGTCAGTTTCCTAAGCAGAATTGAACTAGATACGGCCATGTGTGTAGGAAGCACAGTTCTTTTGTTCTGAGCAAGCTCACTCTTCTGGCCCTATAGGAAACACAGTAGAGTAGAAGAGTGCTCTTTTCTCAAAAGCAGAGTGTGTTTCTTAAAAGGTGAGCTAGGGTTTGTTTCCCAACCCTAAATGGAGTTTAATTACATGCAGTTTTTGGTCATACCAGCAAGAGTTGTTTTCTGGTAAGGAAAGTCACTATTGCGCTCCCTTTGCTATACACAGCACAAATAGCACTCACGTCTGTTCCCAGCAAGTACAGTGTATTAGACTGAAGATGAGCTACTGTTCTTGTCAGTTTCCTAAGCAGAGTTGAACTAGATATGGCCCGTGTGTATAGGAAGCACAGTTCTTTTGTTCTGAGCAAGCTCACTGTGCGGACCCCATAGGAAACTCAGTGCTCTTTTCTCAAAAGCAGAGTGTGTTAGTTGTAAGCGAGATAGCGTTTGCTTTCAAGACCTAAATGGAGTTGAAACACATGCAGTTTCTGGGCCTACAAGCAAGAGTTGTTTTCTGGTAATAAAACATTGTCATACACAGGGCAAATAGCACTGGAGTCTTTTCCCAGCATGTACAGTGTATTGGACTGAAGAGGATCTACTGTTCTTGTCAGTTTCCGATGCAGAGTTGAACTAGATATGGCCCGTGTGTGTAGGAAGCACAGTTCATTTGTTCTGAACAAGGTCACTGTTCGGACCCCATAGGAAACACAGTAGAGTAGAAAAGTACTCTTTTCTCAAAAGCAGAGTGTGTTTCTTGTAAGGCGAGCTAGCTTTTGTTTCCCAGTCGTAAATGAAGTTGAATCACACGCAGTTTCTGGTCCTACGAGTAGAGTTGTTTTTTGGTAAGAGCAGTCACTATTGTGCTCCCATTGCCATACACAGTGCAAATAGCACTTGCGTCTGTTCCAATCAAGTACAGTGTATTGGACTGAAGAGGAGATACTGTTCTGGTCAGTTTCCTAATTAGAGTTGAACTAGATGTGGCCCGTGTGTATAGGAAGCACAGTTCTTTTGTTCTGAGCAAGCTCACTGTTCGGACCCCATAGGAAACACAGTAGAGTAGAAGAGTGCTCTTTTCTCAAAAGCAGAGTGTGTTTCTTGTAAGGCGAGCTAGCGTTTGTTTCCCAGTCCTAAATGGAGTTGAATCATATGCAGTTTCTGGACTTACGAACAAGAGTTGTTTTCTGGTAAGTAAAGTCACTATTGCGCTCCCATTGTCATACACAGGGCAAATAGCACTGGCGTCTGTTCCCAGCATGTACAGTGTATTGGACTGAAGAGGATCTACTGTTCTTGTCAGTTTCCTAAGCAGAATTTAACTAGATACTGCCATGTGTGTAGGAAGCACAGTTCTTTTGTTCTGAGCAAGCTCACTGTTCTGGCCCTATAGGAAACACAGTAGAGTAGAAGAGTGCTCTTTTCTCAAAAGCAGAGTGTGTTTCTTGTAAGGTGAGCTAGGGTTTGTTTCCCAACCCTAAATGGAGTTTAATTACATGTAGTTTTTGGTCATACCAGCAAGAGTTGTTTTCTGGTAAGGAAAGTCACTATTGCGCTCCCTTTGCCATACACAGCACAAATAGCACTCACGTCTGTTCCCAGCAAGTACAGTGTATTAGACTGAAGAAGACCTACTGTTCTTGTCAGTTTCCTAAGCAGAGTTGAACTAGATATGGCCCGTGTGTATAGGAAGCACAGTTCTTTTGTTCTGAGCAAGCTCACTGTGCGGACCCCATAGGAAACTCAGTGCTGTTTTCTCAAAAGCAGAGTGTGTTAGTTGTAAGCGAGATAGCGTTTGCTTTCAAGACCTAAATGGAGTTGAATCACATGCAGTTTCTGGGCTTACAAGCAAGAGTTGTTTTCTGGTAAGAAAACATTGTCATACATAGGGCAAATAGCACTGGAGTCTTTTCCCTGCATGTACAGTGTATTGGACTGAAGAGGATCTACTGTTCTTGTCAGTTTCCGATGCAGAGTTGAACTAGATATGGCCCGTGTGTGTATGAAGCACAGTTCATTTGTTCTGAGCAAGCTCACTGTTCGGACCCCATAGGAAACACAGTAGAGTAGAAGAGTACTCTTTTCTCAAAAGCAGAGTGTGTTTCTTGTAAGGCGAGGTAATGTTTGTTTCCCAGTCCTAAAAGGAGTTGAACGACATGCAGTTTTTGGTCCTACGAGCAAGAGTTGTTTTCTGGTAAGAAGAGTCACTATTGCCCTCCCATTGTCATACACAGGGCAAATAGCACTGGCGTTTGTTCCCAGCATGTACAGTGTATTGGACTGAAGAGGATATACTGTTCTTGTCAGTTTCCTAAGCAGAATTGAACTAGATACAGCCATGTGTATAGGAAGCACAGTTCTTTTGTTCTGAGCAAGCTCACTGTTCTGGCCCTATAGGAAACACAGTAGAGTAGAAGAGTGCTCTTTTCTCAAAAGCAGAGTTTGTTTCTTGTAAGGTGAGCTAGCGTTTGTTTCCCACCCCTAAATGGAGTTTAATCACATGCAGTTTCTGGGCCTACAAGCAAGAGTTTTTTTCTGGTAAGAAAACATTGTCATACACAGGGCAAATAGCACTGGAGTCTTTTCCCTGCATGTACAGTGTATTGGACTGAAGAGGATCTACTGTTCTTGTCAGTTTCCGATGCAGAGTTGAACTAGATATGGCCCGTGTGTGTAGGAAGCACAGTTCATTTGTTCTGAGCAAGCTCACTGTTCGGACCCCATAGGAAACACAGTAGAGTAGAAGAATACTCTTTTCTCAAAAGCAGAGTGTGTTTCTTGTAAGGCAAGCTAGCTTTTGTTTCCCAGTCGTAAATGAAGTTGAATCACACGCAGTTTCTGGTCCTACGTGTAGAGTTGTTTTTTGGTAAGAAGAGTCACTATTGTGCTCCCATTGCCATACACAGTGCAAATAGCACTTGCGTCTGTTCCAATCAAGTACAGTGTATTGGACTGAAGAGGAGATACTGTTCTTGTCAGTTTCCTAAGCAGAGTTGAACTAGATATGGCCCGTGTGTATAGGAAGCACATTTCTTTTGTTCTGAGCAAGCTCACTGTTCGGACACCATAGGAAACACAGTAGAGTAGAAGAGTGCTCTTTTCTCAAAAGCAGAGTGTGTTTCTTGTAAGGGGAGCTAATGTTTGTTTCCCAGTCCTAAAAGGAGTTGAATGACATGCATTTTTGGTCCTACGAGCAAGAGTTGTTTTCTGGTAAGAAGAGTCACTATTGCCCTCCCATAGTCATACACAGGGCAAATAGCACTGGCGTTTGTTCCCAGCATGTACAGTGTATTGGACTGAAGAGGATCTACTGTTCTTGTCAGTTTCCTAAGCAGAATTGAACTAGATACAGTCATGTGTGTAGAAAGCACAGTTCTTTTGTTCTGAGCAAGCTCACTGTTCTGGCCCTATAGGAAACACAGTAGAGTAGAAGAGTGCTCTTTTCTCAAAAGCAGAGTTTGTTTCTTGTAAGGTGAGCTAGCGTTTGTTTCCCACCCCTAAATGGAGTTTAATCACATGCAGTTTTTGGTCATACGCGCAAGAGTTGTTTTCTGGTAAGGAAAGTCACTATTGCGCTCCCTTTGCCATACACAGCACAAATAGCACTCACATCTGTTCCCAGCAAGTACAGTGTATTGGACTGAAGAGGAGCTACTGTTCTTGTCAGTTTCCTAAGCAGAGTTGAACTAGATATGGCCCGTGTGTATAGGAAGCACAGCTCTTTTGTTCTGAGCTAGCTCACTGTGCGGACCACATAGGAAACTCAGTGCTCTTTTCTCAAAAGCAGAGTGTGTTTCTTGTAAGGCGAGCTAGCTTTTGTTTCCCAGTCCTAAATGAATTTGAATCACATGCAGTTTCTGGTCCTACGAGTAGAGTTATATTTTGGTAAGAAGAGTCACTATTGTGCTCCCATTGCCATATACAGTACAAATAACACTTGCGTCTGTTCCAATCAAGTACAGTGTATTGAACTGAAGAGGAGCTACTGTTCTTGTCAGTTTCCTATTTAGAGTTGAACTAGATGTGGCCCGTGTGTATAGGAAGCACAGTTCTTTTGTTCTGAGCAAGCTCACTGTTCGGACCCCAAAGGAAACACAGTAGAGTAGAACAGTGCTCTTTTCTCAAAAGCAGAGTGTGTTTCTTGTAAGGCGAGATAGCATTTGTTTCCCAGTCCTAAATGGAGTTGAATCACATGCAGTTTCTGGTGTTACGAGCAAGAGTTGTTTTTTGGTAAAAGAGTCACTGTTGCGCTCCCAATGCCGTACACAGTGCAAATAGCACTCGCGTCTGTTCCCAGCAAGTACAGTGTATTGGACTGAAGAGGAGGTACTGTTCTTGTCAGTTTCCTAAGCAGAGTTGAACTAGATATGGCCCGTGTGTGCAGGATCACAGTTCTTTTGTTCTGAGCAAGCTCACTGTACTGGCCCTATAGGAAACACAGCAGAGTAGAAGAGTGCTCTTTTCTCAAAAGCAGAGTGTGTTTCTTGTAAGGCGAGCCAGGGTTTGTTTCCTAGTCCTAAATGGACTTGAAGAACATGCAGTTTTTGCTCCTACGAGCAAGAGTTGTTTTCTGGTAAGGAAAGTCACTATTGCGCTCCTGTTGACATACACAGTGCACATAGCACTCGCGTCTGTTCCCAGCAAGTACAGTGTATTGGACTGAAGAGGAGCTACTGTTCTTGTCAGTTTCCTAAGCAGAGTTGAACTAGATATGGCCCGTGTGCGTAGGAAGCACAGTTCTTTTGTTCTGAGCAAGCTCACTGTTCTGTACCTATAGGAAACACAGTAGAGTAGAAGAGTGATCTTTTCTCAAAAGCAGAGTGTGTTTCTTGTAAGGTGAGCTAGCGTTTGTTACCCAGTCCTAAATGGAGTTGAATCACATACAGTTTTTGGTCCTACACGCAAGTGTTGTTTTCTGGTAAGGAAAGTAACTATTGCGCTCCCATTGCCATACACAGAGCAAATAGCACTCGTGTCTGTTCCCAACAATTAAAGTGTATTGGACTGAAGAGGAGCTACTGTTCTTGTCAGTTTCCTAAGCAGAGTTGAACTAGATAAGGCCCGTGTGTGTAGGAAGCACAGATCTTTTGTTCTGAGCAAGCTCACTGTTCTGGCCCTATAGGAGACACAGTAGAGTAAAAGAGTGCTCTTTTCTCAAAATCAGAGTGTGGTTTTCTAAGGCAAGCAAGCATGTGTTTCCCAGTCTTAAATGGAGTTGAATCACATGCAGTTTCTGGTCCTACGAGCAAGAGTTTTTTCTGGTAAGAAGAGTCACTATTGTGCTCGCAATGTCATACACAGGGCAAATAGCACTGGCATCTGTTCCCAGCATGTACAGTGTATTGGACTGAAGAGGATCTACTGTTCTTGTCAGGTTCCTAAGCAGAGTTGAACTAGATATGGCCCGTGTGTGCAGGAAGCACAGTTCTTTTGTTCTGAGCAAGCTCACTGTACTGGCCCTATAGGAAAAACATCAGAGTAGAAGAGTGCTCTTTTCTCAAAAGCAGATTGTGTTTCTTCTAAGGCGAGCTAGTGTTTGTTTCCCAGTCCTAAACGGAGTTGAATGACATGCAATTTCTGGTCCTATGAGCAAGAGTTGTTTTCTGGTAAGAAGAGTCACTATTGCGCTCCCATTGCTGTACACAGTGCAAATAGGACTCGCGTATGTTCCCAGCAATTACAGTGTATTGGACTGAAGAGGAGCTACTGTTCTTGTCAGTTTCCTAAAAGAGTTGAACTAGATATGGCCCTTGTTTGTATGAAGAACAGTTCTTTTCTTCTGAGCAATCTCACTGTTCTGTACCTATAGGAAACACAGTAGAGTAGAAGAGTGCTCTTTTCTCAAAAGCAGAGTGCGTTTCTTGTAAGGCGAGCTAGCGTTTGTTTCCCAGTCCTAAATGGAGTTGAATCACATACAGTTTTTGGTCCTACACGCAAGAGTTGTTTTCTGGTAAGGAAAGTCACTATTGCGCTCCCATTGCCATACACAGTGCAAATAGCACTCTCATCTGTTCCCAGCAAGTATAGTGTATTGGACAAGAGGAGCTACAGTTCTTGTCAGTTTCCTAAGCAGAATTGAACTGGATATGGCCATTTGTGTAGGAAGCACAGTTCTTTTGATCTGAGCAAGCTCACTGTACTGGCCCTTTAGGAAACACAGTAGAGTAGAAGAGTGCTCTTTTCTCAAAAGCAGAGTGTGTTTCTTGTAAGGCGAGCTAGCGTTTGTTTCCCAGTCCTAAATGGAGTTGAATCACATGCAGTTTTTGGTCCTATGAACAAGAGTTGTTTTCTGGTAAGGAAAGTCACTATTGCGCTCCCATTGATATACACAGTACAAATAGCACTCGTGTCTGTTCCCAGCAAGTACAGTGTATTGGATTGAAGAGGAGCTACTGTTCTTTTCAGTTTCCTAAGCAGAGTTGAACTAGATATAGCCCGTGTGTGTAGGAAGCACAGTTCTTTTGTTCTGAGCAAGTTCACTGTTCAGACCCCATAGGAAACACAGTAGAGTAGAAGTGTGCCCTATTCGCAAAAGCATAGCATGTTGCTTGTAAGGCGAGCTAGCGTTTGCTTCCCAGTCTTAAGTGGAGTTGAATCACATGCAGTTTCTGGTCCTAAGAGCAAAAGTTGTTTTCTGGTAAGAAAAGTCACTATTGTGCTCCTATTACTGTACACAGTGCAAATAGCACTCGCGTCTGTTCCCAGCAAGTACAGTGTATTGGACTGAAGAGGAGCTACTGTTCTTCTCAGTTTACTAAGGAGAATTGAACTAGATAGGGCCGTGTGTGTAGGAAGCACAGTTCTTTTGTTCTAAGCAAGCTAACTGTTCTGGCCCCATAGGAGACACAGTAGAGTAAAAGAGTGCTCTTTTCTCAAAAGCAGAGTGTGTTTCTTGTAAGGCAAGCTAGCATGTGTTTCCCAGTCCTAAATGGAGTTGAATCACATGCAGTTTCTGGTCCTACGAGCAAGAGTTTTTTCTGGTAAGAAGAGTCACTATTGTGCTCCCACTGTCATACACAGTACAAATAGCACTGGCATCTGTTCCCAGCATGTACAGCGTATTGGACTGAAGAGGATCTACTGTTCTTGCCAGGTTCCTAAGCAGAGTTGAACTAGATATGGCCCGTGTGTGCAGGAAGCACAGTTCTTTTGTTCTGAGCAAGCTCCCTCTTCTGGCCCTATAGGAAACACAGTAGAGTAGAAGAGTGCTCTTTTCTCAAAAGCAGAGTGTGTTTCTTGTAAGGCGAGCTAGCATTTGTTTCCCAGTCCTAAATGGAGTTGAATCACATGCAGTTTCTGGTCCTACGAGCAAGAGTTGTTTTCTGGTAAGAAGAGTTACTATTGCGCTCCCTTTGTCGTACACAGTGCGAATAGCACTGCCGTCTGTTCCCAGCATGTACATTGTATTGGACTGAAGAGGATCTACTGTTCTTCTCAGTTTACTAAGGAGAATTGAACTAGATAGTGCCGTGTGTGTAGGAAGCACAGTTCTTTTGTTCTAAGCATGCTAACTGTTCTGGCGCTATAGGAGACACAGTAGAGTAGAGGAGTGCTCTTTTCTCAAAAGCAGAGTGTGATTCTTGTAAGGCGAACTAGCGATTGTTTCCCAGTCGTAAATGGAGTTGAATCACATGCAGTTTTTGGTCTTACGAGCAAGAGATCTTTTCTGGTAAGGAAAGTCACTATTGCGATCCCATTTCCATACACAGTGCAAATAGCACTCGCATCTGTTCCCAGCAAGTACAGTGTATTGGACTGAAAAGGAGCTACTGTTCTCGTCAGTTTCTTATGCAGAGTTGAACTAGATATTGCCTGTGTGTGTAGGAAGCACAGTTCTTTTTTTCTGATGAAGCTCACTGTTCTGGCGCTGTAGGAAAGACAGTAGAGTAGAAGAGTGCTCTTTTCTCAAAAGCAGAGGCTAGCTAGCGTTTGTTTCCCAGTCCTAAATGGACTTGAATCACATGCAGTTTCTGGTCCTAAGAGCAAGAGTTTTTTCTGGTAAGAAGAGTCACTATTGTGCTCCCACTGTCATACACAGGGCAAATAGCACTGGCATCTGTTCCCAGCATGGACAGTGTATTGGACTGAAGATGATCTACTGTTCTTGTCAGGTTCCTAAGCAGAGTTGAACTAGATATGGCCCGTGTGTGCAGGAAGCACAGTTCTTTTGTTCTGAGCAAGCTCACTCTTCAGGCCCTATAGGAAACACAGTAGAGTAGAAGAATGCTCTTTTCTCAAAAGCAGAGTGTGTTTCTTGTAAGGCGAGCTAGCGTTTGTTTCCCAGTCCTAAATGGAGTTGAATCACATGCAGTTTCTGGTCCTACGAGCAAGAGTTGTCTTCTGGTAAGAAGAGATATTATTGCGCTCCCTTTGTCGTACACAGTGCGAATAGCACTGCCGTCTGTTCCCAGCATGTACAGTGTATTGGACTGAAGAGGATCTACTGTTCTTCTCAGTTTACTAAGCAGAATTGAACTAGATAGGGCCATGTGTGTAGGAAGCACAGTTCTTTTGTTCTGAGCAAGCTAACTGTTCTGGCGCTATAGGAAACACAGTAGATTAGAAGAGTGCTCTTTTCTCAAAAGCAGAGTGTGTTTCTTGTAAGTCGAGCTAGCGATTGTTTCCCAGTCCTAAATGGAGTTGAATCCCATGCAGTTTCTGGTCCTACGAGCAAGAGTTGTTTTCTGGTAAAAAGAGTCACTATTGTGCTCCCAATTCCGTACACAGTGCAAATAGCACTCGCGTCTGTTCCCAGCAGGTACAGTGTATTGGACTGACGAGGAGCTACTGTTCTTGTCAGTTTCCTAAGCAGAGTTGAACTAGATATGGCCCGTGTGTGCAGGAAGCACAGTTCTTTTGTTCTGAGCAAGCTCTCTGTTCTGGCCCTATAGGAAACACAGTAGAGTAGAAGAGTGCTCTTTTCTCAAAAGCAGAGTGTGTTTTTTGTAAGACGAGCTAGTGTTTGTTTCCAAGTCCTAAATGGAGTTGAATCACATGCGTTTTTGGTCATATGAGCAAGAGTTATTTTCTGGTAAGAAGAGTCACTATTGCGCTCCCATTGCTGTACACAGTGCAAATAGCACTGGCGTCTGTTCCCAGCATGTACAGTGTATTGGACTGAAGAGGATCTACTGTTCTTGTCAGTTTACTAAACACAATTGAAATAGATATGGCCGTGTGTTTAGGAAGCACAGGTCCTTTGTTCTGAGCAAGCCCACTGTTGTGGCGCTATAGGAAACACAGTAGACTAGAAGAGTGCTCTTTTCTTAAAAGCAGAGTGTGTTTCTTGTAAGGCGAGCTAGCGTTTGTTTCCCAGTCCTAAACGGAGTTGAATGACATGCAGTTTCTGGTCCTATGAGCAAGAGTTGTTTTCTGGTAAGAAGAGTCACTATTGTGCTCCCATTGCTGTACACAGTGCAAATAGGACTCGCGTATGTTCCCAGCAATTTCAGTGTATTGGACTGAAGAGGAGCTACTGTTCTTGTCAGTTTCCTAAAAGAGTTGAACTAGATATGGCCCGTGTTTGTATGAAGAACAGTTCTTTTCTTCTGAGCAATCTCACTGTTCTGTACCTATAGGAAACACAGTAGAGTAGAAGAGTGCTCTTTTCTCAAAAGCAGAGTGCGTTTCTTGTAAGGCGAGCTAGCGTTTGTTTCCCAGTCCTAAATGGAGTTGAATCACATACAGTTTTTGGTCCTACACGCAAGAGTTGTTTTCTGGTAAGGAAAGTCACTATTGCGCTCCCATTGCCATACACAGTGCAAATAGCACTCTCATCTGTTCCCAGCAAGTATAGTGTATTGGACAAGAGGAGCTACAGTTCTTGTCAGTTTCCTAAGCAGAATTGTACTGGATATGGCCATTTGTGTAGGAAGCACAGTTCTTTTGTTCTGAGCAAGCTCACTGTACTGGCCCTTTAGGAAACACAGTAGAGTAGAAGAGTGCTCTTTTCTCAAAAGCAGAGTGTGTTTCTTGTAAGGCGAGCTAGCGTTTGTTTCCCAGTCCTAAATGGAGTTGAATCACATGCAGTTTTTGGTCCTATGAACAAGAGTTGTTTTCTGGTAAGGAAAGTCACTATTGCGCTCCCATTGATATACACAGTACAAATAGCACTCGTGTCTGTTCCCAGCAAGTACAGTGTATTGGATTGAAGAGGAGCTACTGTTCTTTTCAGTTTCCTAAGCAGAGTTGAACTAGATATAGCCCGTGTGTGTAGGAAGCACAGTTCTTTTGTTCTGAGCAAGTTCACTGTTCAGACCCCATAGGAAACACAGTAGAGTAGAAGTGTGCCCTATTCGCAAAAGCATAGCATGTTGCTTGTAAGGCGAGCTAGCGTTTGCTTCCCAGTCTTAAGTGGAGTTGAATCACATGCAGTTTCTGGTCCTAAGAGCAAAAGTTGTTTTCTGGTAAGAAAAGTCACTATTGTGCTCCTATTACTGTACACAGTGCAAATAGCACTCGCGTCTGTTCCCAGCAAGTACAGTGTATTGGACTGAAGAGGAGCTACTGTTCTTCTCAGTTTACTAAGGAGAATTGAACTAGATAGGGCCGTGTGTGTAGGAAGCACAGTTCTTTTGTTCTAAGCAAGCTAACTGTTCTGGCCCCATAGGAGACACAGTAGAGTAAAAGAGTGCTCTTTTCTCAAAAGCAGAGTGTGTTTCTTGTAAGGCAAGCTAGCATGTGTTTCCCAGTCCTAAATGGAGTTGAATCACATGCAGTTTCTGGTCCTACGAGCAAGAGTTTTTTCTGGTAAGAAGAGTCACTATTGTGCTCCCACTGTCATACACAGTACAAATAGCACTGGCATCTGTTCCCAGCATGTACAGCGTATTGGACTGAAGAGGATCTACTGTTCTTGCCAGGTTCCTAAGCAGAGTTGAACTAGATATGGCCCGTGTGTGCAGGAAGCACAGTTCTTTTGTTCTGAGCAAGCTCCCTCTTCTGGCCCTATAGGAAACACAGTAGAGTAGAAGAGTGCTCTTTTCTCAAAAGCAGAGTGTGTTTCTTGTAAGGCGAGCTAGCATTTGTTTCCCAGTCCTAAATGGAGTTGAATCACATGCAGTTTCTGGTCCTACGAGCAAGAGTTGTTTTCTGGTAAGAAGAGTTACTATTGCGCTCCCTTTGTCGTACACAGTGCGAATAGCACTGCCGTCTGTTCCCAGCATGTACATTGTATTGGACTGAAGAGGATCTACTGTTCTTCTCAGTTTACTAAGGAGAATTGAACTAGATAGTGCCGTGTGTGTAGGAAGCACAGTTCTTTTGTTCTAAGCATGCTAACTGTTCTGGCGCTATAGGAGACACAGTAGAGTAGAGGAGTGCTCTTTTCTCAAAAGCAGAGTGTGATTCTTGTAAGGCGAACTAGCGATTGTTTCCCAGTCGTAAATGGAGTTGAATCACATGCAGTTTTTGGTCTTACGAGCAAGAGATCTTTTCTGGTAAGGAAAGTCACTATTGCGATCCCATTTCCATACACAGTGCAAATAGCACTCGCATCTGTTCCCAGCAAGTACAGTGTATTGGACTGAAAAGGAGCTACTGTTCTCGTCAGTTTCTTATGCAGAGTTGAACTAGATATTGCCTGTGTGTGTAGGAAGCACAGTTCTTTTTTTCTGATGAAGCTCACTGTTCTGGCGCTGTAGGAAAGACAGTAGAGTAGAAGAGTGCTCTTTTCTCAAAAGCAGAGGCTAGCTAGCGTTTGTTTCCCAGTCCTAAATGGACTTGAATCACATGCAGTTTCTGGTCCTAAGAGCAAGAGTTTTTTCTGGTAAGAAGAGTCACTATTGTGCTCCCACTGTCATACACAGGGCAAATAGCACTGGCATCTGTTCCCAGCATGGACAGTGTATTGGACTGAAGATGATCTACTGTTCTTGTCAGGTTCCTAAGCAGAGTTGAACTAGATATGGCCCGTGTGTGCAGGAAGCACAGTTCTTTTGTTCTGAGCAAGCTCACTCTTCAGGCCCTATAGGAAACACAGTAGAGTAGAAGAATGCTCTTTTCTCAAAAGCAGAGTGTGTTTCTTGTAAGGCGAGCTAGCGTTTGTTTCCCAGTCCTAAATGGAGTTGAATCACATGCAGTTTCTGGTCCTACGAGCAAGAGTTGTCTTCTGGTAAGAAGAGATATTATTGCGCTCCCTTTGTCGTACACAGTGCGAATAGCACTGCCGTCTGTTCCCAGCATGTACAGTGTATTGGACTGAAGAGGATCTACTGTTCTTCTCAGTTTACTAAGCAGAATTGAACTAGATAGGGCCATGTGTGTAGGAAGCACAGTTCTTTTGTTCTGAGCAAGCTAACTGTTCTGGCGCTATAGGAAACACAGTAGATTAGAAGAGTGCTCTTTTCTCAAAAGCAGAGTGTGTTTCTTGTAAGTCGAGCTAGCGATTGTTTCCCAGTCCTAAATGGAGTTGAATCCCATGCAGTTTCTGGTCCTACGAGCAAGAGTTGTTTTCTGGTAAAAAGAGTCACTATTGTGCTCCCAATTCCGTACACAGTGCAAATAGCACTCGCGTCTGTTCCCAGCAGGTACAGTGTATTGGACTGACGAGGAGCTACTGTTCTTGTCAGTTTCCTAAGCAGAGTTGAACTAGATATGGCCCGTGTGTGCAGGAAGCACAGTTCTTTTGTTCTGAGCAAGCTCTCTGTTCTGGCCCTATAGGAAACACAGTAGAGTAGAAGAGTGCTCTTTTCTCAAAAGCAGAGTGTGTTTTTTGTAAGACGAGCTAGTGTTTGTTTCCAAGTCCTAAATGGAGTTGAATCACATGCGTTTTTGGTCGTATGAGCAAGAGTTATTTTCTGGTAAGAAGAGTCACTATTGCGCTCCCATTGCTGTACACAGTGCAAATAGCACTGGCGTCTGTTCCCAGCATGTACAGTGTATTGGACTGAAGAGGATCTACTGTTCTTGTCAGTTTACTAAACACAATTGAAATAGATATGGCCGTGTGTTTAGGAAGCACAGGTCTTTTGTTCTGAGCAAGCCCACTGTTGTGGCGCTATAGGAAACACAGTAGACTAGAAGAGTGCTCTTTTCTTAAAAGCAGAGTGTGTTTCTTGTAAGGCGAGCTAGCGTTTGTTTCCCAGTCCTAAACGGAGTTGAATGACATGCAGTTTCTGGTCCTATGAGCAAGAGTTGTTTTCTGGTAAGAAGAGTCACTATTGCGCTCCCATTGCTGTACACAGTGCAAATAGGACTCGCGTATGTTCCCAGCAATTTCAGTGTATTGGACTGAAGAGGAGCTACTGTTCTTGTCAGTTTCCTAAAAGAGTTGAACTAGATATGGCCCGTGTTTGTATGAAGAACAGTTCTTTTCTTCTGAGCAATCTCACTGTTCTGTACCTATAGGAAACACAGTAGAGTAGAAGAGTGCTCTTTTCTCAAAAGCAGAGTGCGTTTCTTGTAAGGCGAGCTAGCGTTTGTTTCCCAGTCCTAAATGGAGTTGAATCACATACAGTTTTTGGTCCTACACGCAAGAGTTGTTTTCTGGTAAGGAAAGTCAATATTGCGCTCCCATTGCCATACACAGTGCAAATAGCACTCTCATCTGTTCCCAGCAAGTATAGTGTATTGGACAAGAGGAGCTACAGTTCTTGTCAGTTTCCTAAGCAGAATTGTACTGGATATGGCCATTTGTGTAGGAAGCACAGTTCTTTTGTTCTGAGCAAGCTCACTGTACTGGCCCTTTAGGAAACACAGTAGAGTAGAAGAGTGCTCTTTTCTCAAAAGCAGAGTGTGTTTCTTGTAAGGCGAGCTAGCGTTTGTTTCCCAGTCCTAAATGGAGTTGAATCACATGCAGTTTTTGGTCCTATGAACAAGAGTTGTTTTCTGGTAAGGAAAGTCACTATTGCGCTCCCATTGATATACACAGTACAAATAGCACTGGTGTCTGTTCCCAGCAAGTACAGTGTATTGGATTGAAGAGGAGCTACTGTTCTTTTCAGTTTCCTAAGCAGAGTTGAACTAGATATAGCCCGTGTGTGTAGGAAGCACAGTTCTTTTGTTCTGAGCAAGTTCACTGTTCAGACCCCATAGGAAACACAGTAGAGTAGAAGTGTGCCCTATTCGCAAAAGCATAGCATGTTGCTTGTAAGGCGAGCTAGCGTTTGCTTCCCAGTCTTAAGTGGAGTTGAATCACATGCAGTTTCTGGTCCTAAGAGCAAAAGTTGTTTTCTGGTAAGAAAAGTCACTATTGTGCTCCTATTACTGTACACAGTGCAAATAGCACTCGCGTCTGTTCCCAGCAAGTACAGTGTATTGGACTGAAGAGGAGCTACTGTTCTTCTCAGTTTACTAAGGAGAATTGAACTAGATAGGGCCGTGTGTGTAGGAAGCACAGTTCTTTTGTTCTAAGCAAGCTAACTGTTCTGGCCCCATAGGAGACACAGTAGAGTAAAAGAGTGCTCTTTTCTCAAAAGCAGAGTGTGTTTCTTGTAAGGCAAGCTAGCATGTGTTTCCCAGTCCTAAATGGAGTTGAATCACATGCAGTTTCTGGTCCTACGAGCAAGAGTTTTTTCTGGTAAGAAGAGTCACTATTGTGCTCCCACTGTCATACACAGTACAAATAGCACTGGCATCTGTTCCCAGCATGTACAGCGTATTGGACTGAAGAGGATCTACTGTTCTTGCCAGGTTCCTAAGCAGAGTTGAACTAGATATGGCCCGTGTGTGCAGGAAGCACAGTTCTTTTGTTCTGAGCAAGCTCCCTCTTCTGGCCCTATAGGAAACACAGTAGAGTAGAAGAGTGCTCTTTTCTCAAAAGCAGAGTGTGTTTCTTGTAAGGCGAGCTAGCATTTGTTTCCCAGTCCTAAATGGAGTTGAATCACATGCAGTTTCTGGTCCTACGAGCAAGAGTTGTTTTCTGGTAAGAAGAGTTACTATTGCGCTCCCTTTGTCGTACACAGTGCGAATAGCACTGCCGTCTGTTCCCAGCATGTACATTGTATTGGACTGAAGAGGATCTACTGTTCTTCTCAGTTTACTAAGGAGAATTGAACTAGATAGTGCCGTGTGTGTAGGAAGCACAGTTCTTTTGTTCTAAGCATGCTAACTGTTCTGGCGCTATAGGAGACACAGTAGAGTAGAGGAGTGCTCTTTTCTCAAAAGCAGAGTGTGATTCTTGTAAGGCGAACTAGCGATTGTTTCCCAGTCGTAAATGGAGTTGAATCACATGCAGTTTTTGGTCTTACGAGCAAGAGATCTTTTCTGGTAAGGAAAGTCACTATTGCGATCCCATTTCCATACACAGTGCAAATAGCACTCGCATCTGTTCCCAGCAAGTACAGTGTATTGGACTGAAAAGGAGCTACTGTTCTCGTCAGTTTCTTATGCAGAGTTGAACTAGATATTGCCTGTGTGTGTAGGAAGCACAGTTCTTTTTTTCTGATGAAGCTCACTGTTCTGGCGCTGTAGGAAAGACAGTAGAGTAGAAGAGTGCTCTTTTCTCAAAAGCAGAGGCTAGCTAGCGTTTGTTTCCCAGTCCTAAATGGACTTGAATCACATGCAGTTTCTGGTCCTAAGAGCAAGAGTTTTTTCTGGTAAGAAGAGTCACTATTGTGCTCCCACTGTCATACACAGGGCAAATAGCACTGGCATCTGTTCCCAGCATGGACAGTGTATTGGACTGAAGATGATCTACTGTTCTTGTCAGGTTCCTAAGCAGAGTTGAACTAGATATGGCCCGTGTGTGCAGGAAGCACAGTTCTTTTGTTCTGAGCAAGCTCACTCTTCAGGCCCTATAGGAAACACAGTAGAGTAGAAGAATGCTCTTTTCTCAAAAGCAGAGTGTGTTTCTTGTAAGGCGAGCTAGCGTTTGTTTCCCAGTCCTAAATGGAGTTGAATCACATGCAGTTTCTGGTCCTACGAGCAAGAGTTGTCTTCTGGTAAGAAGAGATATTATTGCGCTCCCTTTGTCGTACACAGTGCGAATAGCACTGCCGTCTGTTCCCAGCATGTACAGTGTATTGGACTGAAGAGGATCTACTGTTCTTCTCAGTTTACTAAGCAGAATTGAACTAGATAGGGCCATGTGTGTAGGAAGCACAGTTCTTTTGTTCTGAGCAAGCTAACTGTTCTGGCGCTATAGGAAACACAGTAGATTAGAAGAGTGCTCTTTTCTCAAAAGCAGAGTGTGTTTCTTGTAAGTCGAGCTAGCGATTGTTTCCCAGTCCTAAATGGAGTTGAATCCCATGCAGTTTCTGGTCCTACGAGCAAGAGTTGTTTTCTGGTAAAAAGAGTCACTATTGTGCTCCCAATTCCGTACACAGTGCAAATAGCACTCGCGTCTGTTCCCAGCAGGTACAGTGTATTGGACTGACGAGGAGCTACTGTTCTTGTCAGTTTCCTAAGCAGAGTTGAACTAGATATGGCCCGTGTGTGCAGGAAGCACAGTTCTTTTGTTCTGAGCAAGCTCTCTGTTCTGGCCCTATAGGAAACACAGTAGAGTAGAAGAGTGCTCTTTTCTCAAAAGCAGAGTGTGTTTTTTGTAAGACGAGCTAGTGTTTGTTTCCAAGTCCTAAATGGAGTTGAATCACATGCGTTTTTGGTCGTATGAGCAAGAGTTATTTTCTGGTAAGAAGAGTCACTATTGCGCTCCCATTGCTGTACACAGTGCAAATAGCACTGGCGTCTGTTCCCAGCATGTACAGTGTATTGGACTGAAGAGGATCTACTGTTCTTGTCAGTTTACTAAACACAATTGAAATAGATATGGCCGTGTGTTTAGGAAGCACAGGTCTTTTGTTCTGAGCAAGCCCACTGTTGTGGCGCTATAGGAAACACAGTAGACTAGAAGAGTGCTCTTTTCTTAAAAGCAGAGTGTGTTTCTTGTAAGGCGAGCTAGCGTTTGTTTCCCAGTCCTAAACGGAGTTGAATGACATGCAGTTTCTGGTCCTATGAGCAAGAGTTGTTTTCTGGTAAGAAGAGTCACTATTGCGCTCCCATTGCCGTACACAGTGCAAATAGCACTCGCGTATGTTCCCAGCAAGTACAGTGTATTGGACTGAAGAGGAGCTACTGTTCTTGTCAGTTTCCTAAGCAGAGTTGAACTAGATATGGCCCGTGTTTGTAGGAAGCACAGTTCTTTTGTTCTGATCAAGCTCACTGTTCTGGCCCTATAGGAAAAACAGCAGAGTAGAAGAGTGCTCTTTTCTCAAAAGCAGATTGTGTTTTTTGTAAGGCGAGGCTAGCGTCTGTTTCCCAGTCGTAAATGGAGTTGAATCACATGCAGTTTTTGGTCCTATGAGCAAGAGTTGTTTTCTGGTAAGGAAAGTCACTCTTGCGATCCCATTTCCATACACAGTGCAAATAGCACTCGCATCTGTTCCCAGCAAGTACAGTGTATTGGACTGAAAAGGAGCTACTGTTCTCATCAGTTTCCTATGCAGAGTTGAATTAGATATTGCCTGTGTGTGTAGGAAGCACAGTTCTTTTGTTCTGAGCAAGCTCACTGTTCTGGCGCTATAGGAAAGACAGTAGAGTAGAAGAGTGCTCTTTTCTCAAAAGCAGAGTGTGTTTCTTGTAAGGCGAGCTAGCGTTTGTTTCCCAGTCCTAAATGGAGTTGAATCACATGCAGTTTCTGGTCCTATGAGCAAGAGTTGTTTTCTGGTAAGAAGAGACACTATTGTGCTCCCATTGTCATACACAGGGCAAAAAACACGGGCGTCTGTTCCCAGCATTTAGAGTGTATTGGACTGAAGAGGATCTACTGTTCTTGTCAGTTTCCTAAGCAGAATTGAACTGGATATGGCCATGTGTATAGGAAGCACAGTTCTTTTGTTCTGAGCAGGCTCACTGTACTGGCCCTATAGGAAACACAGCAGAGTAGAAGAGTGCTCTTTTCTCAAAAGCAGAGTGTGTTTCTTGTAAGGCGAGCTAGCATTTGTTTCCCAGTCCTAAATGGAGTTGAATCACATGCAGTTTTTGGTCCTACGAGCAAGAGTTGTTTTCTGGTAAGGAAAGTCACTATTGCGCTCCCATTGCCATACACAGTGCAAATAGCACTCGTGTCTGTTCCCAGCAAGTACAGTGTATTGGACTGAAGTGGAGCTACTGTTGTTGTCAGTTTCGTAAGCAGAGTTGAAATAGATATGGCCCGTGTGTGTAGGAAGCACAGTTCTTTTGTTCTGAGCAAGCTCACTGTTCTGGCCCTATAGGAAACACAGTAAAGTAGAGGAGGGCTCTTTTCTCTAAAGCAGAGTGTGTTTCTTGTAAGGCAAGCTAGCGTTTGTTTCCCATTCAGAAATGGAGTTGAATCCCATGAAGTTTCTCGTCCTATGAGCAAGAGTTGTTTTCTGGTAAGAGGAGTCACTATTGTGCTCCCAATTCCGTACACAGTGCAAATAGCACTCGCGTCTGTTCCCAGCAAGTACAGTGTATTGGACTGATGAGGAGCTACTGTTCTCGTCAGTTTGCTAAGCAGAATTGAACTAGATATGTCCCGTGTGTGTAGGAAGCACAGTTCTTTTGTTCTCAGCAAGCTTACTGTTAGGACCCCATAGAAAACACAGTAGAGCAGAACAGTGCTCTTTTCTCAAAAGCAGAGTGTGTTTATTGTAAGGCGAGCTAGCGTTTGTTTCCCAGTCCTAAATGGAGTTGAATCACATGCAGTTTCTGGTCCTTCGAACAAGAGTTGTTTTCTGGTGAGAAGAGTCACTATTGCGCTCCCTTTGCCATACACAGTGCAAATAGCACTCGAGTCTGTTCACAGCAAGTACAGTGTATTGGACTGAAGAGGAGCTACTGTTCTTGTCAGAATCCTAAGCAGAGTTAACTAGATATGACCCGTGTGTGTAGGAAGCACAGTTCTTTTGTTCTCAGCAAGCTCACTGTTCGGACCCCATAGAAAACACAGTAGAGTAGAAGAGTGCTCTTTTGTCAAAATTAGAGTGTGTTTCTTGTAAGCCAAGCTAGCGTTTGTTTCCCAGTCTTAAATGGAGTTGAATCAAATGCAGTTTTTGGTCCTACGAGAAAGAGTTGTTTTCTAGTAAGAAGAGTCACTATTGCGCTCCCATTGCCATACATAGTACAAATAGCACTCGCGTCTGTTTCCAGCAAGTAAAATGTAATGGTCTGAAGAGGAGATACTGTTCTTGTCAGTTTCCTTAGCAGAGTTGAACTAGATAAGGCCCGTGTGTGTAGGAAGCACAGTTCTTTTGTTCTGAGCAAGCCCACTGTTCGCAACCCATTGGTAACACAGTAGAGAGAAGAGTGCTCTTTTCTCAAAAGCAGAGTGTGTTTCTTGTAAGGCGAGCTACCGTTTGTTTCCCAGTCCTAAATGGAGTTGAAATACACATGCAGTTTCTGGTCCTACGAGCAAGAGTTGTTTTCTGGTTAGAAGAGTCACTATTGCGCTCCCTTCCCCATACACAATGCAAATAGCCCTCCCGTCTGTACCCAGCAAGTACAGTGTATTGGACTGAAGAGGAGCTACTGTTCTTGTCAGTTTCCTAACCAGAGTTGAACTACATATATCCCGTGTGTGTAGGAAGCACAGTTCTTTTGTTCTCAGCAAGCTCACTGTTCGGACCCCATAGAAAACACAGTAGAGTAGAAGAGTGCTCTTTTCTCAAAAGCAGAGTGTGTTTCTTGTAAGGCGAGCCAGCGTTTGTTTCCCAGTCCTAAATGGAGTTGAATCACATGCAGTTTCTGGTCCTACGAGGAAGAGTTTTTTTCTGGTAAGAAGAGTCAATATTGTGCTCCCATTGTCATACACAGTACAAATAGCACTCTCGTCTGTTCCCAGCAAGTACAGTGTATTGGACTGAAGAGGAGCTACTGTTTTTGTCAGTTTCCTAAGCAGAGTTGAACTAGATATGACCCGTGTGTGTAGGAAGTACAGTTCTTTTGTTCTGAGCAAGCTCACTGTTTGGACCCCATAGGAAACACAGTAGAGTAGATGTGTGCCCTATATCAAAAGTAGAGCGTGTTTCTTGTAAGGCGAGCTAGCGTTTGTTTCCCAGTCCTAAGTGGATTGAATCAAATGCAGTTTCTGGTCCTACGAGCAAGAGTTGTTTTCTGGTAAGAAGAGTAACTATTGTGCTCCAATTGCTGTACACAGTGCAAATAGCACTCGCGTCTGTTCCCAGTAAGTACAGTGTATTGGACTAAAGAGGAGCTACTGTTTTCGTCAGTTTCCTAAGCAAGATGAACTAGATATGGCCCATGTAGTTAGGAAGCACAGTTCTTTTGTTCTGAGCAAGCTCACTATTCTGGCCCTATAGGAAACACAGTAGAGTAGAAGAGTGCTCTTTTCTAAAAAGCAGAGTGTGTTTCTTGTAAGGCGAGCTAGTGTTTGTTTCCCAGTCCTAAATGGAGTTGAATCACATGCAGTTTCTGGTCCTACGAGCAAGAGTTTTTTCTGGTAATAAGAGTCACTATTGCGCTCCCTTTGTCATAATCAGGGCAAATAGCACTGGCCTCTGTTCCCAGCATGTACAGTGTATTGGACTGAAGAGGATCTACTGTTCTTGTCAGTTTCCTAAGAAGAGTTGAACTAGATATGGCCCATGTGTGTAGGAAGCACAGTTCTTTTGTACTCAGCAAGCTCACTATTCTGGCCCTATAGGAAACACAGTAGAGGAGAAGAGTGCTCTTTCATCAAAACAGAGTGTGTTTCTTGTAAGGCGAGCTAGTGTTTGTTTCCCAGTCCTAAAAGGAGTTGAATCACATGCAGTTTCTGGTCCTACGACCAAGAGTTGTTTTCTGGTAAGAAGGGACACAAATGCGCTCCCTTTGCCACACACAGTGCAAATAGCACTGGCGTCTGTACCCAGCATGTACAGCGTATTGGACTGAAGAGGATCTACTGTTCTTTTCAGTTTCCTAAGCAGAGTTGAATTAGATATGGCCCGTGTGTGCAGGAAGCACAGTTCTTTTGTTCTGAGCAAGCTCACTGTTCGGACCCCATAAGAAACACAGTAGAGTAGAAGAGTGCTCTTTTCTCAAAAGCAGAGTGTGTTTCTCGTAAGGCGAGCTAGTGTTTGTTTCCCAGTCCTATATGTAGTTGAATCACATGAAGTTTCTGGTCATACGAGCAAGAGTTGTTTTCTGGTAAGAAGAGTCACTATTGCGCTCCCATTGTCACACACAGGGCAAATACCACTGGCGTCTGTTCCCAGCAGGTACAGTCTATTGGACTGAAGAGGAGCTACTGTTCTTGTCAGTTTCCTAAGCAGAGTTGAACTAGATATGGCCCATGTGTGTAGGAAGCACAGTTCTTTTGTACTCAGCATGCTCACTGTTCTAGCCCTATAGGAAACACAGTAGAGTAGAAGAGTGCTCTTTCCTCAAAAGCAGAGTGTGTTTTTTGTAAGGCGAGCTAGCATTTGTTTCGCAGTCCTAAATGGAGTTGAATCACATGCAGTTTCCGTTCCTACGAGCAAGAGTTGTTTTCTGGTAAGAAGAGTCACTATTGGGCTCCCATTGTCATACACAGTGCAAATAGCACTGGCATCTGTACCCAGCATGTACAGCGTATTGGACTGAAGAGGATCTACTGTTCTTGTCAGGTTCCTAAACAGAGTTGAACTAGATATGGCCCATGTGTGTAGGAAGCACAGTTCTTTTGTACTCAAAAAGCTCTCTGTTCTGGCCCTATAGGAAAAACAGAAGAGTAGAAGAGTGCTCTCTTCTCAGAAGCAGAGTGTGTTTCTAGTAAGGCGAGCTAGTGTTTGTTTCCCAGTCCTAAATGGAGTTGAATCACCTGCAGTTTCCATTCCTACGAGCAAGAGTTGTTTTCTGGTAAGGAAAGTCACTCTTGCACTCCCATTGCCATACACAGTGCAAATAGCACTCGCGTCTATTCCCAGCAAGTACAGTGTATTGGACAGAAAAGGAGCTACTGTTCTTGTCAGTTTCCTAATCAGAATTGAACTAGATATGGCCCGTGTGTGTAGGAAGCCCAGCTCTTTTGTTCTGAGCAAGCTCACTGTTTGGACACCATAGGAAACACAGTAGAGTTGAAGAGTGCTCTTTTCTCAAAAGCAGAGTGTGTTTCTTGTAAGGCGAGCTAGCGATTGTTTCCCAGTCCTAAATAGAGTTGAATCACATGCAGTTTCTGGTCCTACGAGCAAGAGTTGTTTTCTGGTAGGAAGAGTCACAATTGTGCCCCCATTGCCATACACAGTGCAAATAGCACTGGCGTATGTACCCAACATGTACAATGTATTGGACTGAAGAGGATCTACTGTTCTTGTCAGTTTCCTAAGCAGAATTGAACTAGATATGGCCCGTGTGTGTAGGAAGCACAGTTCTTTTGTTCTGAGCAAGCTCACTGTTCTGACCCTATAGGAAACACAGTAGAGTAGAAGAGTGCTCCATTCTCAAAAGCAGAGTGTGTTTCTTGTAAGGCGAGCTAGCGTTTGTTTCCCAGTCCTAAATGGAGTTGAATCACATGCAGTTTCTGGTCCTACGAGCAAGAGTTTTTTCTGGTAATAAGAGTCACTATTGCGCACCCATTGTCATACTCAGGGCAAATAGCACTGGCCTCTGTTCCCAGGATGTACAGTGTATTGGTCTGAACAGGATCTACTGTTCTTGTCAGGTTCCTAAGCAGAGTTGAACTAGATATGGCCCATGTGTGTAAAAAGCACAGTTCTTTTGTACTCAGCAAGCTCACTGTTTGGACCCCATAGGAAACACAGTAGAGTAGAAGAGTGCTCTTTCCTCAAAAGCAGAGTGTGTTTTTTGTAAGGCGAGCTAGCGTTTGTTTCGCAGTCCTAAATGGAGTTGAATCACATGCAGTTTCCATTCCTACGAGCAAGAGTTGTTTTCTGGTAAGGAAAGTCACTATTGTGCTCCCATTGCCGTACACAGTGCAAAAAGCATTTGCGTCTGTTCCCAGCAAGTACAGTGTATTGGACTGAAGAGGAGCTACTGTTCTTGTCAGTTTCCTAAGCAGAATTGAACTAGATATGGCCCGTGTGTGTACGAAGAACAGTTCTTTTGTTCTGAGCAAGCTCACTGTTTGGATCCCATAGGAAACACAGTAGAGTAGAAGAGTGCTCTTTTCTCAAAAGCAGAGTGTGTTTCTTGTAAGGCGAGCTAGCGTTTGTTTCCCAGTCCTAAATGGAGTTAAATCACATGCATTTTCTGGTCCTACGAGCAAGAGTTGTTTTCTGGTAAGAAAAGTCACTATTGCGCTCCCATTGCCATACACAGTGCAAATAGCACTGGCGTCTGTACCCAGCATGTACAGTGTATTGGACTGAAGAGGATCTACTGTTCTTGTCAGTTTCCTAAGCAGAATTGAACTAGATATGACCCGTGTGTGTAGGAAGCACAGTTCTTTTGTTCTGAGCAAGCTCACATTTCGAACCCCATAGAAAAACGCAGTAGAGTAGAAGAGTGCATTTTTCTCAAAAGCAGAGTGTGTTTCTTGTAAGGTGAGCTAGCGTTTGTTTCCCAGTCCTAAATGGAGTTCTAATACACATGCAGTTTCTGGTCCTACGAGCAAGAGTTTTTTCTGGTAATAAGAGTTACTATTGCGCTCCCATTGTCATACACAGGTCAAATAGCACTGGCCTCTGTTCCCAGCAATTACAGTGTATTGGACTGAAGAGGAGCTACTGTTCTTGTCAGTTTCCTAAGCAGAGTTGAACGAGATATGGCCCATGTGTGTAGGAAGCACAGTTCTTTTGTACTCAGCAAGCTCACTGTTCTGGCCCTATAGGAAACACAATAGAGTAGAAGAGTGCTCTTTCCTCAAAAGCAGAGTGTGTTTTTTGTAAGGCGAGCTAGCGTTTGTTTCCCAGTCCTAAATGGAGTTGAATCACATGCAGTTTCCGTTCCTATGAGCAAGAGTTGTTTTCTGGTAAGGAAAGTCACTATTGCGCTCCCAATGCCATACACAGTGCAAATAGCACTCGCGTCTGTTCTCAGCAAGTACAGTGTATTGGACTGAAGAGGAGCTACTGTTCTTGTCAGTTTCCTAAGCAGAATTGAACTAGATATGGCCCGTGTGTGTAGGAAGCACAGTTCTTTTGTTCTGAGCAAGCTCACTGTTTGGATCCCATAGGAAACACAGTAGAGTAGAAGAGTGATCTTTTCTCAAAAGCAAAGACTGTTTCTTGTAAGGCGAGCTAGCATTTGTTTCGCAGTCCTAAATGGAGTTGAATCTCATGCAGTTTCTGGTCCTACGAGCAAGAATTGTTTTCTTGTAAGAAGAGTCACTATTGCGCTCCCATTGCCATACACAGTGCAAATAGCACTGGCGTCTGTACCCAGCATGTACAGCGTATTGGACTGAAGAGGATCTACTGTTCTTTTCAGTTTCCTAAGCAGAGTTGAACTAGATATGGCCCGTGTGTGTAGGAAGCACAGTTCATTTGTACTCAGCAAGCTCACTGTTCTGGCCCTATAGGAAACACAGTAGAGTAGAAGAGTGCTCTTTCCTCAAAAGCAGAGTGTGTTTCTTGTAAGGTGAACTAGCGTTTGTTTCCCAGTCCCAAATGGAGTTGAAATACACATGCAGTTTCTGGTCCTACGAGCAAGAGTTGTTTTTTGGTAAGAAGAGTCACTCTTGTGCTCCCTTTGCCATACACAGTGCAAATAGCCCTCGTGTCTGTTCCCAGCAAGTACAGTGTGTTTGACTGAAGAGGAGCTACTGTTCTTGTCAGTTTCCTATGCAGAATTGAACTAGATATGGCCCGTGTGTGTAGGAAGCACAGTTCTTTCGTTCTGAGCAAGCTCACTGTTTGGACCCCATAGGAAACACAGTAGAGTAGAAGAGTGCTCTTTCCTCAAAAGCAGAGTGTGTTTTTTGTAAGGCGAGCTAGCGTTTGTTTCGCAGTCCTAAATGGAGTTGAATCACATGCAGTTTCCATTCCTACGAGCAAGAGTTGTTTTCTGGTAAGGAAAGTCACTATTGCGCTCCCATTGCCATACACAGTGCAAAAAGCACTTGCGTCTGTTCCCAGCAAGTACAGTGTATTGGACTGAAGAGGAGCTACTGTTCTTGTCAGTTTCCTAAGCAGAATTGAACTAGATATGGCCCGTGTGTGTACGAAGAACAGTTCTTTTGTTCTGAGCAAGCTCACTGTTTGGATCCCATAGGAAACACAGTAGAGTAGAAGAGTGCTCTTTTCTCAAAAGCAGAGTGTGTTTCTTGTAAGGCGAGCTAGCGTTTGTTTCCCAGTCCTAAATGGAGTTAAATCACATGCAGTTTCTGGTCCTACAAGCAAGAGTTGTTTTCTGGTAAGAAAAGTCACTATTGCGCTCCCATTGCCATACACAGTGCAAATAGCACTGGCCTCTGTACCCAGCATGTACAGTGTTTTGGACTGAAGAGGATCTACTGTTCTTGTCAGTTTCCTAAGCAGAATTGAACTAGATATGGCCCGTGTGTGTAGGAAGCACAGTTCTTTTGTTCTGAGCAAGCTCACATTTCGAACCCCGTAGGAAACACAGTAGAGTAGAAGAGTGCATTTTTCTCAAAAGCAGAGTGTGTTTCTTATAAGGTGAGCTAGCGTTTGTTTCCCAGTCCTAAATGGAGTTGAAATACACATTCAGTTTCTGGTCCTACGAGCAAGAGTTTTTTCTGGTAATAAGAGTCACTATTGCGCTCCCATTGTCATACACATGGCAAATAGCACTGGCCTCTGTTCCCAGCAAGTACAGTGTATTGGTCTGAAGAGGAGCTACTGTTCTTGTCAGTTTCCTAAGCAGAGTTGAACTAGATATGGCCCGCGTGTGTAGGAAGCACAGTTCTTTTGTACTCAGCAAGGTCACTGTTCTGGCCCTATAGGAAACACAATAGAGTAGAAGAGTGCTCTTTCCTCAAAAGCTAGTGTGTTTTTTGTAAGGCGAGCTAGCGTTTCTTTCGCAGTCCTAAATGGAGTTGAATCACATGCAGTTTCCGTTCCTATGAGCAAGAGTTGTTTTCTGGTAAGGAAAGTCACTATTGCGCTCCCAATGCCATACACAGTGCAAATAGCACTCGCGTCTGTTCTCAGCAAGTACAGTGTATTGGACTGAAGAGGAGCTACTGTTCTTGTCAGTTTCCTAAGCAGAATTGAAATAGATATGGCCCGTGTGTGTAGGAAGCACAGTTCTTTTGTTCTGAGCAAGCTCACTGTTTGGATCCCATAGTAAACACAGTAGAGTAGAAGAGTGCTCTTTTCTCAAAAGCAGAGACTGTTTCTTGTAAGGCGAGCTAGCATTTGTTTCGCAGTCCTAAATGGAGTTGAATCTCATGCAGTTTCTGGTCCTACGAGCAAGAGTTGTTTTCTGGTAAGAAGAGTCACTACTGTGCTCCCATTGTCATACACAGTGCAAATAGCACTGGCCTCTGTACCCAGCATGTACAGCGTATTGGACTGAAGAGGATCTACTGTTCTTTTCAGTATCCTAAGCAGAGTTGAACTAGATATGGCCCGTGTGTGTAGGAAGCACAGTTCATTTGTACTCAGCAAGCTCACTGTTCTGGCCCTAAAGGAAACACAGTAGAGTAGAAGTGTGCTCTTTCCTCAAAAGCAGAGTGTGTTTTTGTAAGGCGAGCTAGCGTTTGTTTCGCATTCATAAATGGAGTTGAATCACATTCAGTTTCCGTTCCTACGAGCAAGAGTTGTTTTCTGGTAAGGAAAGTCACTATTGCGCTCCTATTGCCATACACAGTGCAAATAGCACTCGCGTCTGTTCTCAGCAAGTACAGTGTATTGTACTGAAGAGGAGCTACTGTTCTTGTCAGTTTCTTAAGCAGAATTGAACTAGATATGGCCCGTGTGTGTAGGAAGCACAGTTCTTTTGTTCTGAGCAAGTTCACTGTTTGGACCCCATAGGAAACACAGTAGAGTAGACGAGTGCTCTTTTCTCAAAAGCAGAGAGTGTTTCTTGTAAGGCGAGCTAGCGTTTGTTTCCCAGTCCTAAATGGAGTTGAATCACATGCAGTTTCTGGTCCTACGAGCAAGAGTTCTTTTCTGGTAAGAAGAGTCACTATTGCGCTCCCATTGCCATACACAGTGCAAATAGCACTGGCGTCTGTACCCAGCATGTACAGTGTATTGGTCTGAAGAAGAGCTACTGTTCATGTCAGTTTCCTAAGCAAAGTTGAACTAAATAAGGCCCGTGTGTGTAGGAAGCACAGTTCTTTTGTTCTGAGCAAGCTCACATTTCGAACCCCATAGAAAACACAGTAGAGTAGAAGAGTGCATTTTTCTCAAAAGCAGAGTGTGTTTCTTGTAAGTTGAGCTAGTGTTTGTTTTCCAGTCCTAATTGGAGTTGAAATACACATGCAGTTTCTGGTCCTACGAGCAAGAGTTGTTTTCTGGTAAGAAGAGTCACTATTGCGCTCCCTTTGCCATACACAGTGCAAATAGCCCTCGCGTCTGTTCCCAGCAAGTACAGTGTATTGGACTGAAGAGGAGCTACTGTTCTTGTCAGTTTCCTAAGCAGAGTTGAACTAGATATGGCCCATGTGTGTAGGAAGCACAGTTCTTTTGTACTCAGCAAGCTCACTGTTCTGGCCCTATAGGAAACACAGTAGAGAAGAAGAGTGCTCTTTCCTCAAAAGCAGAGTGTGTATCTTATAAGGCGAGCTAGCGTTTGTTTCCCAGTCCTAAATGGAGTTGAATCACATGCAGTTTCGGGTCCTACGAGCAAGAGTTGTTTTCTGGAAAGAAGAGTCACTATTGCGCTCCCATTGCCATACACAGTGCAAATAGCACTGGTGTCTGTACCCAGCATGTACACGGTATTGGACTGAAGAGGATCTACTGTTCTTTTCACTTTCCTAAGCAGAGTTGAACTAGATATGGCCCGTGTGTGTAGGAAGCACAGTTCTTTTGTTCTGAGCAAGCTCACTGTTCGGACCCCTTAGGAAACACAGTAGAGTAGAAGAGTGCTCTTTTCTCAAAAGCAGAGTGTGTTTCTTGTAAGGCGAGCTATCGTTTGTTTCCCAGTCCTAAATGGAGTTGAATCACATGCAGTTTCTGGTCCTACGAGCAAGAGTTGTTTTCTGGTCAGAAGAGTCACTATTGCGCTCCCATTGTCACACACAGGGCAAATAGCACTGGCGTCTTTTCCCAGCATGTACAGTCTATTGGAATGAAGAGGTTCTACTGTTCTTGTCAGTTTCCTAAGCAGAATTGAACAAGATATGGCCCGTGTTTGTAGGAAGCACAGTTCTTTTGTTCTGAGAATGCTCACATTTCGAACCACATAGGAAACACAGTAGAGTAGAAGAGTGCTCTTTTCTCAAAAGCAGAGTGTGTTTCTTGTAAGGAGAACTAGCGTTTGTTTCCCAGTCCCAAATGGAGTTGAAATACACATGCAGTTTCTGGTCCTACGAGCAAGAGTTGTTTTTTGGTAAGAAGAGTCACTCTTGTGCTCCCTTTGCCATACACAGAGCAAATAGCCCTCGTGTCTGTTCCCAGCAAGTACAGTGTATTGGACTGAAGAGGAGCTACTGTTCTTTTCACTTTCCTAAGCAGAATTGAACTAGATATGGCCCGTGTGTGTAGGAAGCACAGTTCTTTTGTTCTGAGCAAGCTCACTCTTTGGACCCCATAGGAAACACAGTTGAGTAGAAGAGTGCTCTTTCCTCAAAAGCAGAGTGTGTTTTTTGTAAGGCGAGCTAGCGTTTTTTTCGCAGTCCTAAATGGAGTTGAATCACATGCAGTTTCCATTCCTACGAGCAAGAGTTGTTTTCTGGTAAGGAAAGTCACTATTGCGCTCCCATTGCCGTACACAGTGCAAAAAGCACTCGCGTCTGTTCCCAGCAAGTACAGTGTATTGGACTGAAGAGGGGCTACTGTTCTTGTCAGTTTCCTAAGCAGAGTTGAACTAGATATGGCCCTTGTGTGTACGAAGCACAGTTCTTTTGTTCTGAGCAAGCTCACTGTTTGGACCCCATAGGAAACACAGTAGAGTAGAAGAGTGCTCTTTTCTCCAAAGCAGAGTGTGTTTCTTGTAAGGCGAGCTAGCGTTTGTTTCCCAGTTTTAAATGGAGTTGAATCACATGAAGTTTCTGGTCCTACGAGCAAGAGTTGTTTTGTGGTAAGAAGAGTCACTATTGCGCTCCCATTGTCACACACAGGGCAAATAGCACTGGCGTCTGTTCCCAGCATGTACAGTCTATTGGAATGAAGAGGTTCTACTGTTCTTGTCAGTTTCCTAAGCAGAATTGAACAGGATATGGCCCGTGTTTGTAGGAAGCACAGTTCTTTTGTTCTAAGAATGCTCACATTTCGAACCCCATAGGAAACACAGTAGAGTAGAAGAGTGCTCTTTTGTCAAAAGCAGAGTGTGTTTCTTGTAAGGTGAACTAGCGTTTGTTTCCCAGTCCCAAATGGAGTTGAAATACACATGCAGTTTCTGGTCCTACGAGCAAGAGTTGTTTTTTGTTATGAAGAGTCACTCTTTTGATCCCTTTCCATACACAGTACAAATAGCCCCCGTGTCTGTTCCCAGCAAGTACAGTGTTTTGGACTGAAGAGGAGCTACTGTTCTTGTCAGTTTCCTAAGCAGAATTGAACTAGATATGGCCCGTGTGTGTAGGAAGCACAGTTCTTTTGTTCTGAGCAAGCTCACTGTTTGGACCCCATAGGAAAGACAGTAGAGTAGAAGAGTGCTCTTTCCTCAAAAGCAGAGTGTGTTTTTTGTAAGGCGAGCTAGCGTTTGTTTCGCAGTCCTAAATGGAGTTGAATCACATGCAGTTTCCATTCCTACAAGCAAGAGTTGTTTTCTGGTAAGGAAAGTCACTATTGCGCTCCCATTGCCTTACACAGTGCAAAAAGCACTCGCTTCTGTTCCCAGCAAGTACAGTGTATTGGACTGAAGAGGAGCTACTGTTCTTGTCAGTTTCCTAAGCAGAACTGAACTAGATATGGCCCGTGTGTACGAAGCACAGTTCTTTTGTTCTGAGCAAGCTCACTGTTTGACCCCATAGGAAACACAGTAGAGTAGAAGAGTGCTCTTTTCTCAAAAGCAGAGTGTGTTTCTTGTAAGACAAGCTAGCGTTTGTTTCCCAGTCCTAAATGGAGTTGAATCACATGCAGTTTCTGGTACTACGAGCAAGAGTTCTTTTCTGGTAAGAAAAGTCACTATTGAGCTCCCATTGCCATACACAGTGCAAATAGCACTGGCGTCTGTACCTAGCATGTACAGTGTATTGGACTGAAGAGGAGCTACTGTTCTTGTCAGTTTCCTAAGCAGAATTGAACTAGATATGGCCTGTGTGTGTAGGAAGCACAGTTCTTTTGTTCTGAGCAAGCTCACATTTCGAACCCCATAGAAAACACAGTAGAGTAGAAGAGTGCATTTTTCTCAAAAGCAGAGTGTGTTTCTTGTAAGGTGAGCTAGCGTTTGTTTCCCAGTCCTACATGGAGTTGAAATACACATGCAGTTTCTGGTCCTACCAGCAAGAGATGTTTTCTGGTTAGAAGAGTCACTATTGCTCTCCCTTTGCCATACACAATGCAAATAGCCCTCGCGTCTGTTCCCAGCAAGTTCAGTGTATTGGACTGAGAAGGAGCTACTGTTCTTGTCAGTTTCCTAAGCAGAATTGAGCAAGATATGGCCCGTGTGTGTAGGAAGCACAGTTCTTTTGTTCTGAGCAAGCTCACATTTCGAACCCCATAGAAAACACAGTAGAGTAGAAGAGTGCATTTTTCTCAAAAGCAGAGTGTGTTTCTTGTAAGGCGAGCTAGCATTTGTTTTCCAGTCCTAATTGGAGTTGAAATACACATGCAGTTTCTGGTCCTACGAGCAAGAGTTGTTTTCTGGTAAGAAGAGTCACTATTGCGCTCCCTTTGCCATACACAGTGCAAATAGCCCTCGCGTCTGTTCCCAGCAAGTACAGTGTATTGGACTGAAGAGGAGCTACTGTTCTTGTCAGTTTCCTAAGCAGAGTTGAACTGGATATGGCCCATGTGTGTAGGAAGCACAGTTCTTTTGTACTCAGCAAGCTCACTGTTCTGGCCCTATAGGAAACACAGTAGAGTAGAAGAGTGCTCTTTCCTCAAAAGCAGAGTGTGTTTCTTGTAAGGCGAGCTAGCGTTTGTTTCCCAGTCCTAAATGGAGTTGAATCACATGCAGTTTCCGTTCCTACGAGCAAGAGTTGTTTTCTGGTAAGGAAAGTCACTATTGCGCTTGCATTGCCATACACAGTGCAAATAGCCCTCGCGTCTCTTCCCAGCAAGTACAGTGTATTGGACTGAATAGGAGCTACTGTTCTTGTCAGTTTCCTAAGCCGAGTTGAACTAGATATGGTCCATGTGTGTAGGAAGCACAGTTCTTTTGTTCTGAGCAAGCTCACTGTTCTAGCCCTATAGGAAACACAGTAGAGTAGAAGAGTGCTCTTTTCTCAAAAGCAGAGTGTGTTTCTTGTAAGGCGAGCTAGCGTTTGTTTCCCAATCCTAAATGGAGTTGAATCACATGCAGTTTCTAGTCCTACGAGCAAGAGTTTTTTCTGGTAATAAGAGTCACTATTGCGCTCCCATTGTCATACACAGGGCAAATAGCACTGGCCTCTGTTCCCAGCATGTACAGTGTATTGGACTGAAGAGGATCTACTGTTCTTGTCAGGTTCCTAAGCAGAGTTGAACGAGATATGGCCCATGTGTGTAGGAAGCACAGTTCTTTTGTACTCAGCAAGCTCACTGTTCTGGCCCTATAGGAAACACAATAGAGTAGAAGAGTGCTCTTTCCTCAAAAGCAGAGTGTGTTTTTTGAAAGGCGAGCTAGCGTTTGTTTAGCAGTCCTAAATGGAGTTGAATCACATGCAGTTTCCGTTCCTATGAGCAAGAGTTGTTTTCTGGTAAGGAAAGTCACTATTGCGCTCCCATTGCCATACACAGTGCAAATAGCTCTCGCGTCTGTTCTCAGCAAGTACAGTGTATTGGACTGAAGAGGAGCTACTGTTCTTGTCATTTTCCTAAGCAGAATTGAACTAGATATGGCCCGTGTGTGTAGGAAGCACAGTTCTTTTGTTCTGAGCAAGCTCACTGTTTGGATCCCATAGGAAACACAGTAGAGCAGAAGAGTGCTCTTTTCTCAAAAGCAGAGTCAGTTTCTTGTAAGGCGAGCTAGCGTTTGTTTCGCAGTCCTAAATGGAGTTGAATCTCATGCAGTTTCTGGTCCTACGAGCAAGGGTTGTTTTCTGGTAAGAAGAGTCACTATTGCGCTCCCATTGCCATACACAGTGCAAATAGCACTGGCGTCTGTACCCAGCATGTACAGCGTATTGGACTGAAGAGGATCTACTGTTCTTTTCAGTATCCTAAGCAGAGTTGAACTAGATATGGCCCATGTGTGTAGGAAGCACAGTTCATTTGTACTCAACAAGCTCACTGTTCTGGCCGTATAGGAAACACAGTAGAGTAGAAGAGTGCTCTTTCCTCAAAAGCAGAGTGTGTTTTTGTAAGGCGAGCTAGCGTTTGTTTCGCATTCATAAATGGAGTTGAATCACATTCAGTTTCCGTTCCTACGAGCAAGAGTTTTTTCTGGTAAGGAAAGTCACTATTGTGCTCCCATTGCCATACACAGTGCAAATAGCACTCGCGTCTGTTTCCAGCAAGTACAGTGTATTGTACTGAAGAGGAGCTACTGTTCTTGTCAGTTTCCTAAGCAGAATTGTCTAGATATGGCCCGTGTGTGTAGGAAGCACAGTTCTTTTGTTCTGAGCAAGTTCACTGTTTTGACCCCATAGGAAACACAGTAGAGTAGACGAGTGCTCTTTTCTCAAAAGCAGAGTGTGTTTCTTGTAAGGCGAGCTAGCGTTTGTTTCCCAGTCCTAAATTGAGTTGAATCACATGCAGTTTCTAGTACTACGAGCAAGACATTTTTTTGGTAATAAGAGTCACTATTGTGCTCCCATTGTCATACTCAGGGCAAATAGCACTGGCCTCTGTTCCCAGCATGTACAGTGTATTGGACTGAAGAGGAGCTACTGTTCTTGTCAGGTTCCTAAGCAGAGTTGAACTAGATATGGCCCATGTGTGTAGGAAGCACAGTTCTTTTGTACTCAGCAAGCTCACTGTTCTGACACTATAGGAAACACAGTAGAGTAGAAGAGTGTTCTTTCCTCAAAAGCAGAGTGTGTTTCTTGTAAGGCGAGCTAGCATTTGTTTCTCAGTCCTAAAAGGAGTTGAATCACATGCAGTTTCCGTTCCTATGAGCAAGAGTTGTTTTCTGGTAAGGAAAGTCACTATTGCGCTCCCATTGCCATACACAGTGCAAATAGCACTCACGTCTGTTCCCAGCAAGTACAGTGTATTGGACTGAAGAGGAGCTACTGTTCTTGTCAGTTTCCTAAGCAGAATTGAACTAGATATGGCCCGTGTGTGTAGGAAGCACAGTTCTTTTGTTCTGAGCAAGCTCGCTGTTTGGGCCCTATAGGAAACACAGTAGAGTAGAAGAGTGCTCTTTTGTCAAAAGCAGAGTGTGTTTCTTGTAAGGAGAGCTAGTGTTTGTTTCCCAGTCCTAAAAGGAGTTGAATCACATGCAGTTTCTAGTTCTACGAAAAAGGGTTGTTTTCTGGTAAGAAGAGTCACTATTGCGCTCCCATTGCCATACACAGTGCGAGTAGCACTGGCGTCTGTACCCAGCATGTACAGTGTATTGGAATGAAGAGGATCTACTGTTCTTGTCAGTTTCCTAAGCAGAGTTGAACTAGATATGGCCTGTGTGTGTAGGAAGCACAGTTCTTTTGTTCTGAGCAAGCTCACTGTTCGGACCCCATTGAAAACACAGTAGAGTAGACGAGTGCTCTTTTCTCAAAAGCAGAGTGTGTTTCTTGTAAGGCGAGCTAGCGTTTGTTTCCCAGTCCTAAATGGAGTTGAATCAAATGCAGTTTTTGGTCCTACGAGCAAGAATTGTTTTCTGGTAATAAGAGTCACTATTGTGCTCTCATTGCCATTCATAGTACAAATAACACTCGCGTCTGTTTCCAGCAAGTACAGTGTATTGGTCTGAAAGGGAGCTACTGTTCATGTCAGTTTCCTGAGCAAAGTTGAACTAAATAAGGCCCGTGTGTGTAGGAAGCACAGTTCTTTTGTTCTGAGCAAGCTCACTGTTCGAACCCCAGAGGAAACACAGTAGTGGGAAGAGTGCTCTTTTCTCAAAAGCAGAGTGTGTTTCTTGTAAGGCGAGCTAGCGTTTGTTTCCCAGTAATAAATGGAGTTGAAATACACATGCAGTTTCTGGTCCTACCAGCAAGAGATGTTTTCTGGTTAGAAGAGTCACTATTGCTCTCCCTTTGCCATACACAATGCAAATAGCCCTCGCGTCTGTTCCCAGCAAGTACAGTGTATTGGACTGAAGAGGAGCTACTGTTCTTGTCAGTTTCCTAAGCAGAATTGAACAAGATATGGCCCGTGTGTGTAGGAAGCACAGTTCTTTTGTTCTGAGCAAGCTCACATTTCGAACCCCATAGAAAACACAGTTTAGTAGAAGAGTGCATTTTTCTCAAAAGCAGAGTGTGTTTCTTGTAAGGTGAGCTAGCGTTTGTTTTCCAGTCCTAATTGGAGTTGAAATACACATGCAGTTTCTGGTCCTACGAGCAAGAGTTGTTTTCTGGTAAGAAGAGTCACTATTGCGCTCCCTTTGCCATACACAGTGCAAATAGCCCTCGCGTCTGTTCCCAGCAAGTACAGTGTATTGGACTGAAGAGGAGCTACTGTTCTTGTCAGTTTCCTAAGCAGAGTTGAACTAGATATGGCCCATGTGTGTAGGAAGCACAGTTCTTTTGTACTCAGCAAGCTCACTGTTCTGGCCCTATTGGAAACACAGTAGAGTAGAAGAGTGCTCTTTCCTCAAAAGCAGAGTGTGTTTCTTGTAAGGCGAGCTAGCGTTTGTTTCCCAGTCCTAAATGGAGTTGAATCACATGCAGTTTCCGTTCCTATGAGCAAGAGTTGTTTTCTGTTAAGGAAAGTCACTATTGCTCTCCCATTGCCATACACAGTGCAAATAGCACTCGCGTCTGTTCCCATCAAGTACAGTGTATTGTACTGAAGAGGAGCTACTCTTCTTGTCAGTTTCCTAAGCAGATTTGAACTAGATATGGCCCGTGTGTGTAGGAAGCACAGTTCTTTTGTTCTGAGCAAGCTCCATGTTCTGTCCCTATAGGAAACACAGTAGAGTAGGAGAGTGCTCTTTTGTCAAAAGCAGAGTGTGTTTCTTGTAAGTCAAGCTAGCGTTTGTTTCCCAGTCCTAAATGGAGTTGAATCACATGCAGTTTCTGGTCCTACGAGCAAGAAATTTTTCTGGTAATAAGAGTCACTATTGTGCTCCCATTGTCACACTCAGGGCAAATAGCACTGTCCTCTGTTCCCAGCATTTACAGTGTATTGGACTGAAGAGGAGCTACTGTTCTTGTCAGGTTCCTAAGCAGAGTTGAACTAGATATGGCCCATGTGTGTAGGAAGCACAGTTCTTTTGTACTCAGCAAGCTCACTGTTCTGACACTATAGGAAACACAGTAGAGTAGAAGAATGTTCTTTCCTCAAAAGCAGAGTGTGTTTCTTGTAAGGCGAGCTAGCGTTTGTTTCCCAGTCCTAAATGGAGTTGAATCACATGCAGTTTCTGGTCCTACGAGCAAGAAATTTTTCTGGTAATAAGAGTCACTATTCTGCTCCCATTGTCACACTCAGGGCAAATAGCAATGTCCTCTGTTCCCAGCATTTACAGTGTATTGGACTGAAGAGGAGCTACTGTTCTTGTCAGTTTCCTAAGCAAAGTTGAACTAAATAAGGCCCGTGTGTGTAGGAAGAACAGTTCTTTTGTTCTGAGCAAGCTCACTGTTCGAACCCGATAGGAAACACAGTAGAGAGAAGAGTTTTCTTTCCTCAAAAGCAGAGTGTGTTTCTTGTAAGGTGAGCTAGCGTTTGTTTCCCAGTAATAAATGGAGTTGAAATACACATGCAGTTTCTGGTCCTACCAGCAAGACTTGTTTTCTGGTTAGAAGAGTCACTATTGCTCTCCCTTTGCCATACACAATGCAAATAGCCCTCGCGTCTGTTCCCAGCAAGTACAGTGTATTGGACTGAAGAGGAGCTACTGTTCTTGTCAGTTTCCTAAGCAGAAATGAACAAGATATGGCCCGTGTGTGTAGGAAGCACAGTTCTTTTGTTCTGAGCAAGCTCACTGTTCGAACCCCATAGGAAACACAGTAGAGTAGAAGAGTGCCCTTTTCTCAAAAGCAGAGTGTGTTTCTTGTAAGGCGAGCTAGCATTTGTTTCCCAGTCCTAAATGGAGTTGAATCACATGCAGTTTCTGGTCCTACGAGCAAGAGTTGTTTTCTGGTAAGAAGAGTCACTATTGCGCTCCCATTGTCACACACAGGGCAAATAGCACTGGCGTCTGTTCCCAGCATGTACAGTCTATTGGACTGAAGAGTTTCTACTGTTCTTGTCAGTTTCCCACGCAGAATTGAACAAGATATGGCCCGTGTGTGTAGGAAGCACAGTTCTTTTGTTCTGAGCAAGCTCACATTTCGAACCCCATAGGAAACACAGTAGAGTAGACGAGTGCATTTTTCTCAAAAGCAGAGTGTGTTTCTTGTAAGGCGAGCTAGCGTTTGGTTCCCAGTCCTAAATGGAGTTGAAATACACATGCAGTTTCTGGTCCTACGAGCAAGTGTTGTTTTCTGGTTAGAAGAGTCACTATTGCGCTCCCATTGTCATACACAGGGCAAATAGCACTGGTCTCTGTTCCCAGCATGTACAGTGTATTGGACTGAAGAGGAGCTACTGTTCTTGTCAGGTTCCTAAGCAGAGTTGAACTAGATATGGCCCATGTGTGTAGGAAGCACAGTTCTTTTGTACTCAGCAAGCTCACTGTTCTGGCCCTACAAGAAACTCAATAGAGTAGAAGTGTGCTCTTTCATCAAAAGCAGAGTGTTTTTTTTGTAAGGCGAGCTAGCGTTTGTTTCACAGTCCTAAATGGAGTTGAATCACATGCAGTTTCCGTTCCTATGAGCAAGAGTTGTTTTCTGGTAAGGAAAGTCACTATTGCGCTCCCATTGCAATACACAGTGCAAATAGCACTCGCGTCTATTCTGAGCAAGTACAGTGTATTGGACTGAAGAGGAGCTACTGTTCTTGTCAGTTTCCTAAGCAGAATTGAACTAGACATGGCCCGTGTGTGTAGGAAGCACAGTTCTTTTGTTCTGAGCAAGCTCACTGTTTGGATCCCATAGGAAACACAGTAGAGTAGAAGAGCGCTCTTTTCTCAAAAGCAGAGTGTGTTTCTTGTAAGGCGAGCTAGAGTTTGTTTCCCAGTCCTAAATGGAGTTGAATCTCATGCAGTTTCTGGTCCTACGAGCAAGATTTGTTTTCTGGTAAGAAGAGTCACTATTGCGCTCCCATTGCCATACACAGTGCAAATAGCACTGGCGTCTGTACCCAGCATGTACAGCGTATTGGACTGAAGAGGATCTACTGTTCTTTTCAGTTTCCTAAGCAGAGTTGAACTAGATATGGCCGTGTGTGTAGAAAGCACAGTTCATTTGTACTCAGCAAGCTCACTGTTCTGGCCCTATAGGAAACACAGTAGAGTAGAAGAGTGCTCTTTCCTCAAAAGCAGAGTGTGTTTTTATAAGGCGACCTAGCGTTTGTTTCGCAGTTAAAAATGGAGTTGAATCACATTCAGTTTCCGTTCCTACGAGCAAGAGTTGTTTTCTGGTAAGGAAAGTGACTATTGCGCTCCCATTGCCATACACAGTGCAAATAGCACTCGCGTCTGTTCCCAGCAAGTACAGTGTATTGTACTGAAGAGGAGCTACTGTTCTTGTCAGTTTCCTAAGCAGAATTGAACTAGATATGGCCCGTGTGTGTAGGAAGCACAGTACTTTTGTTCTGAGCAAGCTCACTGTTTGGACCCCATAGGAAACACAGTAGAGTAGACGAGTGCTCTTTTCTCAAAAGCAGAGTGTGTTTCTTGTAAGGCGAGCTAGTGTTTGTTTCCCAGTCCTAAATGGAGTTGATTCACATGCAGTTTCTGGTCCTACGAGCAAGAGTTGTTTTCTGGTAAGAAGAGTCACTATTGCGCTCCCATTGCCATACACAGTGCAAATAGCACTGGTGTCTGTACCCAGCATGTTCAGTGTATTGGACTGAAGAGGATCTACTGTTCTTGTCAGTTTCCTAAGAAGAATTGAACTAGATATGGCCCGTGTGTGTAGGAAGCACAGTTCTTTTGTTCTGAGCAAGCTCCATGTTCTGGCACTATAGGAAACACAGTAGAGTAGAAGAGTGCTCTTTTCTCAAAAGCAGATTGTGTTTCTTGTAAGTCGAGCTAGCATTTGTTTCCCAGTCCTAAATGGAGTTGAATCACATTCAGTTTCTGGTCCTACGAGCAAGAAATTTTTCTGGTAATAAGAGTCACTATTGTGCTCCCATTGTCATACTCAGGGCAAATAGCACTGGCCTCTGTTCCCAGCATGTACAGTGTATTGGACTGAAGAGGAGCTACTGTTCTTGTCAGGTTCCTAAGAGTAGTTGAACTAGATATGGCCCATGTGTGTAGGAAGCACAGTTCTTTTGTACTCAGCAAGCTCACTGTTCTGACACTATAGGAAACAGAGTAGAGTAGAATAGTGCTCTTTTCTCAAAAGCAGAGTGTGTTTCTTGTAAGGCGAGCTAGCGTTTGTTTCCCAGTCTTAAATGGAGTTGAATCACATGCAGTTTCTCGTCCTACGAGCAAGAGTTGTTTTCTTGTAAGAAGAGTCACTATTGCACTCCCATTGCCATACACAGTGCAAAAAGCTCTGTCGTCTGTACCCAGCACGTACAGTGTATTGGACTGAAGAGGATCTACTGTTCTTGTCAGTTTCCTAAGTAGAATTGAACTAGATATGGCCCATGTGTGTAGGAAGCACAGTTCTTTTGTACTCAGCAAGCTCACTGTTCTAGCCCTATAGGAAACACAGTGGAGTAGAAGAGTGCTCTTTCTCAAAAGCAGAGTGTGTTTCTTGTAAGGAGAGCTAGCGTTTGTTTCCCAGTCCTAAATGGAGTTGAATCACATGCAGTTTCTGGTCCTACGAGCAAGAGTTTTTTTTGGTATTAAGAGTCACTATTGCGCTCCCATTGTCATACACAGGGCAAATAGCACTGGCCTCTGTTCTCAGCATGTACAGTGTATTGGACTGAAGAGGATCTACTGTTCTTGTCAGGTTCCTAAGCAGAGTTGAACTAGATATGGCCCATGTGTGTAGGAAGCACAGTTCTTTTGTACTCAACAAGCTCTCTGTTCTGGCCCTATAGGAAACAGAGTAGAGTAGAAGAGTGCTCTTTCCTCAAAAGCAGAGTGTGTTTCTTGTAAGGCGAGCTAGCGTTTGTTTCCCAGTCCTAAATGGAGTTGAATCACATGCAGTTTCCATTCCTACGAGCAACAGTTGTTTTCTGGTAAGGAAAGTCACTCTTGCACTCCCATTTCCATAGACAGTGCAAATAGCCCTCGCGTCTGTTCCCAGCAAGTACAGTGTATTGGACTGAATAGGAGCTACTCTTCTTGTCAGTTTCCTAAGCAGAATTGAACTAGATATGGCCCGTGTGTGTAGGAAGCACAGTTGTTTTGTACTCAGCAAGCTCACTATTTGGACCCCATAGGAAAAACAGTAGAGTAGAAGAGTGCTCTTTTCTCAAAAGCAGAGTGTGTTTCTTGTAAGGCGAGCTAGCATTTATTTCCCAGTCCTAAATGGAGTTGAAATACACATGCAGTTTCTGGTCCTACCAGCAAGAGTTGTTTTCTGGTTAGAAGAGTCACTATTGCGCTCCCTTTGCCATACACAATGCAAATAGCCCTCGCGTCTGTTCCCAGCAAGCACAGTGTATTGGACTGAAGAGGAGCTACTGTTGTTGTCAGTTTCCTAAGCAAAGTTGAACTAAATAAGGCCCGTGTGTGTAGGAAGAACAGTTGTTTTGTTCTGAGCAAGCTCACTGTTCGAACCCCATAGGAAACACAGTAGAGAGAAGAGTTTTCTTTTCTCAAAAGCAGAGTGTGTTTCTTGTAAGGCGAGCTAGCGTTTGTTTCCCAGTAATAAATGGAGTTGAAATACACATGCAGTTTCTGGTCCTACCAGCAATACTTGTTTTCTGGTTAGAAAAGTCACTATTGCTCTCCCTTTGCAATACACAATGCAAATAGCCCTCGCGTCTGTTCCCAGCAAGTACAATGTATTGGACTGAAGAGGAGCTACTGTTATTGTCAGTTTCCCAAGCAGAATTGAACAAGATATGGCCCTTGTGTGTAGGAAGCACAGTTCTTTTGTTCTGAGCAAGCTCACATTTCGAACCCCATAGAAAACACAGTAGAGTAGAAGAGTGCATTTTTCTCAAAAGCAGAGTGTGTTTCTTGTAAGGTGAGCTAGCGTTTGTTTCCCAGTCCTAAATGGAGTTGAAATACACATGCAGTTTCTGGTCCTACGAGCAAGAGTTGTTTTCTCGTAAGAAGAGTCACTATTGCGCTCCCTTTGCCATACACAGTGCAAAAAGCCCTCACGTCTGTTCCCAGCAACTACAGTATATTGGACTGAAGAGGAGCTACTGTTCTTGTCAGTTTCCTAAGCAGAGTTGAACTAGATATGGCCCATGTGTGTAGGAAGCACAATTCATTTGTACTCAGCAAGCTCACTGTTCTGGCCCTATAGGAAACACAGTAGAGTAGAAGAGTGCTCTTTCCTCAAAAGCAGAGTGTGTTTTTGTAAGGCGAGCTAGCGTTTGTTTCGCAGTCCTAAATGGAGTTGAATCACATTCAGTTTCCGTTCCTAGGAGCAAGCGTTGTTTTCTGGTAAGGAAAGTCACTATTGCACTCCCATTGCCATACACAGTGCAAATAGCACTGGCGTTTGTACCCAGCATGTACAGTGTATTGGACTGAAGAGGATCTACTGTTCTTGTCAGGTTCCTAAGCTGAATTGAACTAGATATGGCCCGTGTGTGTAGGAAGCACAGTTCTTTTGTTCTGAGCAAGCTCACTGTTCTGGGCCTATAGGAAACACAGTAGAGTAGAAGAGTGCTCTTTTCTCAAAAGCAGAGTGTGTTTCTTATAAGGCGAGCTAGCGTTTGTTTCCCAGTCCTAAATGGAGTTGAATCACATGCAGTTTCTGGTCCTACGAGCAAGAGTTTTTTCTGGTAATAAGAGTCACTATTGCGCTCCCATTGTCATACTCAGGGCAAATAGCACTGGCCTCTGTTCCCAGGATGTACATTGTATTGGACTGAAGAAGATCTACTGTTCTTGTCAGGTTCCTAAGCAGAGTTGATCTAGATATGGCCCATGTGTGTAGGAAGCACAGTTCTTTTGTACTCAGTAAGCACACTGTTCTGGCCCTATAGGAAGAACAGTAGAGTAGAAGAGTGCTCTTTCCTCTAAAGCAGAGTGTGTTTCTTGTAAGGCGAGCTAGTGTTTGCTTCCCAGTCCTAAATGGAGTTGAATCACATGCAGTTTCTGGTCCTACGAGCAAGAGCTTTTTCTGGTAATAAGAGTCACTATTGCGCTCCCATTGTCATACACAGGGCAAATAGCACTGGCCTCTGTTCTCAGCATGTACAGTGTATTGGACTGAAGAGGATGTACTGTTCTTGTCAGGTTCCTAAGCAGAGTTGAACTAGACAAGGCCCATGAGTGTAGGAGGCACAGTTATTTTGTACTCAGCAAGCTCACTGTTCTGGCCCTAAAGGAAACACAGTAGAGTAGAAGAGTGCTCTTTAATCAAAAGCAGAGTGTGTTTCTTGTAAGGAGAGCTAGCGTTTGTTTCCCAGTCCTAAATGGAGGTGAATCACATGCAGTTTCCGTTCCTACGAGCAAGAGTTGTTTTCTGGTAAGGAAAGTCACTATAGCGCTCCCATTGCCATACACAGTGCAAATAGCCCTCGCTTCTGTTCCCAGCAAGTACAGTGTATTGGACTGAAGAGGAGCTACTGTTCTTGTCAGTTTCCTAAGCAGAGTTGAACTAGATATGGCCCGTGTGTGTAGGAAGCACAGTTCTTTTGTTCTGAGCAAGCTCACTGTTCGGACCCCATAGGAAATACAGTAGAGTAGAAGAGTGCTCTTTTCTCAAAAGCAGAGTGTGTTTCTCGTAAGGCGAGCTAGCGTTTGTTTCCCAGTCCTAAATGGAGTTGAATCACATGCAGTTTCTGGTCCTACGAGCAAGATTTTTTTCTGGTAATAAGAGTCACTATTGCGCTCCCATTGTCATACAGAGGGCACATAGCACTGGCCTCTGTTCTCAGCATGTACAGTATATTGGGCTGAAGAGGATCTACTGTTCTTGTCAGGTTCCTAAGCAGAGTTGAACTAGATATGGCCCATGTGTGTAGGAAGCACAGTTCTTTTGTACTCAACAAGCTCACTGTTCTAGCCCTATAGGAAACACAGTAGAGTAGAAGAGTGCTCTATTCTCAAAAGCAGAGTGTGTTTCTTGTAAGACGAGCTAGCATTTGTTTCCCAGTCCTAAATCGAGTTGAAATACACATGCAGTTTATGGTCCTACCAGCAAGAGTTGTTTTCTGGTTAGAAGAGTCACTATTGTGCTCCCTTTGCCATACACAATGCAAATAGCCCTCGCCATAGTTCCCAGCAAGTACAGTGTATTGGACTGAAGAGGAGCTACTGTTCTTGTCAGTTTCCTAAGCAGAGTTGAACTAGGTATGGCCCATGTGTGTAGGAAGCACATTTCTTTTGAAATCAGCAAGCTCACTGTTCGGACCCCATAGGAAACACAGTAGAGTAGAAGAGTGCTCTTTTCTCAAAACCAGGGTGTGTTTCTTGTAAGGCGAGCTAGCGTTTGTTTCCCAGTCCTAAATGGAGTTGAATCACATGCAGTTTCTGGTCCTACGCGCAAGAGTTTTTTCTGGTAATAAGAGTCACTATTGCGTTCCCATTGTCTTACACAGGGCAAATAGCACTGGCCTCTGTTCTCAGCATGTACAGTGTATTGGACTGAAGAGGATCTACTGTTCTTGTCAGGTTCCTAAGCATAGTTGAACTAGGTATGGCCCATGTGTGTAGGAAGCACAGTTCTTTTGTACTCATCAAGCTCACTGTTCTGGCCGTATAGGAAACACAGTAGAGTAGAAGAGTGCTCTTTAATCAAAAGCAGAGTGTGTTTCTTGTAAGGCGAGCTAGCGTTTGTTTCCCAGTCCTAAATGGAGGTGAATCACATGCAGTTTCCGTTCCTATGAGCAAGAGTTGTTTTCTGGTAAGGAAAGTCACTATAGCGTTCCTATTGCCATACACAGTGCAAATAGCACTCGCGTCTGTTCCCAGCAAGTACAGTGTATTGGACTGAATAGGAGCTACTGTTCTTGTCACTTTCCTAAGCAGAATTGAACTAGATATGGCCCGTGTGTGTAGGAAGCACAGTTCTTTTGTTTTGAGCAAGCTCACTGTTCTAGCCCTATAGGAAACACAGTGGAGAAGAAGAGTGCTCTTTTCTCAACAGCAGAGTGTGTTTCTTGTAAGTCAAGCTAGCGTTTGTTTCCCAGTCCTAAATGGAGTTGAATCACATGCAGTTTCTGGTCCTACGCGCAAGAGTTTTTTCTGGTAATAAGAGTCACTATTGCGCTCCCATTGTCTTACACAGGGCAAATAGCACTGGCCTCTGTTCTCAGCATGTACAGTGTATTGGACTGAAGAGGATCTACTGTTCTTGTCAGGTTCCTAAGCATAGTTGAACTAGGTATGGCCCATGTGTGTAGGAAGCACAGTTCTTTTGTACTCATCAAGCTCACTGTTCTGGCCGTATAGGAAACACAGTAGAGTAGAAGAGTGCTCTTTAATCAAAAGCAGAGTGTGTTTCTTGTAAGGCGAGCTAGCGTTTGTTTCCCAGTCCTAAATGGAGGTGAATCACATGCAGTTTCCGTTCCTACGAGCAAGAGTTGTTTTATGGTAAGGAAAGTCACTTAGCGTTCCCATTGCCATACACAGTGCAAATAGCACTCGCGTCTGTTCCCAGCAAGTACAGTGTATTGGACTGAATAGGAGCTACTGTTCTTGTCACTTTCCTAAGCAGAATTGAACTAGATATGCCCCGTGTGTGTAGGAAGCACAGTTCTTTTGTACTCAGCAAGCTCACTGTTTGGACCCCATAGGAAACACAGTAGAGTAGAAGAGTGCTCTTTTCTCAAACCAGAGTGTGTTTCTTGTAAGGCGAGCTAGCATTTGTTTCCCAGTCCTAAATGGAGTGTTATCACATGCAGTTTTTGGTCCTACGAGCAAGAGTTGTTTTCTGGTAAGAAGAGTCACTATTGCGCTCCCTTTGCCCTACATAGTGCAAATAGCCCTCTCGTCTGTTCCCAGCAAGTACAGTGTATTGGACTGAAGAGGAGCTACTGTTCGTGTCAGTTTCCTAAGCAGAGTTGAACTAGATATGGCCCGTGTGTGTAGGAAGCACAGTTCTTTTGTTCTGAGCAAGCTCACTGTTCGGACCCCATAGAAAATACAGTAGAGTAGAAGAGAGCTCTTTTCTCTAAAGCAGAGTGTGTTTCTTGTAAGGCGAGCTATTGTTTTTTTCCAGTCCTAAATGGAGTTGAATCACATGCAGTTACTGGTACTAAGAGCAAGAGTTGTTTTCTGGTAAGAAGAGTCACTATTGTGCTCCCATTGCCGTACACAGTGCAAATAGCACTCGCATCTGTTCCCAGCAAGTACAGTGTATTGGACTGAAGAGGAGCTGCTGTTCTCGTCAGTTTTCTAAGCAGAGTTGAACTAGATATGGCCCGTGTTTGTAGGAAGCACAGTTCTTTTGTTCTGAGCAAGCTCACTGTTCGGACCCCATAGAAAACACAGTAGAGTAGAAGAGTGCTCTTTTCTCAAAAGCAGAGTGTGTTTCTTGTAAGGCAAGCTACCGATTGTTTCCCAGTCCTAAATGGAGTTGAATCAAATGCAGTTTTTGGTCCTACGAGCAAAAGTTGTTTTCTGGTAAGAAGAGTCACTATTGCGCTCCCAGTGCCGTACAGAGTGCAAATAGCACTGGCGTCTGTACCCAGCATGTACAGTGTATTGGACTGAAGAGGATCTACTGTTCTTGTCAGTTTCCTAAGCAGAATTGAACTAGATTTGCCCCGTGTGTGTAGGAAGCACAGTTCTTTTGTTCTGAGCAAGCTCACTGTTCTAGCCCTATAGGAAACACAGTAGAGTAGAACAGTGCTCTTTTCTCAAAAGCAGAGTGTGTTTCTTGTAAGGCGAGCTAGCGTTTGTTTCGCAGTCCTAAATGGAGTTGAATCACATGGAGTTTCTGGTCCTACGAGCAAGAGTTTTTTCTGGTAATAAGAGTCACTATTGCGCTCCCATTGTCATACACATGGCAAATAACACTGGCCTCTGTTCTCAGGATGTACAGTGTATTGGACTGAAGAGGAGCTACTGTTCTTGTCAGCTTCCTAAGCAGAGTTGAACTAGATATGGCCCATGTGTGTAGGAAGCACAGTTCTTTTGTACTCAGCAAGCTCACTGTTCTGGCCATATAGGAAACAAATTAGAGTAGAAGAGTGCTCTTTCCTCAAAAGCAGAGTGTGTTTCTTGTAAGGCAAGCTAGCATTTGTTTCCCAGTCTTAAATGGAGTTGAATCACATGCAGTTTCCGTTCCTACGAGCAAGAGTTGGTTTCTGGTAAGGAAATTCACTATTGCGCTCCCATTGCCATACACAGTGCAAATAGCACTCGCGTCTGTTCCCAGCAAGCACAGTGTATTGGACTGAAGAGGAGCTACTGTTCTTGTCAGGATCCTAAGCAGAGTTGAACTAGATATGGCCCGTGTGTAGGAAGCACAGTTCTGTTGTTCTCAGCAAGCTGACTGTTCGGACACCATAGGAAACATAGTAGAGTAGAAGAGTGCTCTTTTCTCAAAAGCCGAGTGTGTTTAGTGTAAGGTGACCTAGCGTTTGCTTCCCAGTCCTAAATGGAGTTGAATCACATGCAGTTTCTGGTCCTAAGAGCAAGAGTTGTTTCCTGGTAAGAAGATTCACTATTGTGCTCCCATTGCCATACACAGTGCAAATAGCACTCGCTTTTGCTCTCAGCAAGTACAGTGTATTGGATCGAAGAGGAGCTACTGTTCTTGTCAGTTTCCTAAGCAGACTTGAACTAGATATGGCCCGTGTGTGTAGGAAGCACAGTTCATTTGATCTGAGCAAGCTAACTGTTTGGACCCCATAGGAAAGACAGTAGAGTAGAAGAGTACTCTTTTCTCAAAAGCAGAGTGTGTTTCTTGTAAGGCGAGCTAGCTTTTGTTTCCCAGTCGTAAATGAAGTTGAATCACATGCAGTTTCTGGTCCTACGAGTAGAGTTGTTTTTTGGTAAGAAGAGTCACTCTTGCGCTCCCATTGCCATACACAGTGCAAATAGCACTTGCGTCTTTTCCAAACAAGTACAGTGTATTGGACTGAAGAGGAGATACTGTTCTTGTCAGTTTCCTGAGCAGAGTTGAACTATATATGGCCCGTGTGTATAGGAAGCACAGTTCTTTTGTTCTGAGCAAGCTCACTTTCTGGCCCTATAGGAAACACAGTAGAGTAGAAGAGTCTCTTTTCTCAAAAGCAGAGTGTGTTTCTTGTAAGGCGAGATAGCGTTTGTTTCCCAGTCCTAAATGGAGTTGAATCACATGCATTTTCTGGACGTAAGAGCAAGAGTTGTTTTCTGGTAAGGAAAGTCACTATTGCGCTCCCATTGTCATACACAGGGCAAAGAGCATTGGCGTCTGTTCCCAGCATGTACAGTGTATTGGACTGAAGAGGATCTACTGTTCTTGTCAGTTTCCTAAGCAGAATTGAACTAGATACGGCCATGTGTGTAGGAAGCACAGTTCTTTTGTTCTGAGCAAGCTCACTGTTCTGGCCCTATAGGAAACACAGTAGAGTAGAAGAGTGCTCTTTTCTCAAAAGCAGAGTGTGTTTCTTCTAAGGCGAGATAGCGTTTGCTTCCTATACCTAAATGGAGTTGAATCACATGCAGTTTCTGGTCCTACAAGCAAGAGTTGTTTTCTGGTAAGAAGAGTCACTATTGTGCTCCCATTGCCATACACAGTGCAAATAGCACTTGCGTCTGTTCCAATCAAGTACAGTGTATTGGACTGAAGAGGAGATACTGTTCTTGTCACTTTCCTAAGCAGAGTTGAACTAGATATGGCCCGTGTGTATAGGAAGCACATTTCTTTTGTTCTGAGCAAGCTCACTGTTCGGACACCATAGGAAACACAGTAGAGTAGAAGAGTGCTCTTTTCTCAAAAGCAGAGTGTGTTTCTTGTAAGGCGAGCTAATGTTTGTTTCCCAGTCCTAAAAGGAGTTGAATGACATGCAGTTTTTGGTCCTACGAGCAAGAGTTGTTTTCTGGTAAGAAGAGTCACTATTGCCCTCCCATTGTCATACACAGGGCAAATAGCACTGGCGTTTGTTCCCAGCATGTACAGTGTATTGGACTGAAGAGGATCTACTGTTCTTGTAGGTTTCCTAAGCAGAATTGAACTAGATACGGCCATCTGTGTAGGAAGCACAGTTCTTTTGTTCTTAGCAAGCTCACTGTTCTGGCCCTATAGGAAACACAGTAGAGTAGAAGAGTGTTCTTTTCTCAAAAGCAGAGTGTGTTTCTTGTAAGGTGAGCTAGCGTTTGTTTCCCACCCCTAAATGGAGTTTAATCACATGCAGTTTTTGGTCATACGCGCAAGAGTTGTTTTCTGGTAAGGAAAGTCACTATTGCGCTCCCTTTGCCATACACAGCACAAATAGCACTCACGTCTGTTCCCAGCAAGTACAGTGTATTGGACTGAAGAGGAGATACTGTTCTTGTCAGTTTCCTAAGCAGAGTGAACTAGATATGGCCCGTGTGTATAGGAAGCACAGCTCTTTTGTTCTGAGTGGGCTCACTGTGCAGACCACATAGGAAACTCAGTGCTCTTTTCTCAAAAGCAGAGTGTGTTTCTTGTAAGGCGAGCTATCTTTTGTTTCCCAGTCCTAAATGAATTTGAGTCACATGCAGTTTCTGCTCCTACGAGTAGAGTTATATTTTGGTAAGAAGAGTCACTATTGTGCTCCCATTGCCATATACAGTACAAATAACACTTGCGTCTGTTCCAATCAATTACAGTGTATTGAACTGAAGAGGAGCTACTGATCTTGTCAGTTTCCTAATTAGAGTTGAACTAGATGTGGCCCGTGTGTATAGGAAGCACAGTTCTTTTGTTCTGAGCAAGCTCACTGTTCGGACCCCATAGGAAACACAGTAGAGTAGAAGAGTGCTCTTTTCTCAAAAGCAGAGTGTGTTTCTTGTAAGGCGAGCTAGCATTTGCTTCCCAGTCCTAAATGGAGTTGAATCATATGCAGTTTCTGGACTTACGAGCAAGATTTGTTTTCTGGTAAGTAAAGTCACTATTGCGCTCCCATTGTCATACACAGGGCAAATAGCACTGGCGTCTGTTCCCAGCATGTACAGTGTATTGGACTGAAGAGGATCTACTGTTCTTGTCAGTTTCTTAAGCAGAATTGAACTAGATACGGCCATGTGTGTAGGAAGCACAGTTCTTTTGTTCTGAGCAAGCTCACTCTTCTGGCCCTATAGGAAACACAGTAGAGTAGAAGAGTGCTCTTTTCTCAAAAGCAGAGTGTGTTTCTTAAAAGGTGAGCTAGGGTTTGTTTCCCAACCCTAAATGGAGTTTAATTACATGCAGTTTTTATTCATACCAGCAAGAGTTGTTTTCTGGTAAGGAAAGTCACTATTGCGCTCCCTTTGCTATACACAGCACAAATAGCACTCACGTCTGTTCACAGCAAGTACAGTGTATTAGACTGAAGATGAGCTACTGTTCTTGTCAGTTTCCTAAGCAGAGTTGAACTAGATATGGCCCGTGTGTATAGGAAGCACAGTTCTTTTGTTCTGAGCAAGCTCACTGTGCGGACCCCATAGGAAACTCAGTGCTCTTTTCTCAAAAGCAGAGTGTGTTAGTTGTAAGCGAGATAGCGTTTGCTTTCAAGACCTAAATGTAGTTGAATCACATGCAGTTTCTGGGCCTACAAGCAAGAGTTGTTTTCTGGTAAGAAAACATTGTCATACACAGGGCAAATAGCACTGGAGTCTTTTCCCAGCATGTACAGAGTATTGGACTGAAGAGGATCTACTGTTCTTGTCAGGTTCCTAAGCAGACTTGAACTAGATATGGCCCGTGTGTGTATGAAGCACAGTTCATTTGTTCTGAGCAAGCTCACTGTTCGGACCCCATAGGAAACACAGTAGAGTAGAAGAGTACTCTTTTCTCAAAAGCAGAGTGTGTTTCTTGTAAGGCGAGCTAATGTTTGTTTCCCAGTCCTAAAAGGAGTTGAACGACATGCAGTTTTTGGTCCTACGAGCAAGAGTTGTTTTCTGGTAAGAAGAGTCACTATTGCCCTTCCATTGTCATACACAGGGCAAATAGCACTGGCGTTTGTTCCCAGCTTGTACAGTGTATTGGACTGAAGAGGATCTACTGTTCTTGTCAGTTTCCTAAGCAGAATTGAACTAGATACAGCCATGTGTGTAGGTAGCACAGTTCTTTTGTTCTGAGCAAGCTCACTGTTCTGGCCCTATAGGAAACACAGTCGAGTAGAAGAGTGCTCTTTTCTCAAAAGCAGAGTTTGTTTCTTGTAAGGTGAGCTAGCGTTTGTTTCCCACCCCTAAATGGAGTTTAATCACATGCAGTTTCTGGGCCTACAAGCAAGAGTTGTTTTCTGGTAAGAAAACATTGTCATACACAGGGCAAATAGCACTGGAGTCTTTTCCCTGCATGTACAGTGTATTGGACTGAAGAGGATCTACTGTTCTTGTCAGTTTCCGATGCAGAGTTGAACTAGATATGGCCCGTGTGTGTAGGAAGCACAGTTCATTTGTTCTGAGCAAGCTCACTGTTCGGACCCCATAGGAAACACAGTAGAGTAGAAGAATACTCTTTTCTCAAAAGCAGAGTGTGTTTCTTGTAAGGCAAGCTAGCTTTTGTTTCCCAGTCATAAATGAAGTTGAATCACACGCAGTTTCTGGTCCTACGTGTAGAGTTGTTTTTTGGTAAGAAGAGTCACTATTGTGCTCCCATTGCCATACACAGTGCAAATAGCACTTGCGTCTGTTCCAATCAAGTACAGTGTATTGGACTGAAGAGGAGATACTGTTCTTGTCAGTTTCCTAAGCAGAGTTGAACTAGATATGGCCCGTGTGTATAGGAAGCACATTTCTTTTGTTCTGAGCAAGCTCACTGTTCGGACATGATAGGAAACACAGTAGAGTAGAAGAGTGCTCTTTTCTCAAAAGCAGAGTGTGTTTCTTGTAAGGCGAGCTAATGTTTGTTTCCCAGTCCTAAAAGGAGTTGAATGACATGCAGTTTTTGGTCCTACGAGCAAGAGTTGTTTTCTGGTAAGAAGAGTCACTATTGCCCTCCCATAGTCATACACAGGGCAAATAGCACTGGCGTTTGTTTCCAGCATGTACAGTGTATTGGACTGAAGAGGAGCTACTGTTCTTGTCAGTTTCCTAAGCAGAGTTGAACTAGATATGGCCCGTGTGTGTAGGAAGCACAGTTCTTTTGTTCTCAGCAAGCTCACTGTTCGGACCCCATAGAAAACACAGTAGAGTAGAAGAGTGCTCTTTTATCAAAAGCAGAGCGCGTTTCTTGTAAGGCGAGCTAGCGTTTGTTTCACAGTCCTAAGTGGAATGAATCAAATGCAGTTTCTGGTCCTACGATCAAGAGTTGTTTTCTTGTAAGAAGAGACACTATTGTGCTCCAATTGCCGTACACAGTGCAAATAGCACTCGCGTCTTTTCCCCAGTAAGTACAGTGTATTGGACTGAAGAGGAGCTACTCTTCTCGTTAGTTTCCTAAGCAGAGTTGAAATAGATATGGCCCGTGTGTGTAGGAAGCACAGTTCATTTGTTCTGAGCAAGCTCACTGTTCAGACCCCATTGGTAACACAGTAGAGTAGAAGAGTATTCTTTTCTCAAAAGCAGAGTGTGTTTCTTGAAAGGCGAGCTAGCTTTGGTTTCCCAGTCATAAATGAAGTTGAATCACATGCAGTTTCTGGTCCTAAGAGTAGAGTTGTTTTTTGGTAAGAAGAGTCACTATTGCACTCCCATTGCCATACACAGTGCAAATAGCACTTGCGTCTGTTCCAATCAAGTACAGTGAATTGGAATGAAGAAGAGATACTGTTCTTGTCAGTTTCCTGAGCAGAGTTGAACTAGATATGGCCCGTGTGTATAGGAAGCACAGTTCTTTTGTTCTGAGCAAGCTCACTTTCTGGCCCTATAGGAAACACAGTAGAGTAGAAGAGTGCTCTTTTCTCAAAAGCAGAGTGTGTTTCTTGTAAGGTGAGCTAGCGTTTGTTTCCCAACCCTAAATGGAGTTTAATTACATGCAGTTTTTGGTCATACGAACAAGAGTTGTTTTCTGGTAAGGAAAGTCACTATTGCGCTCCCTTTGCCATACACAGCACAAATAGCACTCACGTCTGTTCCCAGCAAGGACAGTGTATTAGACTGAAGATGAGCTACTGTTCTTGTCAGTTTCCTAAGCAGAGTTGAACTAGATATGGCCCGTGTGTATAGGAAGCACAGTTATTTTGTTCTGAGCAAGCTCACTGTGCGGACCCCATAGGAAACTCAGTGCTCTTTTCTAAAAAGCAGAGTGTGTTAGTTGTAAACAAGATAGCGTTTGCTTTCAAGACCTAAATGGAGTTGAATCACATGCAGTTTCTGGGAATACAAGCAAGAGTTGTTTTCTGGTAAGAAGAGTCACTATTGCGCTCGCATTGTCATACACAGGGCAAATAGCACTGGAGTCTTTTCCCAGCATGTACAGTGTATTGGACTGAAGAGGATCTACTGTTCTTGTCAGTTTCCGATGCAGAGTTGAACTAGATATGGCCCGTGTGTGTAGGAAGCACAGTTCTTTTGTTCTGAGCAAGCTCACTGTTTGGCCCTATAGGAAACACAGTAGAGTAGAAGAGTACTCTTTTCTCAAAAGCAGAGTGTGTTTCTTGTAAGGCGAGCTAGCGTTTGTTTCCCATTCCTAAATGGATTTGAATCACATGCAGTTTCTGGTCCTACAAGCAAGAGTTTTTTTCTGGTAAGAAGAGTAACTATTGCGATCCCATTGTCATACACAGGGCAAATAGCACTGGCATTTGTTGCCAGCATGTACAGAGTATTGGACTGAAGAGGATCTACTGTTCTTGTCAGGTTCCTAAGCAGACTTGAACTAGATATGGCCCGTGTATGTAGGAAGCACAGTTCATTTGTTCTGAGCAAGCTCACTGTTCAGACCCCATAGGAAACACAGTAGAGTAGAAGAGTACTTTTCTCAAAAGCAGAGTGTGTTTCTTGTAAGGCGAGCTAGCTTTTGTTTCCCAGTAGTAAATGAAGTTGAATCACACGCAGTTTCTGGTCCTACGAGTAGAGTTGTTTTTTGGTAAGAAGAGTCACTATTGTGCTCCCATTGCCATACACAGTGCAAATAGCACTTGCGTCTGTTCCAATCAAGTACAGTGTATTGGACTGAAGAGGAGATACTGTTCTTGTCACTTTCCTAAGCAGAGTTGAACTAGATATGGCCCGTGTGTATAGGAAGCACATTTCTTTTGTTCTGAGCAAGCTCACTGTTCGGACACCATAGGAAACACAGTAGAGTAGAAGAGTGCTCTTTTCTCAAAAGCAGAGTGTGTTTCTTGTAAGGCGAGCTAATGTTTGTTTCCCAGTCCTAAAAGGAGTTGAATGACATGCAGTTTTTGGTCCTACGAGCAAGAGTTGTTTTCTGGTAAGAAGAGTCACTATTGCCCTCCCATAGTCATACACAGGGCAAATAGCACTGGCGTTTGTTTCCAGCATGTACAGTGTATTGGACTGAAGAGGATCTACTGTTCTTGTCAGTTTCCTAAGCAGAATTGAACTAGATACGGCCATGTGTGTAGGAAGCACAGTTCTTTTGTTCTGAGCAAGCTCACTGTTCTGGCCCTATAGGAAACACAGTAGAGTAGAAGAGTGCTCTTTTCTCAAAAGCAGAGTGTGTTTCTTCTAAGGCGAGATAGCGTTTGCTTCCTAGACCTAAATGGAGTTGAATCACATGCAGTTTCTGGTCCTACAAGCAAGAGTTGTTTTCTGGTAAGAAGAGTCACTATTGGGCTCGCATTGTCATACACAGGGCAAATAGCACTGGCGTCTTTTCCCAGCATGTATAGTGTATTGGACTGAAGAGGACCTACTGTTCTTGTCAGTTTCCTACACAGAGTTGAACTAGATATAGCCCGTGTGTGTAGGAAGCACAGTTCTTTTGTTCTGAGCAAGCTCACTGTTCGGACAGCATAGGAAATACAGTAGAGTAGAAGGGTGCTCTTTTCTCAAAAGCAGAGTGTGTTTCTTGTAAGTCGAGCTAGTGTTTTTTTCCCAGTCCTAAATGGAGTTGAATCACATGCAGTTACTGGTACTAAGAGCAAGAGTTGTTTTCTGGTAAGAAGAGTCACTATTGTGCTCCCATTGCCGTACACAGTGCAAATAGCACTCGCATCTGTTCCCAGCAAGTACAGTGTATTGGACTGAATAGGAGCTACTGTTCTTGTCAGTGTCCTAAGCAGAGTTGAACTAGATATGGCCCATGTGTGTAGGAAGCACAGTTCTTTTGTTCTGAGCAAGCTCACTGTTCTGGCCCTATAGGAAACACATTAATGTAGAAGAGTGCTCTTTTCTCAAAAGCAGAGTGTGTTTCTTGTAAGGCGAGCTAGCGTTTGTTTCCCAGTCCTAAATGGAGTTGAATCACATGCAGTTTTTGGTCCTACACGCAAGAGTTGTTTTCTGGTAAGGAAAGTCACTATTGTGCTCCCATTGCCAAACATAGTGCAAATAGCACTCGCATCTGTTCCCAGCAAGTACAGTGTATTAGACTGAAGAGGAGCTACTGTTCTTGTCAGTTTCCTAAGCAGAATTGAAGTGGATATGGCCATTTGTGTAGGAAGCACAGTTCTTTTGTTCTGAGCAAGCTCACTGTACTGGCCCTATAGGTAACACAGTAGAGTAGAAGAGTGCTCTTTTCTCAAAAGCAGAGTGTGTTTCTTGTAAGGCGAGCTAGCGTTTGTTTCCCAGTCCTAAATGGAGTTGAATCACATGCAGTTTTTGGTCCTATGAGCAAGAGTTGTTTTCTGGTAAGTAAAGTCACTATTGCGCTCCCATTGACATACACAGTGCAAATAGCACTGGCCTCAGTTCTCAGCATGTACAGTGTATTGTACTGAAGAGGATCTACTGTTCTTGTCAGGTTCCTAAGCAGAGTTGAACTAGATATGGCCCATGTGTGTAGGAAGCACAGTTCTTTTTTACTCAGCAAGCTCACTGTTCTGGCCCTATAGGAAACACAGTAGAGTAGAAGAGTGCATTTTCTCAAAAGCAGAGTGTGTTTCTTGTAAGGCGAGCTAGCGTTTGTTTCCCAGTCCTAAATGGAGTTGAATCACATGCAGTTTCTGGTCCTACGAGCCAGAGTTTTTTTTGGTAATAAGAGTCACTATTGCGCTCCCATTGTCATACACAGGGCAAATAGCACTGGCCTCTGTTCTCAGCATGTACAGTGTATTGGACTGAAGAGGATCTACTGTTCTTGTCAGCTTTTTAAGCAGAGTTGAACTAGATATGGCCCATGTGTGTAGGAAGCACAGTTCTTTTGTACTCAGCAAGCTCACTGTTCTGGCCATACAGGAAACACATTAGAGTAGAAGAGTGCTCTTTCCTCAAAAGCAGAGTGTGTTTCTTGTAAGGCGAGCTAGCGTTTGTTTCCCAGTCTTAAATGGAGTTGAATCACATGCAGTTTCTGTTCCTACGAGCAAGAGTTGGTTTCTGGTAAGGAAATTCACTATTGCGCTCCCATTGCCATACACAGTGCAAATAGCGCTCGCGTCTGTTCCCAGCAAGTACAGTGTATTGGACTGAAGAGGAGCTACTGTTCTTGTCAGGTTCCTAAGCAGAGTTGAACTAGATATGGCCCGTGTGTAGGAAGCACAGTTTTGTTGTTCTCAGCAAGCTGACTGTTCGGACACCATAGGAAACACAGTACAGCAGAAGAGTGCTCTTTTCTCAAAAGCCGAGTGTGTTTAGTGTAAGGTGACCTAGCGTTTGCTTCCCAGTCCTAAATGGAGTTGAATCACATGCAGTTTCTGGTCCTAAGAGCAAGAGTTGTTTTCTGGTAAGAAGAGTCACTATTGCGCTCCCATTGCCATACACAGTGCAAATAGCACTCGCGTTTGCTCTCAGCAAGTACAGTGTACTGGATTGAAGAGGAGCTACTGTTCTTGTCAGTTTCCTAAGCAGACTTGAACTAGATATGGCCCGTGTGTGTAGGAAGCACAGTTCATTTGTTCTGAGCAAGCTAACTGTTCGGACCCCATAGGAAACACAGTAGAGTAGAAGAGTACTCTTTTCTCAAAAGCAGAGTGTGTTTCTTGTAAGGCGAGCTAGCTTTTGTTTCCCAGTCGTAAATGAAGTGAATCACATGCAGTTTCTGGTCCTACGAGTAGAGTTGTTTTTTGGTAAGAAGAGTCACTCTTGCGCTCCCATTGCCATACACAGTGCAAATAGCACTTGCGTCTTTTCCAATCGAGTACAGTGTATTGGACTGAAGAGGAGATACTGTTCTTGTCAGTTTCCTGAGCAGAGTTGAACTAGATATGGCCCGTGTGTATAGGAAGCACAGTTCTTTTTTTCTGAGCAAGCTCACTTTCTGGCCCTATAGGAAACACAGTAGCGTAGAAGAGTGCTCTTTTCTCAAAAGCAGAGCGTGTTTCTTGTAAGGCGAGATAGCGTTTGTTTCCCAGTATAATGGAGGTGAATCACATGCATTTTCTGGACGTAAGAGCAAGAGTTGTTTTCTGGTAAGTAAAGTCATTATTGCGCTCCCATTGTCATACACAGGGCAAATAGCACTGGCGTCTGTTCCCAGCATGTACAGTGTATTGGACTGAAGAGGATCTACTGTTCTTGTCAGTTTCCTAAGCAGAATTGAACTAGATACGGCCATGTGTTTAGGAAGCACAGTTCTTTTGTTCTGAGCAAGCTCACTGTTCTGGCCCTATAGGAAACACAGTAGAATAGAAGAGTGCTCTTTTATCAAAAGCAGAGTGTGTTTCTTGTAAGGCGAGATAGTGTTCGTTTCCCAGTCTGAAATGGAGTTGAATCCATGCAGTTTCTGGTCCTACGAGCAAGAGTTGTTTTCTGGTAGAAGAGTCACTATTACGCTCCCATTGCCATTCACAGTGCAAATAGCACTCGTGTCTGTTCCCAGGAAGTACAGTGTATTGGACTGAAGAGGAGCTACTGTTCTTCTCAGTTTCCTAGAGCAGAGTTGAACTAGATATGGCTTGTGTGTGTACGAAGAACAGTTCTTTTGTTCTGAGCAAGCTCACTCTTAGGACCCCATAGGAAACACTTTAGAGTAGAAGAGGGCTCTTTTCTCAAAAGCAGAGTGTGTTTCTTGCAAGGCGAGCTAGCGTTTGTTTCCCATTCCTAAATGGAGTTGAATCACATGAAGTTTCTGGTCCTACGAGCAATAGTTGTTTTCTGGTAAGAAGAGTCACTATTGCTCTACCATTTTCATACACAGGGCAAATAGCACTCGCGTCTGTTCACAGCAACTACAGTGTATTGGACTGAAGAGGATCTACTGTTCTTGTCAGTTTCCTAAGCAGAATTGAACTAGATATGACCGTGTGTGTAGGAAGCACTTTTCTTTTGTTCTCAGCAAGCTCACTGTTCGGATCACTTAGGAAACACAGTAGAGTAGAAGATTTTTCTTTTCTCAAAAGCAGAGTGTGTTTCTTGTAAGGCGAGCTAGTGTTTGTTTCCCAGTCTGAAATGGAGATGAATCCCATGCAGTTTCTGGTCCTACGAGCAAGAGTTGTTTTCTGGTAAGAAGAGTAACTATTGTGCTCGCATTGCCATATACAGTGCAAATAGCACTCGCGTCTGTTCCCAGCAAGTACAGTGTATTGGACTGAAGAGGAGCTACTGTTCTTGTCAGTTTCCTAAGCAGAGTGGAACTAGATATGTCCCGTGTGTGTAGGAAGCACAGTTCTTTTGTTCTGAGCATGCTCACTGTTTGGATCCCATAGGAAACACTGTAGAGTAGAAGAGTGCTCTTTTCTCAAAAGCAGAGTGTTTTTCTTGTAAGGCGAGCTAGCGTTTGTTTCGCAATCCTCAATGGAGTTGAATCACATGCAGTTTCTGGTACTACGAGCAAGAGTTGTTTTCTGGTAAGAAGACTCACTATTGTGCTCCCATTGTCATACACAGGGCAAATAGCACTGGCGTCTGTTCCCAGCATGTACAGTGTATTGGACTGAAGAGGATATACTGTTCTTGTCAGTTTCCTAAGCAGAGTTGAACTCGATATAGTCGGTGTGTGTAGGAAGCACAGTTCTTTTGTTCTGAGCAAGCACACTATTCTGGCCCTATAGGAAACACATTGGAGAAGAAGAGTGCTCTTTTCTCAAAAGCAGAGTGTGTTTCTTATAAGGCGAGGTAGCGTTTGTTTCCCAGTCCTAAATGGAGTTGAATCACATGCAGTTTCTGGTCCTACAAGCAAAAGTTGTTTTCTGGTAAGAAGAGTCACTATTGTGCTCCCATTGTCATACACTGGGCAAATAGCACTGGCGTCTCTTCCCAGCAAGTACAGTGTATGGGACGGAAGAGGATCTACTGTTCTTGTCAGTTTCCTAACCAGAATTGAACTAGATATGGCTGTATGTGTAGGAAGCACAGTTCTTTTGTTCTGAGCAAGCTCACTGTTTTGGCCCTGTATGAAACACAGTAGAGTTGAAGAGTGCTCTTTTCTCAAAAGCAGAGTGTGTTTCTTGTAAGGCGAGCTAGCGTTTGTTTCCCAGTCCTAAAAGGTGTTGAATCACATGCAGTTTCTAGTCCTACGAGCTAGAGTTGTTTTCTGGTAAGAAGAGTCACTGTTGCTCTCCGATTGTCATACACAGGGCAAATAGCACTCGCGTCTGTTCCCAGCAATTACAGTGTATTGGACTGAAGAGGATCTACTATTCTTGTCAGTTTCGTAAAAAGAATTGAAATAGATGTGACCGTGTGTGTAGGAAGCACAGTTCTTTTGTTCTGAGCAAGCTCACTGTTCGGGTCTCATAGGAAACACAGTAGAGTAGAAGAGTTCTCTTTTCTCAAAAGCAGAGTGTGTTTCTTGTAAGGTGAGCTAGTGTTTGTTTCCCAGTCAGAAATAAATGTGTATCCCATGCAGTTTCTGGTCCTACGATCAAGAGTTGTTTTCTGGTAAGAAGAGTCACTATTGCGCTCCCATTGCCATACACCATGCAAATAGCACTGGCGTCTGTACCCAGCATGTACAGCGTATTGGACTGAAGAGGATCTTCTGTTCTTTTCAGTTTCCTAAGCAGAGTTGAACTAGATATGGCCCGTGTGTGTAGGAAGCACAGTTCTTTTGTTCTGAGCAAGCTCACATTTCGAACCCCATAGGAAACACAGTAGAGTAGAAGAGTGAATTTTTCTCAAAAGCAGAGTGTGTTTCTTGTAAGGCGAGCTAGCGTTTGTTTCCCAGTCCTAAATGGAGTTGAATCCCATGCAGTTTCTGGTCCTACGAGCAAGAGTTTTTTCTGGTAATAAGAGTCACTATTGTGCTCCCATTGTCATACTCAGGGCAATAGCACTGGCCTCTGTGCCCAGCATGTACAGTGTATTGGACTAAAGAGGATCTACTGTTCTTGTCAGGTTCCTAAGCTGAGTTGAACTAGATATGGCCCATGTGTGTAGGAAGCACAGTTCTTTTGTACTCAGCAAGCTCACTGTTCTGGCCCTATAGGAAACACAGTAGATTAGAAGTGTGCTCTTTCCTCCAAAGCAGAGTGTGTTTTTTGCAAGGCCAGCTAGAGTTTGTTTCCCAGTCCTAAATGGAGTTGAATCACATGCAGTTTCCGTTCCTATGAGCAAGAGTTGTTTTCTGGTAAGAAAAGTCACTATTGTGCTCCCATTGCCAAACACAGTGCAAATAGCACTCGTGTCTGTTCCCAGCAAGCACAGTGTATTGGACTGAAGAGGAGCTACTGTTCTTGTCAGTTTCCTAAGCAAATTTGAACTAGATATGGCCCTTGTGTGTAGGAAGCACAGTTCTTTTATTCTGAGCAAGCTCACTGTTTGGATCCCATAGGAAACACAGTAGAGTAGAAGAGTGCTCTTTTCTCAAAAGCAGAGTGTGTTTCTTGTAAGACGAGCTAGCTTTGTTTCCCAATCCTAAATGGAGTTGAATCACATCCAGGTTCTGGTCCTACGAGCAAGAGTTGTTTTCTGGTAAGAAGAGTCACTATTGCGCTCCCTTTGCCATACACAGTGCAAATAGCACTCGCGTCTGTTCCCAGCAAGTACAGTGTATTGGACTGAAGAGGATCTACTGTTCTTGTCAGTTTCCTAAGCAGAATTGAACTAGATATGGCCCGTGTGTGTAGGAAGCACAGTTCTTTTGTTTTGAGCAAGCTCACTGTTTGGACCCCATAGGAAACACAGTAGAAAAGTTGTGTGCCCTATTCTCAAAAGCAGAGTATGTTTCTTGTAAGACGAGCTAGCGTTTGTTTCCTAGTCCTTAATGGAGTTGAATCACATGCATTTTCTGGTCCTACGAGCAAGAGTTGTTTTCTGGTAAGAAGAGTCACTATTGCGCTACCATTGCCATACACAGTGCAATTAGCACTCGCGTCTGTTTCCAGCAAGTACAGTGTATTGGACTGAAGAGGATCTACTCTTCTTGTCAGTTTCCTAAGCAGAATTGAACTAGATATGGCCCGTGTGTGTAGGAAGCACAGTTCATTTGTTTTGAGCAAGCTCACTGTTTGGACGCCATAGGAAACACAGTAGAGAAGTTGTGTGCCCTATTCTCAAAAGCAGAGTGTGTTTCTTGTAAGGCGAGCTAGCGTTTGTTTCCCAATCCTAAATGGAGTTGAATCACATGCAGTTTCTGGTCCTACAAGCAAGAGTTGTTTTCTGGTAAGAAGAGTCACTATTGCACTCCCTTTGCCATACACAGTGCAAATAGGCCTCGCGTCTGTTCCCAGCATGTACAGTGTATTGGACTGAAGAGGAGCTACTGTTCTTGTCAGTTTCCTAAGCAGAGTTGAACTAGATATGGCCCATGTGTGTAGGAAGCACAGTTCTTTTGTACTCAGCAAGCTCACTGTTCTGGCCCTATAGGAAACACAGTAGAGTAGAAGAGTGCTCTTTCCTCAAAAGCAGAGTGTGTTTTTTGTAAGGCAAGCTAGCGTTTGATTCCCAGTCCTAAATGGAGTTGAATCACATGCAGTTTTTGGTCGTACGAGCAAGAGTTGTTTTCTGGTAAGGAAAGTCAATATTGCGCTCCCATTGCCATACACAGTGCAAATAGCACTCGCGTCTGTTCCAGCAAGTACAGTGTATTGGACTGAAGAGGAGCTACTGTTCTTGTCATTTAACGAAGCAGAATTGAACTAGATATGGCCCATGTGTGTAGGAAGCACAGTTCTTTTATTCTGAGCAAGGTCACTGTTCTGGCCCTATTGGAAACACAGTAGAGTAGAAGAGTGCTCTGTTCTCAAAAGCAGAGCGTTTTTCTTGTAAGGCGAGCTAGCGTTTGTTTCCCAGTCCTAAGTGGATTGAAACAAATGCAGTTTCTGGTACTAAGAGCAAGAGTTGTTTTCTGGTAAGAAGAGTCACTATTGCGCTCCCATTGCCATACACAGTACAAATAGCACTCGCGTCGGTTTCCAGCAAGTACAGTGTATTGGTCTGAAGAGGAGCTACTGTTCTTGTCAGTTTCCTAAGCACAGTTGAACTAGATGTGGCCCGTGTGTGTAGGAAGCACAGTTCTTTTGTTCTCAGCAAGCTCACTGTTCGGACCACATAGAAAAAACAGTAGAGTAGAAGAGTGCTCTTTTCTCAAAAGCAGAGTGTGTTTCTTGTAAGGCGAGCTAGCGTTTGTTTCCCAGTCCTAAATGGAGTTGAATCACATGCAGTTTTTGGTCCTATGAGCAAGAGTTGTTTTCTGGTAAGGAAAGTCAATGTTGCGCTCCCATTGCCGTACACAGTGCAAATAGCACTCGCGTCTGTTCCCAGCAAGTACAGTGTATTGGACTGAAGAGGAGCTACTGTTCTTGTCAGTTTCCTAAGCAGAGTTGAACTAGATATGACCCGTGTGTGTAGGAAGCACAATTCTTTTGTTTTGAGCAAGCTCACTGTTTGGACACCTAAGGAAACACAGTAGAGAAGATCTGTGCCCTATTCTCAAAAGCAGAGCGTGTTTCTTGTAAGGTGAGCTAGCGTTTGTTTCCCAGTCCTAAGTGGATTGATTCAAATGCAGTTTCTGGTCCTAAGAGCAAGAGTTGTTTTCTGGTAAGAGGAGTCACTATTGTGCTCCCATTGTCATACACAGTGCAAATAGCCCTCGCGTCTGTTCCTAGCAAGTACAGTGTATTTGAATGAAGAGGAGCTACTGTTTTCGTCAGTTTCCACACAGAGTTGAACTAGATATGACCCGTGTGACTAGGAAGCACAGTTCTTTTGTTCTGAGCAAGCACACTCTTTGGACCCCATAGGAAAAACAGTAGAGTAGATGTGTGCCCTGTTCTCAAAAGCAGAGTATGTTTTTTGTAAGGCGAGCTAGCGTTTGTTTCGCAGTCCTAAGTGGAGTTGAATCACATGCAGTTTCCGTTCCTATGAGCAAGAGTTGTTTTCTGGTAAGGAAAGTCACTATTGCGTTCCCATTGCCATACACAGTGCAATTAGCACTCGCGTCTGTTCCCAGCAAGCACAGTGTATTGGACTGAAGAGGAGCTACTGTTCTTGTCAGTTTCCTAAGCAGAAATGAACTAGACATGGCCCGTGTGTGTAGGAAGCACAGTTCTTTTGTTCTGAGCAAGCTCACTGTTTGGAACCCATAGGAAACACAGTAGAGTAGAAGATTGCTCTTTTCTCACAAGCAGAGTGTGTTTCTTGTAAGGCGAGCTAGCGTTTGTTTCCCAGTCCTAAATGGAGTTGAATCACATGCAGTTTCTGGTCCTACGAGCAAGAGTTGTTTTCTGGTAAGTAGAGTCACTATTGTGCTCCCATTGCATTACACAGTGCAAATAGCACTGGCCTCTGTACCCAGCATGTACAGTGTATTGGACTGAAGAGGATCTACTGTTCTTGTCAGTTTCCTAAGCAGAATTGAACTATATATGGCCCGTGTGTGTAGGAAGCACAGTTCTTTTGTTCTGAGCAAGCTCACTGTTCTGGTCCTATAGGAAACACAGTAGAGAAGAAGAATGCTCTTTCCTCAAAAGCAGAGTGTGTTTCTTGTAAGGCGAGCTAGAGTTTGTTTCCCAGTCCTAAATGGAGTTGAATCACATGCAGTTTCTGGTCCTACGAGCAAGAGTTGTTTTCTGGTAAGAAGAGTCACTGTTGCGCTCCCATTGCCATACACAGTGCAAATAGCACTGGCGTCTGTACCCAGCATGTACAGCGTATTGGACTGAAGAGGATCTTCTGTTCTTTTCAGTTTCCTATGCAGAGTTGAACTAGATATGGCCCGTGTGTGTAGGAAGCACAGTTCTTTTGTTCTGAGCAAGCTCACATTTCGAAACGCATAGGAAACACAGTAGAGTAGAAAAGTGCATTTTTCTCAAAAGCAGAGTGTGTTTCTTGTAAGGCGAGCTAGCGTTTGTTTCCCAGTCCTAAATGGAGTTGAATCACATGCAGTTTCTGGTCTTAGGAGCAAGAGTTTTTTCTGGTAATAAGAGTCACTATTGCGCTCCCATTGTCATACTCAGGGCAAATAGCACTGGCCTCTGTTCCCAGCATGTACAGGTACTGGAATAAAGAGGATCTACTGTTCTTGTCAGGCTCCTAAGCAGAGTTGAACTAGATATAGCCCATGTGTGTAGGAAGCACAGTTCTTTTGTACTCAGGAAGCTCACTGTTCTGGCCCTATAGGAAACACAGTAGAGTAGAAGAGTGCTCTTTTCTCAAAAGCAGAGTGTCTTTCTTGTAAGGCGAGCCAGCGTTTGTTTCCCAATCCTAAATGGAGTTGAATCACATCCAGGTTCTGCTCCTACGAGCAAGAGTTGTTTTCTGGTAAGAAGAGTCACTATTGCGCTCCTTTGCCATACACAGTGCAAATAGCACGCGCGTCTGTTCCCAGCAAGTACAGTGTATTGGACTGAAGAGGAGCTACTGTTCTTGTCAGTTTCCTAAGCAGAATTGAACTAGATACGGCCCGTGTGTGTAGGAAGCACAGTTCTTTTGTTCTGAGCAAACTCACTGTTTGGACCCCATAGGAAACACAGTAGAGTAGAAGAGTGCTCTTTTCTCAAAAGCAGAGTGTGTTTCTTGTAAGGCGAGCTAGCGTTTGTTTCCCAGTCCTAAATGGAGTTGAATCACATGCAGTTTCTGGTCCTACAAGCAAGTCTTGTTTTCTGGTAAGAAGAGTCACTATTGTGCTCCCATTGCCATACACAGTGCAAATAGCACTGGCGTCTGTACCCAGCATGTGCAGCGTATTGGACTGAAGAGGATGTTCTGTTCTTTTCAGTTTCCTAAGCAGAGTTGAACTAGATATGGCCCGTGTGTGTAGGAAGCACAGTTCTTTTGTTCTGAGCAAGCTCACATTTCGATCCCCATAGGAAACACAGTAGAGTAGAAGAGTGCTCTTTTCTCAAAAGCAGAGTGTGTTTCTTGTAAGGCGAGCTAGGGTTTGTTTCCCAGTCCTAAATGGAGTTGAATCACATGCAGTTTCTGGTCCTACAAGCAAGAGTTTTTCTGGTAAATAATGTCACAATTGTGCTCCCATTGCCAAACGCAGTGCAAATAGCCCTCGCGTCTGTTCCCAGCAAGTACAGTGTATTGGACTGAAGAGGAGCTACTGTTCTTGTCAGTTTACTAAGCAAATTTGAACTAGATATGGCCCGTGTGTGTAGGAAGCACAGGTCTTTTGTTCTGAGCAAGCTCACTGTTTGGATCCCATAGGTAACATAGTAGAGTAAAAGAGTGCTCTTTTCTCAAAAGCAGAGTGTGTTTCTTGTAAGGTGAGCTAGCGTTTGCTTCCCAATCCTAAATGGAGTTGAATCACATCCAGGTTCTGGTCTTAAGAGCAAGAGTTGTTTTCTGGTAAGAAGAGTCACTATTGCGCTCCCTTTGCCATACACAGTGCAAATAGCCCTCGCGTCTATTCCCAGCAAGTACAGTGTATTGGACTGAAGAGGAGCTACTGTTCTTGTCAGTTTCCTAAGCAGAGTTGAACTAGATATGGCCCATGTGTGTAGGAAGCACAGTTCTTTTGTTCTGAGCAAGGTCACTGTTCTGGCCCTATTGGAAACACAGTAGAGTAGAAGAGTGCTCTTTTCTCAAAAGCAGTGTGTGTTTCTTGTAAGGCGAGCTAGCGTTTGTTTCCCAGTCCTAAGTGGATTGAAACAAATGCAGTTTCTTGTACTAAGAGCAAGAGTTGTTTCCTGGTCAGAAGAGTCACCTTTGCGCTCCCATTGCCATACACAGTACAAATAGCACTCGCGTCGGTTTCCAGCAAGTACAGTGTATTGGTCTGAAGAGGAGCTACTGTTCTTGTCAGGTTCCTAAGCACAGTTGAAATAGATATGGCCCGTGTGTGTAGGAAGCACAGTTCTTTTGTTCTCAGGAAGCTCACTGTTCGGACCACACAGAAAACACAGTAGAGAAGAAGAGTGCTCTTTTCTCAAAAGCAGAGTGTGTTCCTTGTAAGGCGAGCTAGCGTTTGTTTCCCAGTCCTAAATGGAGTTGAATCACATGCAGTTTTTGGTCCTACGAGCAAGAGTTGTTTTCTGGTAAGGAAAGTCAATGTTGCGCTCCCATTGCCGTACACAGTGCAAATAGCACTCGCGTCTGTTCCCAGCAAGTACAGTGTATTGGACTGAAGAGGAGCTACTGTTCTTGTCAGTTTCCTAAGCAGAGTTGAACTAGATATGACCTGTGTGTGTAGGAAGCACAATTCTTTTGTTTTGAGCAAGCTCACTGTTTGGACCCCATAGGAAACACAGTAGAGAAGATGTGTGCCCTATTCTCAAAAGCAGCGCGTGATTCTTGTAAGGCGAGCTAGCGTTTGTTTCCCAGTCCTAAGTGGATTGATTCAAATGCAGTTTCTGGTCCTAAGAGCAAGAGTTGTTTTCTGGTAAGAGGAGTCAATATTGTGCTCCCATTGTCATACACAGTGCAAATAGCCCTCGCATCTGTTCCCAGCAAGTACAGTGTATTTGACTGAAGAGGAGATACTGTTTTTGTCAGTTTCCACTCAGAGTTGAACTAGATATGACCCGTGTGTGTAGGAAGCACAGTTCTTTTGTTCTGAGCAAGCACACTGTTTGGACCCCATAGGAAAAACTGTAGAGTAGATGTGTGCCCTATTCTCAAAAGCAGAGTGTGTTTCTTGTAAGGCGAGCTAGAGTTTGTTTCCCAGTCCTAAATGGAGTTGAATCACATGCAGTTTCTGGTCCTACGAACAAGAGTTGTTTTCTGGTAAGGAAAGTCACTATTGTGCTCCCATTGCCATACACCGTGCAAATAGCACTCGCGTCTGTTCCAACCAAGTACAGTGTATTGGACTGAGGAGGAGCTACTGTTCTCGTCAGTTTCCTAAGCAGAGTTGAACTAGATATGGCCCGTGTGTGTAAGAAGCACAGTTCTTTTGTTCTGAGCAAGCTCACTGTTCGGACCCCATAGGAAACACAGTAGAGTAGATGAGTGCTCTTTTCTCAAAAGCCGAGTGTGTTTAGTGTAAGGCGACCCAGCATTTGCTTCCCAGTCCTAAATGGAGTTGAATCACATGCAGTTTCTGGTCCTAAGAGCAAGAGTTGTTTTCGGGTAAGAAGAGTCACTATTGCGCTCCCATTGCCATACACAGTGCAAATAGCATTCTCGTCTGTTCTCAGCAAGTACAGTGTATTTGATTGAAGAGGAGCTACGGTTCTTGTCAGTTTCCTGAGCAGACTTGAACTAGATATGGCCCATGTGTGTATAAGCACAGTTCATTTGTTCTGAGCAAGCTCACTGTTCGGACCCCATAGGAAACACAGTAGAGTAGAAGAGTACTCTTTTCTCAAAAGTAGAGTGTGTTTCTTGTAAGGTGAGCTAGCTTTTGTTTCCCAGTCGTAAATGAAGTTGAATCACATGCAGTTTCTGTTCCTACGAGTAGAGTTGTTTTTTGGTAAGAAGAGTCACTATTGCGCTCCCATTGCCATACACAGTACAAATAGCACTTGCGTCTCTTCCAATCAAGTACAGTATATTGGACTGAAGAGGAGATACTCTTCTTGTCAGTTTCCTGAGCAGAGTTGAACTAGATATGGCTCGTGTGTGTAGGAAGCACAGTTCTTTTGTTCTGAGCAAACTCACTGTTTGGACCACATAGGAAACACAGTAGAGTAGAAGAGTGCTCTTTTTTCAAAAGCAGAGTGTGTTTCTTGTAAGGCGAGCTAGAGTTTGTTTCCCAGTCCTAAATGGAGTTGAGTCACATGCAGTTTCTGGTCCTACGAGCAAGAGTTGTTTTCTGGTAACAAGAGTAACTATTGGGCTCCAATTGTTACACACAGGGCAAATAGCACTGGCGTCTCTTCCCAGCATGTACAGTGTATTGGACTGAATAAGAGCTACTGTTCTTGTCAGTTTCCTAAGCATAATTGAACCAGATATGGCCCGTGTGTGTAGGAAGCACAGTTCTTTTGTTCTGAGCAAGCTCACATTTCGAACCCCATAGGAAACACTGTAGAGTAGAAGATTGCATTTTTCTCAAAAGAAGAGTGTGTTTCTTGAAAGGCGAGCTAGAGTTTGTTTCCCAGTCCTAAATGGAGATGAAATACAAATGCAGTTTCTGGTCCTACGAGCAAGAGTTGTTTTCTGGTAAGAAGAGTCACTATTGCGCTCCCTTTTCCATACACAGTGCAAATAGCCCTCGTGTCTGTTCCCAGCAAGTACAGTGTATTGGACTGAAGAAGATATACTGTTCTTGTCAGTTTCCTAAGCAGAGTTGAACTAGATATGGCCCGTGTGTGTAGGAAGCACAGTTCTTTTGTTCTCAGCAAGCTCACTGTTCGGACCCCATAGAAAACACAGTAGAGTAGATGAGTGCTCTTTTCTCAAAAGCAGAGTGTGTTTCTTGTAAGGCGAGCTAGCGTTTGTTTCCCAGTCCTAAATGGAGTTGAAATACACATGCAGTTTCTGGTCCTACGAGCAAGAGCTGTTTTCTGGTTAGAAGAGTCACTATTGCGCTCCCTTTGCCATACACAATGCAAATAGCCCTCGCGTCTCTTCCCAGCAAGTACAGTGTATTGGATTGAAGAGGAGCTACTGTTGTTGTCAGTTTCCTAAGCAGAGTTGAACTAGATATGGCCCATGTGTGTAGGAAGCACAGTTCTTTTGTACTCAGCAAGCTCACTGTTCTGGCCATACAAGAAACACAATGGAGTAGAAGAGTGCTCTTTCCTCAAAAACAGAGTGTGTTTTTTGTAAGGCGAGCTAGCTTTTGTTTCGCAGTCCTAAATGGAGTTGAATCACATGCAGTTTCCGTTCCTACGAGCAATAGTTGTTTCCTGGTAAGGAAAGTCACTATTGTGCTCCCATTGCCATACACAGTGCAAATAGCACTCGCGTCTGTTCCCAGCAAGTACAGTGTATTGGACTGAAGAGGAGCTACTGTTGTTGTCAGTTTCCTAAGCAGAATTGAACTAGATATTGCCCGTGTGTGTAGGAAGCACAGTTCTTTTGTTCTGAGCAAGCTCACTGTTCGGACCCCATAGGAAACACAGTAGAGTAGAAGAGTACTCTTTTCTCAAAAGCAAAGTGTGTTTCTTGTAAGGCGAGCTAGCTTTTGTTTCCCAGTCGTAAATGAAGTTGAATCACATGCAGTTTCTGTTCCTACGAGTAGAGTTGTTTTTTGGTAAGAAGAGTCACTATTGCGCTCCCATTGCCATACACAGTACAAATAGCACTTGCGTCTCCTTCCAATCAAGTACAGTGTATTGGACTGAAGAGGAGATACTCTTCTTGTCAGTTTCCTGAGCAGAGTTGAACTAGATATGGCCCGTGTGTGTAGGAAGCACAGTTCTTTTGTTCTGAGCAAACTCACTGTTCGGACCACATAGGAAACACAGTAGAGTAGAAGAGTGCTCTTTTCTCAAAAGCAGAGTGTGTTTCTTGTAAGGCGAGCTAGAGTTTGTTTCCCAGTCCTAAATGGAGTTGAGTCACACGCAGTTTCTGGTCCTACGAGCAAGAGTTGTTTTCTGGTAAGAAGAGTAACTATTGGGCTCCCATTGTTACACACAGGGCAAATAGCACTGGCGTCTCTTCCCAGCATGTACAGTCTATTGGACTGAAGAGGTTCTACTGTTCTTGTCAGTTTCCTAAGCAGAATTGAACAAGATATGGCCCGTGTGTGTAGGAAGCACAGTTCTTTTGTTCTGAGCAAGCTCACATTTCGAACCCGATAGGAAACACTGTAGAGTAGAAGATTGCATTTTTCTCAAAAGAAGAGTGTGTTTCTTGAAAGGCGAGCTAGAGTTTGTTTCCCAGTCCTAAATGGAGATGAAATACAAATGCAGTTTCTGGTCCTACGAGCAAGAGTTGTTTTCTGGTAAGAAGAGTCACTATTGCGCTCCCATTTCCATATGCAGTGCAAATAGCCCTCGCGTCTGTTCCCACAAGTACAGTTTATTGGACTGAAGAGGATCCACTGTTCTTGTCAGTTTCCTAAACAGAGTTGAACTAGATATGGCCCATGTGTGTAGGAAACACAGTTCTTTTGTACTCAGCAAGCTCACTGTTCCAGCCATACAAGAAACACAATGGAGTAGAAGAGTGCTCTTTTTTCAAAAGCAGAGTGTGTTTCTTATAAGGCGAGCTAGCGTTTGTTTCCCAGTCCTAAATGGAGTTGAATCACATGCAGTTTCCGTTCCTACGAGCAAGAGTTGTTTCCTGGTAAGGAAAGTCACTATTGCGCTCCCATTGCCATACACAGTGCAAATAGCACTCGCGTCTGTTCCCAGCAAGTACAGTGTATTGGACTGAAGAGGAGCTACTGTTCTTGTCAGTTTCCTAAGCAGAATTGAACTAGATATGGCCCGTGTGTGTAGGAAGCACAGTTCTTTTGTTCTGAGCAAGCTCACTGTTTGGACCCCATAGGAAACACAGTAGAGTAGAAGAGTGCTCTTTTCTCAAAAGCAGAGTGTGTTTCTTGCAAGGCGAGCTAGCGTTTGTTTCCTAGTCCTAAATGGAGTTGAATCACATGAAGTTTCTGGTCCTACGAGCAAGAGTTGTTTTCTGGTAAGAAGAGTCACTATTGCGCTCCCATTGCCATACACTGTGCAAATAGCACTGGCGTCTGTACCCGGCATGTACAGTGTATTGGACTGAAGAGGATCTACTGTTCCTGTCAGTTTCCTAAGCAGAATTGAACTAGATATGGCCCATGTACGTAGGAAGCACAGTTCTTTTGTTCTGAGCAAACTCACTGTTTGGACCCCATAGGAAACACAGTAGAGTAGAAGAGTGCTCTTTTCCCTAAAGCAGAGTGTGTTTCTTTTAAGGCGAGCTAGCGTTTTTTTCCCAGTCCTAAATGGAGTTGAATCACATGCAGTTTCTGGTCATACGAGCAAGAGTTGTTTTTTGGTAAGAATAGTCACTATTGCGCTCCCATTGTCACACACAGGGCAAATAGCACTGGCGTCTCTTCCCAGCATGTACAGTCTATTGGACTGAAGAGGTTCTACTGTACTTGTCAGTTTCTTAAGCAGAATTGAACAAGATATGGCCCGTGTGTGTAGGAAGCACAGTTCTTTTGTTCTGAGAATGCTCACATTTCGAACCCCATAGGAAACACAGTAGAGTAGAAGTGTGCATTTTTCTCAAAAGCAGAGTGTGTTTCTTGTAAGGCGAGCTAGCGTTTGTTTCCCAGTCCTAAATGGAGTTGATATACACATGCAGTTTCTGGTCCTACGAGCAAGAGTTTTTTCTGGTAAGAAGAGTCACTATTGCGCTCCCATTGCCATACATAGTATAAATAACACTCGCGTCTGTTTCCAGCAAGTACAGTGTATTGGTCTGAAGAGAAGCTACTGTTGTTGTCAGTTTCCTAAGCAGAGTTGAACTAGATATGGCCCGTGTGTGTAGGAAGCAAAGTTCTTTTGTTCTGAGCAATCTCTATTCAGACCCCATAGGAAACACAGTAGAGTAGAAGAGTGCTCTTTTCTCAAAAGCAGAGTGTGTTTCTTATAAGGCGAGCTAGCGTTTGTTTCGCAGTCCTAAATGGAGTTGAATCACATGCAGTTTCCGTTCCTACGAGCAAGAGTTGTTTCCTGGTAAGGAAAGTCACTATTGTGCTCCCTTTGCCATACACAGTGCAAATAGCACTTGCGTCTGTTCCCAGCAAGTACAGTGTATTGGACTGAAGAGGAGCTACTGTTCTTGTCAGTTTCCTAAGCAGAATTGAACTAGATATGGCCCGTGTGTGTAGGAAGCACAGTTCTTTTGTTCTGAGCAAGCTCACTGTTTGGACCCCATAGGAAACACAGTAGAGTAGAAGAGTGCTCTTTTCTCAAAAGCAGAGTGTGTTTCTTGCAAGGCGAGCTAGCGTTTGTTTCCTAGTCCTAAATGGAGTTGAATCACATGAAGTTTCTGGTCCTACGAGCAAGAGTTGTTTTCTGGTAAGAAGAGTCACTATTGCGCTCCCATTGCCATACACTGTGCAAATAGCACTGGCGTCTGTACCCGGCATGTACAGTGTATTGGACTGAAGAGGATCTACTGTTCCTGTCAGTTTCCTAAGCAGAATTGAACTAGATATGGCCCATGTACGTAGGAAGCACAGTTCTTTTGTTCTGAGCAAACTCACTGTTTGGACCCCATAGGAAACACAGTAGAGTAGAAGAGTGCTCTTTTCCCTAAAGCAGAGTGTGTTTCTTTTAAGGCGAGCTAGCGTTTTTTTCCCAGTCCTAAATGGAGTTGAATCACATGCAGTTTCTGGTCATACGAGCAAGAGTTGTTTTTTGGTAAGAATAGTCACTATTGCGCTCCCATTGTCACACACAGGGCAAATAGCACTGGCGTCTCTTCCCAGCATGTACAGTCTATTGGACTGAAGAGGTTCTACTGTACTTGTCAGTTTCTTAAGCAGAATTGAACAAGATATGGCCCGTGTGTGTAGGAAGCACAGTTCTTTTGTTCTGAGAATGCTCACATTTCGAACCCCATAGGAAACACAGTAGAGTAGAAGTGTGCATTTTTCTCAAAAGCAGAGTGTGTTTCTTGTAAGGCGAGCTAGCGTTTGTTTCCCAGTCCTAAATGGAGTTGATATACACATGCAGTTTCTGGTCCTACGAGCAAGAGTTTTTTCTGGTAAGAAGAGTCACTATTGCGCTCCCATTGCCATACATAGTATAAATAACACTCGCGTCTGTTTCCAGCAAGTACAGTGTATTGGTCTGAAGAGGAGCTACTGTTCTTGTCAGTTTCCTAAGCAGAGTTGAACTAGATATGGCCCGTGTGTGTAGGAAGCAAAGTTCTTTTGTTCTGAGCAATCTCTATTCGGACCCCATAGGAAACACAGTAGAGTAGAAGAGTGCTCTTTTCTCAAAAGCAGAGTGTGTTTCTTGTAAGGCGAGCTATCGTTTGTTTTCCAGATATAAATGGAGTTGAATCACATACAATTTCTGGTTCTACGAACAAGAGTAGTTTTCTGGTAAGAAGAGTCACTATTGCGCTCCCATTGTCATACACAGGGCAAAAAGCACTGGCGTCTGTTCCCAGCATGCACAGTGTATTGGACTGAAGAGGAGCTACTGTTCTAGTCAGGTTCCTAAGCAGAGTTGAACTAGATATGGCCCGTGTGTGTAGGAAGCACAGTTCTTTTGTTCTCAGCAAGCTCACTGTTCGGACCCCATAAAAAACACAGTAGAGTAGACGAGTGCTCTTTTCTCAAAAGCAGAGTGTGTTTCTTGTAAGGCGAGCTAGCGTTTGTTTCCCAGTCCTAAATGGAGTTGAATCACATGCAGTTTCTGGTCCTACGAGCAAGAGTTGTTTTCTGGTAAGAAGAGTCACTATTGTGCTCCCATTGTCATACACAGTGCAAATAGCCCTCGCGTCTGTTCCCAGCAAGTACAGTGTATTGGACTGAAGAGGAGCTACTGTTTTTGTCAGTTTCCTAAGCAGAGTTGAACTAGATATGACCTGTGTGTGTAGGAAGCACAATTCTTTTGTTCTGAGCAAGCTCACTGTTTGGACCCCATAGGAAACACAGTAGAGTAGATGTGTGCCCTATTCTCAAAAGCAGAGCGTGTTTCTTGTAAGGTGAGCTAGCGTTTGTTTCCCAGTCCTAAGTGGATTGAATCAAATGCAGTTTCTGGTCCTACGAGCAAGAGTTGTTTTCTTGTAAGAAGAGTCACTATTGTGCTCCCATTGCCGTACACAGTGCAAATAGCACTCGCGTCTGTTCCCAGTAAGTACAGTGTATTGGACTGAAGAGGAGCTACTGTTCTCATCAGTTTCCTAAGCAGAGTTGAACTAGATAAGGCCTGTGTGTGTAAGAAGCACAGTTCTTTTGTTGTGAGCAAGCTCACTGTTCGGACCCCATAGGAAACACAGTAGAGTAGATGAGTGCTCTTTTCTCAAAAGCCGAGTGTGTTTAGTGTAAGGCGAACTAGCGTTTGCTTCCCAGTCCTAAATGGAGTTGAATCACATGCAGTTTTTGGTCCTTTGAGCAAGAGTTGTTTTCTGGTAAGGAAAATCACTATTGCGCTCCCATTGACATACACAGTGCAAATAGCCCTCCCGTCTGTTCCCAGCAAGTACAGTGTATTGGACTGAAGAGGATCTACTGTTCTTGTCAGTTTCCTAAGCAGAATTGAACTAGATATGGGCCGAGCGTGTAGGAAGCACAGTTCTTTTGTTCTGAGCAAGCTCACTGTTCGGAAACCAAAGGAAACACAGTAGAGTAGTAGAGTGCTCTTTTCTCAAAAGCAGAGTGTGTTTCTTGTAAGGCGAGCTAGCGTTTGTTTCCCAGTCCTAAATGGATTTGAATCACATGCAGTTTCTGGTCCTAGAAGCAAGAGTTTTTTCTGGTAAGAAAAGTCACTATTGGGCTCCCATTGTCATACAAAGTGCAAATAGCAATGGCGTCTGTTCCCAGCAAGTACAGTGTATTGGACTGAAGAGGATCTACTGTTCTTGTCAGTTTCCTAAGCAGAGTTGAACTAGATATGACCCATGTGTAGGAAGCACAGTTCTTTTGTTCTGAGCAAGCTCACTGTTTGGAACGCACAGGAAACACAGTAGAGGAGATGTGTGCCCTATTCTCAAAAGCAGAGTGTGTTTCTTGTAAGGCGAGCTGGCTTTTGTTTCCCAGTCCTAAATGGAGTTGAATCACATGCAGTTTCTGGTCCTACGAGCATGAGTTGTTTTCTGGTAAGAAGAGTCACTATTGCGCTCCCATTGCCATACACAGTACAAATAGCACTCGCGTATGTTTCCAGCAAGTACAGTGTATTGGTCTAAAGAGGAGCTATAGTTCTTGTCAGTTTCCTAAGCAGAGTTGAACTAGATATGGCCCGTGTGTGTAGGAAGCACAGTTCTTTTGTTCTGAGAAAGCTCACTGTTCTGGCACTATAGGAAACACTGTAGAGTAGAAGAGTGCTCTTTTCTAAAAAAACTGAGTGTGTTTCATGTCAGGCGAGCTAGCCTTTGTTTCCCAGTCCAAAATAGAGCTGAATCACATGCAGTTTCTGGTCCTAGGAGCAAGATTTGTTTTCTGGTAAGAAGAGTCACTATTGTGCTCCCATTGCCGTATACAGTGCAAATAGCACTCGCGTCTGTTCCCAGCAAGTACAGTGTATTGGACTGAAGAGGAGCTACTCTTCTTGTCAGTTTCCTAAGCAGAGTTGAACTAGATATGGCTCGTGTGTGTAGGAAGCACAGTTCTTTTGTTCTGAGCAAGCTCACTGTTCTGGCCCTATAGGAAACACAGTAGAGTAGAAGAGTGCTCCTTTCTCAAAAGCAGAAAGTGTTTCTTTTAAGGCAAGCTAGTGTTTGTTTCCCAGTTCTAAATGGAGTAAATCACATGCAGTTTCTGGTCCTACGAGCAAGAGTTGTTTTCTGGTAAGAAGAGTCACTATTGTGCTCCCATTTCCGTACACAGTGCAAATAGCCCTCGCGTCTGTTCCCAGCAAGTACAGTGTATTGGACTGAAGAGGAGCTACTGTTCTTGTCAGTTTCCTGTGCAGAGTTGAACTACATATGGCCCGTGTCTAGGAAGCACAGTTCTTTTGTTCTGAGCAAGCTCACTGTTCTGGCCCTACAGGAAACACAGTAGAGTAGAAGAGTGCTCTTTTCTCAAAAGCAGAGTGTGATTCTTGAAAGGCGAGCTAGCGTTTGTTTCCCAGTCCTAAATCGAGTTGAATCACATGCAGTTTCTGGTCCTATGAGCAACAGTTGTTTTTGCTAAGAAGAGTCACTATTGCGCTCCTTTTGTCATTCACAGTGCAAAAAGCACTGGCGTCTGTTCCCACCAAGTACAGTGTATTGGACTGAAGAGGAGCTACTGTTCTTGTCAGTTTCCTAAGCAGAGTTGAACTAGGTATGGCTGGTGTGTGTAGGAATCACAGTTCTTTTGTGCTCAGCAAGCTCACTGTTCTGGCCCTATAGGAAACACAGTAGCGTAGAAGTGTGCTCTTTCCTCAAAAGCAGAGTGTGTTTCTTGTAAGGCGAGCTAACGTTTGTTTCCCAGTCCTAAATGGAGTTGAATCACATGCAGTTTCAGGTCCTACGAGCAAGAGTTGTTTTCTGGTAAGGAAAGTCACTATTGTGCTCCCATTGCCATACACAGTACAAATAGCTCTCGTGTCTGTTGCCAGTAAGTACAGTGTATTGGACTGAAGAGGAGCTACTGTTCTTGTCAGTTTCCTAAGCAGAGTTGAACTAAATATGACCCGTGTGTGTAGGAAGCACAGTTCTTTTGTTCTGAGCAAGCTCACTGTTTGGACCCCATAGGAAACACAGTAGAGTACATGTGTGCCCTATTCTCAAAAGCAGAGTGTGTTTCTTGTAAGGCGAGCTAGCGTTTGTTTCTCAATCCTAAATGGAGTTGAATCACATGCAGTTTCTGTTCCTACGGGCAAGAGTTGTTTTGTGGTAAGAAGAGTCACTATTGCGCTCCCATTGTCTTACACAGGGCAAATGGCACTGGCGTCTGTTCCCAGTAAGCACAGTGTATTGGGCTGAAGAGGAGCTAATGTTCTTGTCATTTTCCTAAGAAGAGTTGAATTAGATATGGCGCGAGTGTGTAGGAAGCACAGTTCTTTTGTTCTCAGCAACCTCACAGTTCGGACCGCATAGAAATCACAGTAGAGTTGAAGAGTGTACTTTACTCAAGAAGAAGAGTGTGTTTCTTGTAAGGTGAGCTAGCATTTGTTTCCCAGTCCTAAATGGAGTTGAATGACATTCACTTTCTGGTCCTACGAACAAGAGTTGTTTTCTGGTAAGAAGAGTAACTATTGTGCTCCCATTGCTGTACACAGTGCAAATAGCACTCGTGTATGTGCCAAGCAAGTGCAGTGTATTGGACTGAAAAGGAGCTACGGTTCTCGTCAGTTTCCTAACCAGAGTTGAACTAGATATGGCCCGTGTGTGTAGGAAGCACAGTTCTTTTCTTCTGAGCAAGCTCACTGTTCTGACCCTATAGGAAACACAGTAGAGTAAAAGAGTGCTCTTTTCTCAAAAGCAGAGTGTGTTTCTTGTAAGGTGAGCTAGTGTTTGTTTCCCAGTCCTAAATGGAGTTGAATCACATGCAGTTTCTGGTCCTACAAGCAAGAGTTGTTTTCTGGTAAGAAGAGTCACTATTGCGCTCCCATTGTCATACACAGCGCAAATAGCACTGGTTTCTGTTCCCAGCATGTACAGTGTATTGGACTGAAGAGGATCTACTGTTCTTGTCAGGTTCCTAAGCAGAGTTGAACTAGATATGGCCCATGTGTGTAGGAAGCACAGTTCTTTTGAACTCAGCAAGCTCACTGTTCTGGCGCTATAGGAAACACAGTAGAGTAGAAGAGTGCTCTTTCCTCAAAAGCAGAGTGTGTTTCTTGTAAGTTGATCTAGCGTTTGTTTCCCAGTCCTAAATGTAGTTGAATCATATGCAGTTTCTGGTCCTAGGAGCAAGAATTGTTTTGTGGTAAGAAGAGTCACTATTGCGCTCCCATTGTCATACACAATGCAAATAGCACTGGCGTCTGTTCCCAGCAAGTACAGTGTATTGGACTGAAGAGGATCTACTGTTCTTGTCAGTTTCCTAAGCAAAACTGAACTAGATATGGCCATGTGTAGGAAGCACAGTTCTTTTGTTCTGAGCAAGCTCACTGTTCTGGCGCTATAGGAAACACAGTAGAGTAGAAGAGTGCTGTTTTCTCAAAAGCAGAGTGTGTTTCTTGTAAGGCGAGCTAGCGTTTGTTTCCAAGTTCTAAATGGAGTTGAATCACATGCAGTTTTTGGTCCTACACGCAAGAGTTGTTTTCTGGTAAGGAAAGTCACTATTGCGCTCCCATTGCCATACACAGTGCAAATAGCCCTCGCATCTGTTCCCATCAAGTACAGTGTATTGGGCTGAAGAGGAGCTAATGTTCTTGTCATTTTCCTAAGCAGAGTTGAAATAGATATGGCGCGAGTGTGAAGGAAGCACAGTTCTTTTGTTCTCAGCAACCTCACAATTCGGACCCCATAGTAATCAAAGTAGAGTTGAAGAGTGTACTTTACTCAAGAAGAAGAGTGTGTTTCTTGTAAGGTGAGCTAGCGTTTGTTTCCCAGTCCTAAATGGAGTTGAATGACATTCACTTTCTGGTCCTATGAACAAGAGTTGTTTTCTGGTAAGAAGAGTAACTATTGCGCTCCCATTGCTGTACACAGTGCAAAGAGCACTCGCGTATGTGCCCAGCAAGTGCAGTGTATTGGACTGAAGAGGAGCTACTGTTCTTGTTAGTTTCCTAAGCAGAGTTTAACTAGATATGACCCGTGTGTGTAGGAAGCACAGTTCTTTTGTTCTGAGCAAGCTCACTGTTTGGACCCCATAGGAAACACAGTAGAGTAGATGTGTGCCCTATTCTCAAAAGCAGAGTGTGTTTCTTGTAAGGCGAGCTAGCGTTTTTCCTAATCCTAAATGGAGTTGGATCACATGCAGTTTCTGGTCCCACGAGCAAGAGTTGTTTTGTGGTTAGAAGAGTCACTATTGTGCTCCCATTGTCATACACAGGGCAAATAGCACTGGCGTCTGTTCCCAGTAAGTACAGTGTATTGGACTGAAGAGGATCTACTGTTCTTGTCAGTTTCCTAAGGAGAATTGAACTAGATATGGCCCGTGTGTGAAGGAAGCACAGTTCTTTTGTTCTGAGCAAGCTCACTGTTCTGGCCCTATGAAAAACACGGTAGAGTAGAAAAGGGCTCTTTTCTCAAAAGCAGAGTGTGCTTCTTCTAAGGCGAGCTAGCATTTGTTTCTCAGTCCTAAATGGAGTTGAATCAAATGCAGTTTTTGGTCCTACGAGCAAGAGTTGTTTTCTGGTAAGAAGAGTCAGTATTGCGCTCCCATTGCCATACACAGTACATATAGCACTCGCGTTTGTTTAACGCAAGTACAGTGTATTGGTCTGAAGAGGAGCTACTGTTCTTGTCAGTTTCCTAAGCAGAGTTGAACTAGATATGGCCCGTGTGTGTAGGAAGCACACTTCTTTTGTTCTGACCAAGCTCACTGTTCGAACCCCATAGGAAACACAGTAGAGTAGAAGTGTGCTCTTTTCTCAAAAGCAGAGTGTGTTTCTTGTAAGGCGAGCTAGCATTTGTTTCCCAGTCCTAAATGTAGTTGAAATACACATGCAGTTTCTGGTCCTACGAGCAAGATTTGTTTTCTGGTAAGAAGAGTCACTATTGCGCTCCCATTTTCATACACAATGCAAATAGCACTGGCGTCTGTTCCCAGCAAGTACAGTGTATTGGACTGAAGAGGATCTGCTGTTCTTGTCAGTTTCCTGAGCAGAATTGAACTAGATATGGCCATGTGTAGGAAGCACAGTTCTTTTGTTCTGAGCAAGCTCACTGTTCTGGTCCTATAGGAAACACATTAGAGTAGAAGAGTGCTCTTTTCTCAAAAGCAGAGTGTGTTTCTTGTAAGGCGAGCTAGCATTTCTTTCCCAGTCCTAAATGGAGTTGAAATACACATGCAGTTTCTGGTCCTACGAGCAAGAGTTGTTTTCTCGTAAGAAGAGTGACTATTGCGCTCCCTTTGCCATACACAGTGCAAATAGCACTCGCGTCTGTTCCCAACAAGTACAGTGTATTGGACTGAAGAGAAGCTACTGTTCTTGTCAGTTTCCTAAGCAGAATTGAACTAGATATGGCCCGTGTGTTTAGGAAGTACAGTTCTTTTGTTCTGAGCAAGCTCACTGTTCTGGCCCTACAGGAAACACAGTAGAGTAGAAGAGTGCTCTTTCCTCAAAAGCAGAGTGTGTTTCTAGTAAGGCGAGCTAGCGTTTGTTTCCCAGTTCTAAGTGGATTGAAACAAATGCAGTTTCTGGTCTTACACGCAAGAGTTGTTTTCTGGTAAGGAAAGTCACTATTGCGCTCCCATTGCTATACACAGTGCAAATAGCACTCGCATCTGTTCCCAGCAAGTACAGTGTATTGGACTGAAGAGGAGCTACTGTTCATGTCATTTTCCTAAGCAGAGTTGAATTAGATATGGCGTGAGTGTGTAGGAAGCACAGTTCTTTTGTTTTGAGAAAGCTCACTGTTCTGGCCCTATAGGAAACACTGTAGAGTAGAAGAGTGCTCTTTACTCAAAAAGAAGAGTGTGTTTCTTGTAAGGCGAGCTAGTGTTTGTTTCCCAGTCCTAAATGGAGTTGAATCACATGCAGTTTTTGGTCCTACGAGCAAGAGTTGTTTTTTGGTAAGGAAAGTCACTATTGTGCTCCATTTCCATACACAGTGCAAATAGCACTCGCGTCTGTTCGAAGCAAGTACAGTGTATTGGACTGAAGAGGAGCTACTGTTCTCGTCAGTTTCCAAAGCAGAGTTGAACTAGATATGACCCGTGTGTGTAGGAAGCACAGTTCTTTTGTTCTGAGAAAGCTCACTGTTCTGGCCCTATAGGAAACACTGTAGAGTAGAAGAGTGCTCTTTTCTAAAAAACTGAGTGTGTTTCATGTCAGGCGAGCTAGCCTTTGTTTCCCAGTCCAAAATAGAGCTGAATCACATGCAGTTTCTGGTCCTAGGAGCAAGATTTGTTTTCTGGTAAGAAGAGTCACTATTGTGCTCCCATTGCCATATACAGTGCAAATAGCACTCGCGTCTGTTCCCAGCAAGTACAGTGTATTGGACTGAAGAGGAGCTACTCTTCTTGTCAGTTTCCTAAGCAGAGTTGAACTAGATATGGCTCGTGTGTGTAGGAAGCACAGTTCTTTTGTTCTGAGCAAGCTCACTGTTCTGGCCCTATAGGAAACACAGTAGAGTAGAAGAGTGCTCCTTTCTCAAAAGCAGAAAGTGTTTCTTGTAAGGCAAGCTAGTGTTTGTTTCCCAGTTCTAAATGGAGTAAATCACATGCAGTTTCTGGTCCTACGAGCAAGAGTTGTTTTCTGGTAAGAAGAGTCACTATTGTGCTCCCATTTCCGAACACAGTGCAAATAGCCCTCGCGTCTGTTCCCAGCAAGTACAGTGTATTGGACTGAAGAGGAGCTACTGTTCTTGTGAGTTTCCTAAGCAGAGTTGAACTACATATGGCCCGTGTGTGTAGGAAGCACAGTTCTTTTTTTCTCAGCAAGCTCACTGTTCGGACCCCATAGGAAACACAGTAGAGTAGAAGAGTGCTCTTTTCTCAAAAGCAGAGTGTGTTTCTTGTAAGGCAAGCTAGGGTTTGTTTCCCAGTCCTAAATGGAGTTGAATCAAATGCAGTTTTTGGTCTTACGAGCAAGAGTTGTTTTCTGGTAAGAAGAGTCACTATTGCACTCCAATTGCCATACACAGTGCAAATAGCACTCGCGTCTGTTTTCAGCAAGTACAGTGTATTGGACTGAAGAGGAGCTACTGTTCTTGTCAGTTTCCTGTGCAGAATTGAACTAGATATGGCCCGTGTCTAGGAAGCACAGTTCTTTTGTTCTGAGCAAGCTCACTGTTCTGGCCCTATAGGAAACACAGTAGAGTAGAAGAGTGCTCTTTTCTCAAAAGCAGAGTGTGATTCTTGAAAGGCGAGCTAGCGTTTGTTTCCCAGTCCTAAATCGAGTTGAATCACATGCAGTTTCTGGTCCTATGAGCAACAGTTGTTTTTGCTAAGAAGAGTCACTATTGCGCTCCTTTTGTCATTCACAGTGCAAAAAGCACTGGCGTCTGTTCCCAGCAAGTACAGTGTATTGGACTGAAGAGGATCTACTGTTCTTGTCAGTTTCCTAAGCAGAGTTGAACTAGATATGGCCCGTGTGTGTAGGAAGCATGGTTCTTTTGTTCTGAGCAAGCTCACTGTTCGGACCCTATAGGAAACACAGTAGAGTAGAAGTGTGACCTTTTCTCAAAGCGGAGCGTGATTCTTGTAAGGCGAGCTAGCGTTTGTTTCCCAGTCCTAAGTGGAGTTGAATAACATGCAATTTTTGGTCTTATGAGCAAGAGTTGTTTTCTGGTAAGAAGAGTCACTATTGTGCTCCCATTGCTGTACACATTGCAAATAGCACTGGCGTCTGTTCCCAGCAAGTACAGTGTATTGGACTGAAGAGGATCTACTGTTCCTGTCAGTTTCCTAAGCAGAGTTGAACTAGATATGGCCCGTGTGTGTAGGAAGCACAGTTCTTTTGTTCTGAGCAAGCTCACTGTTCGGACCCCATACGAAACACAGTAGAGTAGAAGAGTGCTCTTTTCTCAAAAGCAGAGTGTGTTTCTGGTAAGGCGAGCTTGCGTTTGTTTCCCAGTCCTAAATGGAGTTGAATCTCATGCAGTTTCTGGTCCTATGAGCAAGAGTTGTTTTGTGGTATGAAGAGTCACTATTGCTCTCCCATTGCCATACACAGTGCAAATAGCACTCGCATCTGTTCCCAGTAAGTACAGTGTATTGGACTGAAGAGGATCTACTGTTCTTGTCAGTTTCCTAAGGAGAATTGAACTAGATATGGCCGTGTGTGTAGGAAGCACAGTTCTTTTGTTCTGAGCAAGCTCACTGTTCTGGCGCTAAAGGAAACACAGTAGAGTAGAAGAGTGCTCCTTCCTCAAAAGCAGAGTGTGTTACTTATAAGGCGAGGTAGCATTTGTTTCCCAGTCCTAAATGGAGTTGAATCACATGCAGTTTTTGGTCCTACGAGCAAGAGTTGCTTTCTGGTAAGGAAAGTCACTATTGCGCTCCCATTTCCATACACAGTGCAAATAGCACTGGCATCTGTTGCCAGCAAGTACAGTGCATTGGACTGAAGAGGAGCTACTTCTCTTGTCAGTTTCCTCAGCAGAGATGAACTAGATATGGCCCGAGTGTAGGAAGCACAGTTCGTTTGTTCTGAGCAAGTTCTCTGTTTGGACCCCATAGGAAACACAGTAGAGTACAAGGGTGCTCTTTTGTCAAAAGCAGAGTGTGTTTCTTGTAAGGCGAGCTAGCGTTTGTTTCCCAGTCCTAAATGGAGTTGAAATACACATGCAGTTTCTGGTCCTACGAGCAAGAGTTGTTTTCTGGTAATGAGAGTCCATTTTGTGCTCTCTTTGCCATACACAGTACAAATAGCACTCGCGTCTGTTCCCAGCAAGTACAGTGTATTGGACTGAAGAGAGGCTACTGTTCTAGTCAGTTTTGTAAGCAGAATTGAACTCGATATGGCCCGTGTGTGTAGGAAGCACAGTTCTTTTGTTCTGAGCAAGCTCACTGTTCTGGCCCTATAGGAAACACAGTAGAGTAGAGGAGTGCTCTTTTCTCAAAAGCAGAGTGTGTTTCTTGTAAGTCTAGCTAGCGTTTGTTTCCCAGTCCTAAATGGAGGTGAATCAAATGCAGTTTTCAGTCCTACGATCAAGAGTTGTTTTCTGGTAAGAAGAGTCACTATTGCGCTCCCATTGCCATACACACTAAAAATAGCACTCGCGTCTGTTCCCAGCAAGTACAGTGTATTGGACTGAAGAGGAGCTACTGTTCTTGTCAGTTTCCTAAGCAGAGTTGAACTAGATATGGCACATATGTGTAGGAAGCACAGTTCTATTGTTCTCAGCAAGCTCACTGTTCTGGCCCTATAGGAAACACAGTAGAGTAGAAGAGTGCTCTTTTCTCAAAAGCAGAAAGTGTTTCTTGTAAGGCGAGCTAGTGTTTGTTTCCCAGTTCTAAATGGAGTTGAATCACATGCAGTTTCTGGTCCTACGAGCAAGAGTTTTTTTCTGGTAAGAAGAGTCACTATTGCGCTCCCATTGCCATACACAGCGCAAATCGCACTGGCGTTTGTTCCCAGCATGTACAGTGTATTGGACTGAAGAGGATCTACTGTTCTTGTCAGTTTACTAAGCAGAATTGAACGAAATATGTCCGTGTGTAGGAAGCACATTTCTTTTGTTCTGAGGAAGCTCACTGTTCTGGTGCTATTGGAAACACAGTAGAGTAGAAGAGTGCTGTTTTCTCAAAAGCAGAGTGGGTTTCTTGTAAGGCGAGCTAGCATTTGTTTCCAAGTCCTAAATGGAGTTGAATCACATGCAGTTTCTGGTCCTACACGCAAGAGTTGTTTTCTGGTAAGGAAAGTCACTATTGTGCTCCCATTGCCATACACAGTGCAAATAGCACTCCCATCTGTTCCCAGCAAGTACAGTGTATTGGACTGAAGAGGAGCTACTGTTCATGTCATTTTCCTAAGCAGAGTTGAATTAGATATGGCGTGAGTGTGAAGGAAGCACAGTTCTTTTGTTCTGATCAAGCTCACTGTTCGGACCCCATAGAAAACACAGTAGAGTAGAAGAGTGCTATTTACTCAAAAAGAAGACTGTGTTTCTTGTAAAGAGAGCTAGTGTTTGTTTCCCAGTCCTAAATGAAGTTGAATCACATGCAGTTTTTGGTCCTATGAACAAGAGTTGTTTTTTGGTAAGGAAAGTCACTATTGCTCTCCATTTCCATACACAGTGCAAATAGCACTCGCGTCTGTTCGAAGCAAGTACAGTGTATTGGACTGAAGAGGAGCTACTGTTCTCGTCAGTCCAAAGCAGAGTTGAAGTAGATATGGCCCGTGTGTGTAGGAAGCACAGTTCTTTTGTTCTGAGAAAGCTCACTGTTCTGGCCCTGTAGGAAACACAGTAGAGTAGAAGAGTGCTCTTTTCTAAAAAACAGAGTGTGTTTCATGTCAGGCGAGCTAGCGTTTGTTTCCCAGTCCTAAATAGAGTTGAATCACATGCAGTTTCTGGTCCTAAGAGCAAGAGTTGTTTTCTGGTAAGAAGAGTCACTGTTGTGCTCCCATTGCTGTTCTCAGTGCAAATAGCACTGTCGTCTGTTCCCAGCATGTACAGTGTTGGACTGAAGAGGAGCTACTCTTCTTGTCAGTTTCCAAAGCAGAGTTGAACTAGAAATGACCTGTGTGTGTAGGAAGCACAGTTCTTTTGTTCTGAGCAAGCTCACTGTTCTGGCCCTATAGGAAACACAGTAGAGTAGAAGAGTGCTCTTTTCTAAAAAACAGAGTGTGTTTCATGTCAGGCGAGCTAAAGTTTGTTTCCCAGTCCTAAATGGAGCTGAATCACATGCAGTTTCTGGTCCTAGGAGCAAGAGTTGTTTTCTGGTAAGAAAAGTCACTATTATGCTCCCATTTCCGTACACAGTGCAAATAGCCCTCGCGTCTGTTCCCAGCAAGTACAGTGTATTGGACTGAAGAGGAGCTACTGTTCTTGTGAGTTTCCTAAGCAGAGTTGAACTAGATATGGCCCGTGTGTGTAGGAAGCACAGTTCTTTTTTTCTGAGCAAGCTCACTGTTCGGACCCCATAGGAAACATAGTAGAGTAGAAGAGTGCTCTTTTCTCAAAAGCAGAGTGTGTTTCTTTTAAGGCAAGCTAGGGTTTGTTTCCCAGTCCTAAATGGAGTTGAATCAAATGAAGTTTTTGGTCTTACGAGCAAGAGTTGTTTTCTGGTAAGAAGAGTCACTATTGCACTCCAATTGCCATACACAGTGCAAATCGCACTCGCGTCTGTTTTCAGCAAGTACAGTGTATTGGACTGAAAAGGAGCTACTGTTCTTGTCAGTTTCCTATGCAGAATTGAACTAGATCTGGCCCGTGTCTAGGAAGCACAGTTCTTTTGTTCTGAGCAAGCTCACTGTTCTGGCACTACAGGAAACACAGTAGAGTAGAAGAGTGCTTTTTTCTCAAAAGCAGAGTGTGTTTCTTGAAAGGCGAGGTAGCATTTGCTTCCCTTTCCTAAATGGAGTTGAATCCCATGCAGTTTCTTGTCCTACGAGCAAGAGTTGTTTTCTGGTAAGAAGAGTCACTATTGGGCTTCCATTGTCATACACAGGGAAAATAGCACTGGCGTCTGTTCGCAGCATGTACAGTGTATTAGACTGAAGAGGATCTACTGTTCTTGTCAGGTTCCTAAGCAGAGTTGAACTAGATATGACCCGTGTGTGTAGTAAGCACAGTTCTTTTTTTCTGAACAAGCTCACTGTTTTGGCCCTTCAGGAAGCACAGTAGAATAAAAGAGTGCTCTTTTCTCAAAAGCAGAGTGTGTTTCTTGTAAGGCGAGCTAGCGTTTGTTTCCCAGTGCTAAATGGAGTTGAATCCCATGCAGTTTCTGGTCCTACGAGCAAGAGTTGTTTTCTGGTAAGAAGAGTCACTATTGCGCTCCCATATTCATACACAGTGCAATTAGCACTGGCGTCTGTTCCCAGCAAGTACAGTGTATTGGACTGAAGAGGATCTACTGTTCTCGTCAGTTTCCTAAGCAGAGTTGAACTAGATATGGCCCGTGTGTGTAGGAAGCACAGTTCTTTTGTTCTGAGCAAGCTCACTGTTCGGACCCCATAGGAAACACAGTAGAGTAGATGTGTGCCCTATTCTCAAAAGCAGAGCGTGTTTCTTGTAAGGCGAGCTAGTGTTTGTTTCCCATCCCTAAGTGGATTGAATCAAATGCAGTTTCAGGTCCTAAGAGCAAGAGTTGTTTTCTGGTAAGAAGAGTCACTATTGTGCATCCATTGACGTACACAGAGCAAATAGCACTCGCGTCTGTTCCCAGCAAGTACAGTGTATTGGACTGAAGAGGATCTACTGTTCTCGTCAGTTTCCTAAGCAGAGTTGAACTAGATATGGCCCGTGTGTGTAGGAAGCACAGTTCTTTTGTTCTGAGCAAGCTCACTGTTCTGGTCCTATAGGAAACACAGTAGAGTAGAAGAGTGCTCTTTTCTCAAAAGCAGAGTGTGTTTCTTGTAAGGCGAGCTTGCGTTTGTTTCCCAGTCCTAAATGGAGTTGAATCTCATGCAGTTTCTGGTCCTATGAGCAAGAGTTGTTTTGTAGTATGAAAAGTCACTATTGCTCTCCCATTGCCATACACAGTGCAAATAGCATTCGCATCTGTTCCCAGCAAGTACAGTGTATTGGACTGAAGAGGATCTACTGTTCTTGTCAGTTTCCTAAGGAGAATTGAACTAGATATGGCCGTGTGTGTAGGAAGCACAGTTCTTTTGTTCTGAGCAAGCTCACTGTTCTGGCGCTAAAGGAAACACAGTAGAGTAGAAGAGTGCTCCTTCCTCAAAAGCAGAGTGTGTTACTTGTAAGGCGAGGTAGCATTTGTTTCCCAGTCCTAAATGGAGTTGAATCACATGCAGTTTTTGGTCCTACGAGCAAGAGTTGCTTTCTGGTAAGGAAAGTCACTATTGCGCTCCCATTGCCATACACAGTGCAAATAGCACTGGCATCTGTTGCCAGCAAGTACAGTGTATTGGACTGAAGAGGAGCTACTTCTCTTGTCAGTTTCCTCAGCAGAGATGAACTAGATATGGCCCGAGTGTAGGAAGCACAGTTCGTTTGTTCTGAGCAAGTTCTCTGTTTGGACCCCATAGGAAACACAGTAGAGTAGAAGAGTGCTCTTTTGTCAAAAGCAGAGTGTGTTTCTTGTAAGGCGAGCTAGCGTTTGTTTCCCAGTCCTAAATGGAGTTGAAATACACATGCAGTTTCTGGTCCTACGAGCAAGAGTTGTTTTCTGGTAATGAGAGTCCATTTTGTGCTCCCTTTGCCATACACAGTACAAATAGCACTCGCGTCTGTTCCCAGCAAGTACAGTGTATTGGACTGAAGAGAGGCTACTGTTCTTGTCAGTTTTGTAAGCAGAATTGAACTATATATGGCCCGTGTGTGTAGGAAGCACAGTTCTTTTGTTCTGAGCAAGCTCACTGTTCTGGCCCTATATTAAAACAGTAGAGTAGAGGAGTGCTCTTTTCTCAAAAGCAGAGTGTGTTTCTTGTAAGTCTAGCTAGCGTTTGTTTCCCAGTCCTAAATGGAGGTGAATCAAATGCAGTTTTTGGTCCTACCAGCAAGAGTTGTTTTCTGGTAAGAAGAGTCACTATTGCGCTCCCATTGCCATACACACTAAAAATAGCACTCGCGTCTGTTTCCAGCAAGTACAGTGTATTGGACTGAAGAGGAGCTACTGTTCTTGTCAGTTTCCTAAGCAGAGTTGAACTAGATATGGCCCGTGTGTGTAGGAAACACAGTTCTTTTGTTCTCAGCAAGCTCACTGTTCGGACCCCATAGAAAACACATTAGAGTAGACGAGTGCTCTTTTCTCAAAAACAGAGTGTGTTTCTTGTAAGGCGAGCTAGCGTTTGTTTCCCAGTCCTAAATGGAGTTGAAATACACATGCAGTTTCTGGTCCTACGAGCAAGAGCTGTTTTCTGGTTAGAAGAGTCACTATTGCGCTCCCTTTGACATACACAATGCAAATAGCCCTCGCGTCTGTTCCCAGCAAGTACAGTGTATTGGATTGAAGAGGAGTTACTGTTGTTGTCAGTTTCCTAAGCAGAGTTGAACTAGATATGACCCGTGTGTGTAGGAAGAACAGTTCTTTTGTTCTCAGCAAGCTCACTGTTCTGGCCCTATAGGAAACACAGTAGAGTAGAAGAGTGCTCTTTTCTCAAAAGCAGAAAGTGTTTCTTGTAAGGCGAGCTAGTGTTTGTTTCCCAGTTCTAAATGGAGTTGAATCACATGCAGTTTCTGGTCCTATGAGCAAGAGTTTTTTTCTGGTAAGAAGAGTCACTATTGCGCTCCCATTGCCATACACAGCGCAAATCGCACTGGCGTTTGTTCCCAGCATGTACAGTGTATTGGACTGAAGAGGATCTACTGTTCTTGTCAGTTTACTAAGCAGAATTGAACGAAATATGTCCGTGTGTAGGAAGCACATTTCTTTTGTTCTGAGGAAGCTCACTCTTCTGGCGCTATTGGAAACACAGTAGAGTAGAAGAGTGCTGTTTTCTCAAAAGCAGAGTGGGTTTCTTGTAAGGCGAGCTAGCATTTGTTTCCAAGTCCTAAATGGAGTTGAATCACATGCAGGTTCTGGTCCTACACGCAAGAGTTGTTTTCTGGTAAGGAAAGTCACTATTGTGCTCCCATTGCCATACACAGTGCAAATAGCACTCCCATCTGTTCCCAGCAAGTACAGTGTATTGGACTGAAGAGGAGCTACTGTTCATGTCATTTTCCTAAGCAGAGTTGAATTAGATATGGCGTGAGTGTGAAGGAAGCACAGTTCTTTTGTTCTCAGCAAGCTCACTGTTCGGACCCCATAGAAAACACAGTAGAGTAGAAGAGTGCTATTTACTCAAAAAGAAGACTGTGTTTCTTGTAAGGAGAGCTAGTGTTTGTTTCCCAGTCCTAAATGAAGTTGAATCACATGCAGTTTTTGGTCCTATGAGCAAGAGTTGTTTTTTGGTAAGGAAAGTCACTATTGCACTCCATTTCCATACACAGTGCAAATAGCACTCGCGTCTGTTCGAAGCAAGTACAGTGTATTGGACTGAAGAGGAGCTACTGTTCTCATCAGTCCAAAGCAGAGTTGAAGTAGATATGGCCCGTGTGTGTAGGAAGCACAGTTCTTTTGTTCTGAGAAAGCTCACTGTTCTGGCCCTGTAGGAAACACAGTAGAGTAGAAGAGTGCTCTTTTCTAAAAAACAGAGTGTGTTTCATGTCAGGCGAGCTAGCGTTTGTTTCCCAGTCCTCAATAGAGTTGAATCACATGCAGTTTCTGGTCCTAAGAGCAAGAGTTGTTTTCTGGTAAGAAGAGTCACTGTTGTGCTCCCATTGCTGTTCTCAGTGCAAATAGCACTGTCGTCTGTTCCCAGCATGTACAGTGTTGGACTGAAGAGGAGCTACTCTTCTTGTCAGTTTCCAAAGCAGAGTTGAACTAGAAATGACCCGTGTGTGTAGGAAGCACAGTTCTTTTGTTCTGAGCAAGCTCACTGTTCTGGCCCTATAGGAAACACAGTAGAGTAGAAGAGTGCTCTTTTCTCAAAAGCAGAGTGTGTTTCTTGTAAGGCAAGCTAGGGTTTGTTTCCCAGTCCTAAATGGAGTTGAAGCAAATGCAGTTTTTGGTCTTACAAGCAAGAGTTGTTTTCTGGTAAGAAGAGTCACTAATGCGCTCCCATTGCCATACACAGTGCAAATAGCACTCGCGTCTGTTCCCAGCAATTACCGTGCATTGGACTGAAGAGGAGCTACTGTTCTTGTCAGTTTCCTATGCAGAATTGAACTACATATGGCCCGTGTCTAGGAAGCACAGTTCTTTTGTTCTGAGCAAGCTCACTGTTCTGGCCCTACAGGAAACACAGTAGAGTAGAAGAGTGCTCTTTTCTCAAAAGCAGAGTGTGTTTCTTGTAAGGCGAGCTAGCGTTTGTTTCCCAGTCCTAAATCGAGTTGAATCACATGCAGTTTCTGGTCCTACGAGCAAGAGTTGTTTTTGGTAAGAAGAGTCACAATTGCGCTCCCTTTGTCATTCACAGTGCAAATAGCACTGGCGTCTGTTTTCAGCAAGTACAGTGTATTGGACTGAAGAGGATCTACTGTTCTTGTCAGTTTCCTAAGCAGAGTTGAACTAGATATGGCCCGTGTGTGTAGGAAGCACGGTTCTTTTGTTCTGAGCAAGCTCACTGTTCTGGCCCTATAGGAAACACAGTAGAGTAGAAGTGTGACCTTTTCTCAAAGCAGAGCGTGTTTCTTGTAGGGCGAGCTAGCGTTTGTTTCCCAGTCCTAAGTGGAGTTGAATAACATGCAGTTTCTGGTCCTATGAGCAAGAGTTGTTTTCTGGTAAGAAGAGTCACTATTGTGCTCCCATTGCTGCACACAGTGCAAATAGCACTCGCGTCTGTTCCCAGCAAGTACAGTGTATTGGACTGAAGAGGAGCTACTGTTCTCGTCAGTTTCCTAAGCAGAGTTGAACTAGATATGGCCGTGTGTGTAGGAAGCACAGTTCTTTTGTTCTGAGCAAGCTCACTGTTCTGGTCCTATAGGAAACACAGTAGAGTAGAAGAGTGCTCTTTTCTCAAAAGCAGAGTGTGTTTCTTGTAAGGCGAGCTTTGCGTTTGTTTCCCAGTCCTAAATGGAGTTGAATCACATGCAGTTTCTGGTTTTATGAGCAAGAGTTGTTTTGTGGTATGAAGAGTCACAATTGCGCTCCCATTGTCATACACAATGCAAATAGCATTCGTGTCTGTTGCCAGCAAGTACAGTGTATTGGACTGAAGAGGATCTACTGTTCTTGTCAGTTTCCTAAGGAGAATTGAACTAGATATGGCCGTGTGTGTAGGAAGCACAGTTCTTTTGTTCTGAACAAGCTCACTGTTCTGGCGCTAAAGGAAACACAGAGTAAAAGAGTGCTCCTTCCTCAAAAGCAGAGTGTGTTACTTGTAAGGCGAGCTAGCATTTGTTTTCCAGTCCTAAATGGAGTTGAATCACATGCAGTTTTTGGTCCTACGAGCAAGAGTTGCTTTCTGGTAAGGAAAGTCACTATTGCGCTCCCATTGCCATACACAGTGCAAATAGCCCTGGCATCTGTTGCCAGCAAGTACAGTGTATTGGACTGAAGAGGAGCTACTTCTCTTGTCAGTTTCCTCAGCAGAGTTGAACTAGATATGGCCCGTGTGTGTAGGAAGCACAGTTCTTTTGTTCTGAGCAAGCTCACTGTTCTGGCCCTACAGGAAACACAGTAGAGTAGAAGTGTGCTCTTTTCTCAAAAGCAGAGTGTGTTTCTTGTAAGGCGAGCTAGCGTTTGTTTCCCAGTCCTAAATGGAGTTGAATCACATGCAGTTTCTGGTCCTATGAGCAATAGTTTTTTCTGGTAATAAGAGTAACTATTGCCCTCCCATTGTCATACTCAGGGCAAATAGCACTGGCCTCTGTTCCCAGCATGTACAGTGTATTGGACTGAAGAGGATCTACTGTTCTTGTCAGGTTCCTAAGCAGAGTTGAACTAGATATGGCCCATGTGTGTAGGAAGCACATTTCTTTTGTACTCAGCAAGCTCACTGTTCTGGCCCTATAGGAAACACAGTAGAGTAGAAGCGTGCTCTTTCCTCAAAAGCAGAGGGTGTTTCTTGTAAGGCGAGCTAGAGTTTGTTTCCCAGTCCTAAATGGAGTTGAATCACATGCAGTTTCCGTTCCTACGAGCAAGAGTTGTTTTCTAGTAAGGAAAGTCACTATTGCGCTCCCATTGCCATACACCGTGCAAATAGCACTCGCGTCTGTTCCAAGCAAGTACAGTGTATTGGACTGAAGAGGAGCTACTGTTCTAGTCTGTTTCCTAAGCAGAGTTGAACTAGATATGGCCCGTGTGTGTATGAAGCACAGTTCTTTTGTTCTGAGCAAGCTCACTGTTCGGACCCCATAGGAAACACAGTAGAGTAGATGAGTGCTCTTTTCTCAAAAGCCGAGTGTGTTTAGTGTAAGGCGACCCAGCATTTGCTTCCCAGTCCTAAATGGAGTTGAATCACATGCAGTTTCTGGTCCTAAGAGCAAGAGTTGTTTTCTGGTAAGAAGAGTCACTATTGCGCTCCCATTGCCATACACAGTGCAAATAGCACTAGCGTCTGCTCTCAGCAAGTACAGTGTATTTGATTGAAGAGGAGCTACTGTTGTTGTCATTTTCCTAAGCAGACTTGAACTAGATATGGCCCGTGTGTGTATAAGCACAGTTCATTTGTTCTGAGCAAGCTCACTGTTCGGACCCCATAGGAAACACAGTAGAGTAGAAGAGTACTCTTTTCTCAAAAGCAGAGTGTGTTTTTTGTAAGGCGAGCTAGCTTTTGTTTCCCAGTCGTAAATGAAGTTGAATCACATGCAGTTTCTGTTCCTACGAGTAGAGTTGTTTTTTGGTAAGAAGAGTCACTATTGCGCTCCCATTGCCATACACAGTACAAATAGCACTTGCGTCTCTTCCAATCAAGTACAGTGTATTGGACTGAAGAGGAGATACTCTTCTTGTCAGTTTCCTGAGCAGAGTTGAACTAGATATGGCCCGTGTGTGTAGGAAGCACAGTTCTTTTGTTCTGAGCAAACTCACTGTTCGGACCACATAGGAAACACAGTAGAGTAGAAGAGTGCTCTTTTCTCAAAAGCAGAGTGTGTTTCTTGTAAGCGAGCTAGAGTTTGTTTCCCGGTCCGAAATGGAGTTGAGTCACATGCAGTTTCTGGTACTATGAGCAAGAGTTGTTTTCTGGTAAGAAGAGTAACTATTGGGCTCCCTTTGTTACACACAGGGCAAATAGCACTGGCGTCTCTTCCCAGCATGTACAGTCTATTGGACTGAAGAGGTTCTACTTTCTTGTCAGTTTCCTAAGCAGAATTGAACAAGATATGGCCCGTGTGTGTAGGAAGCACAGTTCTTTTGTTCTGAGCAAGCTCACATTTCGAACCCCATAGGAAAAACTGTAGAGTAGAAGATTGCATTTTTCTCAAAAGAAGAGTGTGTTTCTTGAAAGGCGAGCTAGAGTTTGTTTCCCAGTCCTAAATGGAGATGAAATACAAATGCAGTTTCTGGTCCTACGAGCAAGAGTTGTTTTCCGGTAAGAAGAGTCACTATTGCGCTCCCTTTTCCATACACAGTGCAAATAGCCCTCGCGTCTGTTCCCAGCAAGTGCAGTGTATTGGACTGAAGAGGATCTACTGTTCTTGTCAGTTTCCTAAGCAGAGTTGAACTAGATATGGCCCGTGTGTGTAGGAAACACAGTTCTTTTGTTCTCAGCAAGCTCACTGTTCGGACCCCATAGAAAACACAGTAGAGTAGACGAGTGCTCTTTTCTCAAAAGCAGAGTGTGTTTCTTGTAAGGCGAGCTAGCGTTTGTTTCCCAGTCCTAAATGGAGTTGAAATACACATGCAGTTTCTGGTCCTACGAGCAAGAGCTGTTTTCTGGTAAGAAGAGTCACTATTGCGCTCCCTTTGCCATACACAATGCAAATAGCCCTCGCGTCTGTTCCCAGCAAGTACAGTGTATTGGATTGAAGAGGAGCTACTGTTGTTGTCAGTTTCCTAAGCAGAGTTGAACTAGATATGGCCCATGTGTGTAGGAAGCACAGTTCTTTTGTACTCAGCAAGCTCACTGTTCTGGTCATACAAGAAACACAATGGAGTAGAAGAGTGCTCTTTCCTCAAAAACAGAGTGTGTTTTTTGTAAGGCGAGCTAGCTTTTGTTTCGCAGTCCTAAATGGAGTTGAATCACATGCAGTTTCCGTTCCTACGAGCAAGAGTTGTTTCCTGGTAAGGAAAGTCACTATTGTGCTCCCTTTGCCATACACAGTGCAAATAGCACTTGCGTCTGTTCCCAGCAAGTACAGTGTATTGGACTGAAGAGGAGCTACTGTTCTTGTCAGTTTCCTAAGCAGAATTGAACTAGATATGGCCCGTGTGTGTAGGAAGCACAGTTCTTTTGTTCTGAGCAAGCTCACTGTTTGGACCCCATAGGAAACACAGTAGAGTAGAAGAGTGCTCTTTTCTCAAAAGCAGAGTGTGTTTCTTGTAAGGCGAGCTAGCGTTTGTTTCCTAGTCCTAAATGGAGTTGAATCACATGAAGTTTCTGGTCCTATGAGCAAGAGTTGTTTTCTGGTAAGAAGAGTCACTATTGCGCTCCCATTGCCATACACTGTGCAAATAGCACTGGCGTCTGTACCCGGCATATACAGTGTATTGGACTGAAGAGGATCTACTGTTCCTGTCAGTTTCCTAAGCAGAATTGAACTAGATATGGCCCGTGTACGTAGGAAGCACAGTTCTTTTGTTCTGAGCAAACTCACTGTTTGGACCCCATAGGAAAAACAGTAGAGTAGAAGAGTGCTCTTTTCCCTAAAGCAGAGTGTGTTTCTTTTAAGGCGAGCTAGTGTTTTTTTCCCAGTCCTAAATGGAGTTGAATCACATGCAGTTTCTGGTCATACGAGCAAGAGTTGTTTTTTGGTAAGAATAGTCACTATTGTGCTCCCATTGTCACACATAGGGCAAATAGCAATGGCGTCTGTTCCCAGCATGTACAGTCTATTGGACTGAAGAGGTTCTACTGTACTTGTCAGTTTCTTAAGCAGAATTGAACAAGATATGGCCCATGTGTGTAGGAAGCACAGTTCTTTTGTTCTGAGAATGCTCACATTTCGAACCCCATAGGAAACACAGTAGAGTAGAAGTGTGCATTTTTCTCAAAAGCAGAGTGTGTTTCTTGTAAGGCGAGCTAGCGTTTGTTTCCCAGTCCTAAATGGAGTTGATATACACATGCATTTTCTGGTCCTACGAGCAAGAGTTTTTTCTGGTAAGAAGAGTCACTATTGCGCTCCCATTGCCATACATAGTACAAATAACACTCGTGTCTGTTTCCAGCAAGTACAGTGTATTGGTCTGAAGAGGAGCTACTGTTCTTGTCAGTTTCCTAAGCAGAGTTGAACTAGATATGGCCCGTGTGTGTAGGAAGCAAAGTTCTTTTGTTCTGAGCAAGCTAACTATTCGGACCCCATAGGAAACACAGTAGAGTAGAAGAGTGCTCTTTTCTCAAAAGCAGAGTGTGTTTCTTGTAAGGCGAGCTATCGTTTGTTTTCCAGATATAAATGGAGTTGAATCACATGCAATTTCTGGTTCTACGAACAAGAGTAGTTTTCTGGTAAGAAGAGTCACTATTGCGCTCCCATTGTCATACACAGGGCAAATAGCACTGGCGTCTGTTCCCAGCATGCACAGTGTATTGGACTGAAGAGGAGCTACTGTTCTAGTCAGGTTCCTAAGCAGAGTTGAACTAGATATGGCCCGTGTGTGTAGGAAGCACAGTTCTTTTGTTCTCAGCAAGCTCACTGTTCGGACCCCATAAAAAACACAGTAGAGTAGACGAGTGCTCTTTTCTCAAAAGCAGAGTGTGTTTCTTGTAAGGCGAGCTAGCATTTGTTTCCCAGTCCTAAATGGAGTTGAATCACATGCAGTTTCTGGTCCTACGAGCAAGAGTTGTTTTCTGGTAAGAAGAGTCACTATTGTGCTCCCATTGTCATACACAGTGCAAATAGCCCTCGCGTCTGTTCCCAGCAAGTACAGTGTATTGGACTGAAGAGGAGCTACCGTTTTTGTCAGTTTCCTAAGCAGAGTTGAACTAGATATGACCTGTGTGTGTAGGAAGCACAGTTCTTTTGTTCTGAGCAAGCTCACTGTTTGGACCCCATAGGAAACACAGTAGAGTAGATGTGTGCCCTATTCTCAAAAGCAGAGCGTGTTTCTTGTAAGGTGAGCTAGCGTTTGTTTCCCAGTCCTAAGTGGATTGAATCAAATGCAGTTTCTGGTCCTACGAGCAAGAGTTGTTTTCTTGTAAGAAGAGTCACTATTGTGCTCCCATTGCCGTACACAGTGCAAATAGCACTCGCGTCTCTTCCCAGTAAGTACAGTGTATTGGACTGAAGAGGAGCTACTGTTCTTGTCAGTTTCCTAAGCAGAGTTGAACTAGATAAGGCCCGTGTGTGTAAGAAGCACAGTTCTTTTGTTGTGAGCAAGCTCACTGTTCGGACCCCATAGGAAACACAGTGGAGTAGATGAGTGCTCTTTTCTCAAAAGCCGAGTGTGTTTAGTGTAAGGCGAACTAGCGTTTGCTTCCCAGTCCTAAATGGAGTTGAATCACATGCAGTTTTTGGTCCTTTGAGCAAGAGTTGTTTTCTGGTAAGAAGAGTCACTATTGTGCTCCCATTGCCGTACACAGTGCAAATAGCACTCGCGTCTGTTCCCACCAAGTAGAGTGTATTGGACAGAAGAGGAGCTACTGTTCTTGTCAGTTTCCTAAGCAGAATTGAACTAGATATGGGCCGAGTGCGTAGGAAGCACAGTTCTTTTGTTCTGAGCAAGCTCACTGTTCGGAACCCATAGGACACATAGTAGAGAAGAAGAGTGCTCTTTTCTCAAAAGCAGAGTGTGTTTCTTGTAACGCGAGATAGCTTCTGTTTCCCAGTCTTAAATGATTTGAATCACATGCAGTTTCTGGTCCTACGAGTAGAGTTATTTTTTGGTAAGAAGAGTCACTATTGCGCTCCCATTGCCATACCCAGTACAAATAACACTTGCGTCTGTTCCAATCAATTACAGTGTATTAGACTGAAGAGGAGCTACTATTCTTTTCAGTTTCCTAAGCAGAGTTGAACTAGATATGGCCCGTGTGTGTAGGAAGCACAGTTCTTTTGTTCTGAGCAAGCTCACTGTTCGGACCCCATAGGAAACACAGTAGAGTAGAAGAGTGCTCTTTTCTCAAAAGCAGAGTGTGTTTTTTGTAAGGCGACCTAGAGTTTGTTTCCCAGTCCTAAATGGAGTTGAGTCACATGCAGTTTCTGGACATACGAGCAAGTGTTGTTTTCTGGTAAGAAGAGTCACTATTGCGCTCCCATTTTCACACACAGGGCAAATAGCACTGGCGCCTCTTCCCTGCATGTACAGTCTATTGGACTGAAGAGGTTCTACTGTTCTTGTCAGTTTCCTAAGCAAAGTTGAACTAGATATGGCCCGTGTGTGTAGGAAGCACAGTTCTTTTGTTCTGAGCAAGCTCACATTTCGAACCCCATAGGAAACACAGTAGAGTAGAAGAGTGCATTTTTCTCAAAAGCAGAGTGTGTTTCTTGTAAGGCGAGCTAGAGTTTGTTTCCCAGTCCTAAATGGAGATGAAATACACATGCAGTTTCTGGTCCTACGAGCAAGAGTTGTTTTCTGGCAAGAAGAGTCACTATTGTGCTCCCATTGCCATACACACTAAAAATAGCACTCACGTCTGTTTCCAGCAAGTACAGTGTATTGGACTGAAGAGGAGCTACTGTTCTTGTCAGTTTCCTAAGCAGAGTTGAACTAGATATGGCACATATGTGTAGGAAGCACAGTTCTTTTGTTCTCAGCAAGCTCACTGTTCTGGCCCTATAGGAAACACAGTAGAGTAGAAGAGTGCTCTTTTCTCAAAAGCAGAAAGTGTTTCTTGTAAGGCGAGCTAGTGTTTGTTTCCCAGTTCTAAATGGAGTTGAAATACACATGCAGTTTCTGGTCCTACGAGCAAGAGTTTTTTTTCTGGTAAGAAGAGTCACTATTGCGCTCCCATTGCCATACACAGCGCAAATCGCACTGGCGTTTGTTCCCAGCATGTACAGTGTATTGGACTGAAGAGGATCTACTGTTCTTGTCAGTTTACTAAGCAGAATTGAACGAAATATGGCCGTGTGTAGGAAGCACAGTTCTTTTGTTCTGAGGAAGCTCACTGTTGTGGCGCTATTGGAAACACAGTAGAGTAGAAAAGTGCTGTTTTCTCAAAAGCAGAGTGGGTTTCTTCTAAGGCGAGCTAGCATTTGTTTCCAAGTCCTAAATGGAGTTGAATCACATGCAGTTTCTGGTCCTACACGCAAGAGTTGTTTTCTGGTAAGGAAAGTCACTATTGTGCTCCCATTGCCATACACAGTGCAAATAGCACTCGCATCTGTTCCCAGCAAGTACAGTGTATTGGACTGAAGAGGAGCTACTGTTCATGTCATTTTCCTAAGCAGAGTTGAATTAGATATGGCGTGAGTGTGAAGGAAGCACAGTTCTTTTGTTCTCAGCAAGCTCACTGTTCGGACCCTATAGAAAACACAGTAGAGTAGAAGAGTGCTATTTACTCAAAAAGAAGACTGTGTTTCTTGTAAGGAGAGCTAGTGTTTGTTTCCCAGTCCTAAATGAAGTTGAATCACATGCAGTTTTTGGTCCTATGAGCAAGAGTTGTTTTTTGGTAAGGAAAGTCACTATTGCACTCCATTTCCATACACAGTGCAAATAGCACTCGCGTCTGTTCGAAGCAAGTACAGTGAATTGGACTGAAGAGGAGCTACTGTTCTCGTCAGTCCAAAGCAGAGTTGAAGTAGATATGGCCCGTGTGTAGGAAGCACAGTTCTTTTGTTCTGAGAAAGCTCACTGTTCTGGCCCTGTAGGAAACACAGTAGAGTAGAAGAGTGCTCTTTTCTAAAAAACAGAGTGTGTTTCATGTCAGGCGAGCTAGCGTTTGTTTCCCAGTCCTAAATGGAGTTGAATCAAATGCAGGTTTTGGTCTTACAAGCAAGTGTTGTTTTCTGGTAAGAAGAGACACTAATGCGCTCCCATTGCCATACACACTGCAAATAGCACTCGCGTCTGTTCCCAGCAATTACCGTGTATTGGACTGAAGAGGAGCTACTGTTCTTGTCAGTTTCCTATGCAGAATTGAACTAGATATGGCCCGTGTCTAGGAAGCACAGTTCTTTTGTTCTGAGCAAGCTCACTGTTCTGGCCCTACAGGAAACACAGAAGAGTAGAAGAGTGCTCTTTTCTCAAAAGCAGAGTGTGTTTCTTGTAAGGCGAGCTAGCGTTTGTTTCCCAGTCCTAAATCGAGTTGAGTCACATGCAGTTTCTGGTCCTACGAGCAAGAGTTGTTTTTGGTAAGAAGAGTCACAATTGCGCTCCCTTTGTCATTCACAGTGCAAATAGCACTGGCGTCTGTTCCCAGCAAGTACAGTGTATTGGACTGAAGAGGAGCTACTGTTCTTGTCAGTTTCCTAAGCAGAGTTGAACTAGATATGGTCCATGTGTGTAGGAAGCACAGTTCTTTTGTACTCAGCAAGCTCACTGTTCTGGCCATACAGGCAACACAGAAGAGTAGAAGTTTGCTCTTTCCTCAAAAACAGAGTGTGTTTTTTGTAAGGCGAGCTAGCCTTTGTTTCGCAGTCCTAAATGGAGTTGAATCACATGCAGTTTCTGTTCCTACGAGCAAGAGTTGTTTTCTGGTAAGGAGCATCACTATTGCGCTCCCATTGATACACAGTGCAAATAGCACTTGCGTCTGTTCCCAGCAAGTACAGTGTATTGGACTGAAGAGGAGTTACTGTTCTTGTCAGTTCCCTAAGCAGAATTGAACTAGATATGGCCCGTGTATGTAGGACGCACAGTTCTTTTGTTCTGAGCAAGCTAACTGTTTGGACCCCATAGGAAACACAGTAGAGTAGAAGAGTGCTCTTTTCTCAAAAGCAGAGTGTGTTTCTTGTAAGGCGAGCTAGCGTTTGTTTCCCAGTCCTAAATGGAGTTGAATCACATGCAGTTTCTGGTCCAACGAGCAAGGGATGTTTTCTGGTAAGAAGAGTCACTATTGCTCTCCCATTGCCATACACAGTGCAAATAGCACTGGCGTCTGTACACAGCATGTACAGTGTATTGGACTGAAGAGGATCTACTGTTCTTGTCAGTTTCCTAAGCAGAATTGAACTACATGTGGCCCGTATGTGTAGGAAGCACAGTTCTTTTGTTCTGAGCAAGCTCACTGTTCTGGCCCTATAGGAAACACAGTAGAGTAGAAGAGTGCTCTTTTCTCAAAAGCCGAGTGTGTTTCTTGTAAGCCAATGAGCGTTTGTTTAGCAGTGCTAAATGGAGTTGAATCCCATGCAGTTTCTGGTCCTACGAGCAAGAGTTGTTTTCTGGTAAGAAGAGTCACTATTGCGCTCCCATATTCATACACAGTGCAAATAGCACTGGCGTCTGTTCCCAGCAAGTACAGTGTATTGGACTGAAGAGGATCTACTGTTCCTGTCAGTTTCCTAAGCAGAGTTGAACTAGATATGGCCCGTGTGTGTAGGAAGCGCAGTTCTTTTGTTCTCAGCAAGCTCACTGTTCGGACCCCATAGGAAACACAGTTGAGTAGATGTGTGCCCTATTCTCAAAAGCAGAGCGTGTTTCTTGTAAGGCGAGCTAGCATTTGTTTCCCATCCCTAAGTGGATTGAATCAAATGCAGTTTCAGGTCCTAAGAGCAAGAGTTGTTTTCTGGTAAGAAGAGTCACTATTGTGCATCCATTGCCTTACACAGAGCAAATAGCACTCGCGTCTGTTTCCAGCAAGTACAGTGTATTGGACTGAAGAGGATCTACTGTTCTCGTCAGTTTCCTAAGCAGAGTTGAACTAGATATGGCCCGTGTGTGTAGGAAGCACAGTTCTTTTGTTCTGAGCAAGCTCACTGTTCTGGTCCTATAGGAAACACAGTAGAGTAGAAGAGTGCTCTTTTCTCGAAAGCAGAGTGTGTTTCTTGTAAGGCGAGCTTGCGTTTGTTTCCCAGTCCTAAATGAGGTTGAATCTCATGCAGTTTCTGGTCCTATGAGCAAGAGTTGTTTTGTGGTATGAAGAGTCACTATTGCTCTCCCATTGCCACACACAGTGCAAATAGCACTCGCATCTGTTCCCAGCAAGTACAGTGTATTGGACTGAAGAGGATCTACTGTTCTTGTCAGTTTCCTAAGGAGAATTGAACTAGATATGGCCGTGTGTGTAGGAAGCACAGTTCCTTTGTTCTGAGCAAGCTCACTGTTCTGGCGCTAAAGGAAACACAGTAGAGTAGAAGAGTGCTCCTTCCTCAAAAGCAGAGTGTGTTACTTATAAGGCGAGGTAGCATTTGTTTCCCATTCCTAAATGGAGTTGAATCACATGCAGTTTTTGGTCCTACGAGCAAGAGTTGCTTTCTGGTAAGGAAAGTCACTATTGCGCTCCCATTTCCATAAACAGTGCAAATAGCACTGGCATCTGTTGCCAGCAAGTACAGTGCATTGGACTGAAGAGGAGCTACTTCTCTTGTCAGTTTCCTCAGCAGAGATGAACTAGATATGGCCCGAGTGTAGGAAGCACAGTTCGTTTGTTCTGAGCAAGTTCTCTGTTTGGACCCCATAGGAAACACAGTAGAGTAGAACAGTGCTCTTTTGTCAAAAGCAGAGTGTGTTTCTTGTAAGGCGAGATAGCGTTTGTTTCCCAGTCCTAAATGGAGTTGAAATACACATGAGTTTCTGGTCCTACGAGCAAGAGTTGTTTTCTGGTAATGAGAGTCCATTTTGTGCTCTCTTTGCCATACACAGTACAAATAGCACTCGCGTCTGTTCCCAGCAAGTACAGTGTATTGGACTAAAGAGAGGCTACTGTTCTAGTCAGTTTTGTAAGCAGAATTGAACTAGATATGGCCCGTGTGTGTAGGAAGCACAGTTCTTTTGTTCTGAGCAAGCTCACTGTTCTGGCCCTATAGGAAACACAGTAGAGTAGAGGAGTGCTCTTTTCTCAAAAGCAGAGTGTGTTTCTTGTAAGTCTAGCTAGCGTTTGTTTCCCAGTCCTAAATGGAGGTGAATCAAATGCAGTTTTTGGTCCTACGAGCAAGAGTTGTTTTCTGGTAAGAAGAGTCACTATTGCGCTCCCATTGCCATACACACTAAAAACAGCACTCGTGTCTGTTCCCAGCAAGTACAGTGTATTGGACTGAAGAGGAGCTACTGTTCTTGTCATTTTCCTAAGCAGAGTTGAATTAGATATGGTGTGAGTGTGAAGGAAGCACAGTTCTTTTGTTCTCAGCAAGCTCACTGTTCGGACCCCATAGAAAACACAGTAGAGTAGAAGAGTGCTATTTACTCAAAAAGAAGACTGTGTTTCTTGTAAGGCGAGCTAGTGTTTGTTTCCCAGTCCTAAATGAAGTTGAATCACATGCAGTTTTTGGTCCTATGAACAAGAGTTGTTTTTTGGTAAGGAAAGTCACTATTGCGCTCCATTTCCATACACAGTGCAAATAGCACTCGCGTCTGTTCGAAGCAAGTACAGTGTATTGGACTGAAGAGGAGCTACTGTTCTCGTCAGTCCAAAGCAGAGTTGAACTAGATATGGCCCGTGTGTGTAGGAAGCACAGTTCTTTTGTTCTGAGAAAGCTCACTGTTCTGGCCCTGTAGGAAACACAGTAGAGTAGAAGAGTGCTCTTTTCTAAAAAACAGAGTGTGTTTCATGTCAGGCGAGCTAACGTTTGTTTCCCAGTCCTAAATGGAGCTGAATCACATGCAGTTTCTGGTCCTAGGAGCAAGAGTTGTTTTCTGGTAAGAAGAGTCACTATTATGCTACCATTTCCGTACACAGTGCAAATAGCCCTCGCGTCTGTTCCCAGCAAGTACAGTGTATTGGACTGAAGAGGAGCTACTGTTCTTGTGAGTTTCCTAAGCAGAGTTGAACTAGATATGGCCCGTGTGTGTAGGAAGCACAGTTCATTTTTCTCAGCAAGCTCACTGTTCGGACCCCATAGGAAACATAGTAGAGTAGAAGAGTGCTCTTTTCTCAAAAGCAGAGTGTGTTTCTTTTAAGGTAAGCTAGGGTTTGTTTCCCAGTACTAAGTGGAGTTGAATCAAATGAAGTTTTTGGTGTTACGAGCAAGAGTTGTTTTCTGGTAAGAAGAGTCACTATTGCACTCCAATTGCCATACACAGTGCAAATAGCACTCGCGTCTGTTTTCAGCAAGTACAGTGTATTGGACTGAAAAGGAGCTACTGTTCTTGTCAATTTCCTATGCAGAATTGAACTAGATCTGGCCCGTGTCTAGGAAGCACAGTTCTTTTGTTCTGAGCAAGCTCACTGTTCTGGCCCTACAGGAAACACAGTAGAGTAGAAGAGTGCTCTTTTCTCAAAAGCAGAGTGTGTTTCTTGTAAGTCGAGCTAGCATTTGTTTCCCAGTCCTAAATCGAGTTGAATCACATGCAGTTTCTGGTCCTATGAGCAAGAGTTGTTTTTGGTAAGAAGAGTCACTATTGCACTCCCTTTGTCATTCACAGTGCAAATAGCACTGGCGTCTGTTCCCAGCAAGTACAGTGTATTGGACTAAAGAGAGGCTACTGTTCTTGTCAGTTTCCTAGAAGAGTTGAACTAGATATGGCCCGTGTGTGTAGGAAGCACGGTTCTTTTGTTCTGAGCAAGCTCACTGTTCTGGCCCTATAGGAAACACAGTAGAGTAGAAGTGTGACCTTTTCTCAAAGCAGAGAGTGTTTCTTGTAAGGCGAGCTAGCGTTTGTTTCCCAGTCCTAAGTGGAGTTGAATAACATGCAGTTTCTGGTCCTATGAGCAAGAGTTGTTTTCTGGTAAGAAGAGTCACTATTGTGCTCCCATTGCTGCACACAGTGCAAATAGCACTCGCGTCTGTTCCCAGCAAGTACAGTGTATTGGACTGAAGAGGAGCTACTGTTCTCGTCAGTTTCCTAAGCAGAGTTGAACTAGATATGACTCTGTGTGTAGGAAGCACAGTTCTTTTGTTCTGAGCAAGCTCACTGTTCTGGTCCTATAGGAAACACAGTAGAGTAGAAGAGTGCTCTTTTCTCAAAAGCAGAGTGTGTTTCTTTGTAAGGCGAGCTTTGCGTTTGTGTCCCAGTCCTAAATGGAGTTGAATCACATGCAGTTTCTGGTTTTATGAGCAAGAGTTGTTTTGTGGTATGAAGAGTCACAATTGCGCTCCCATTGTCATACACAGTGCAAATAGCATTCGCGTCTGTTGCCAGCAAGTACAGTGTATTGGACTGAAGAGGATCTACTGTTCTTGTCAGTTTCCTAAGGAGAATTGAACTAGATATGGCCGTGTGTGTAGGAAGCACAGTTCTTTTGTTCTGAACAAGCTCACTGTTCTGGCACTAAAGGAAACACAGAGTAAAAGAGTGCTCCTTCCTCAAAAGCAGAGTGTGTTACTTGTAAGGCGAGCTAGCATTTGTTTCCCAGTCCTAAATGGAGTTGAATCACATGCAGTTTTTGGTCCTACGAGCAAGAGTTGCTTTCTGGTAAGGAAAGTCACTATTGCGCTCCCATTGCCATACACAGTGCAAATAGCCTTGGCATCTGTTGCCAGCAAGTACAGTGTTTTGGACTGAAGAGGAGCTACTTCTCTTGTCAGTTTCCTCAGAAGAGTTGAACTAGATATGGCCCGTGTGTGTAGGAAGCACAGTTCTTTTGTTCTGAGCAAGTTCTCTGTTTGGACCCCATAGGAAACACAGTAGAGTAGAAGAGTGCTCTTTTGTCAAAAGCAGAGTGTGTTTCTTGGAAGGCGAGCTAGCGTTTGTTTCCCAGTCCTAAATGGAGTTGAAATACACATATAGTTTCTGGTCCTACAAGCAAGAGTTGTTTTCTGGTAAAAAGAGTCCATTTTGCGCTCCCTTTGCCATACACAGTACAAATAGCACTTGCGTCTGTTCCCAGCAAGTACAGTGTATTGGACTAGGAGAGGCTACTGTTCTGTCAGTTTCGTAAGCAGAATTGAACTAGATATGGCCCGTGTGTGTAGGAAACACAGTTCTTTTGTTCTGAGCAAGCTCACTGTTCTGGCCCTATAGGAAACACAGTAGAGTAGAGGAGTGCTCTTTTCTCAAAAGCAGAGTGTGTTTCTTGTAAGTCTAGGTAGCGTTTGTTTCCCCGTCCTAAATGGAGGTGAATCAAATGCAGTTTTTGGTCCTACCAGCAAGAGTTGTTTTCTGGTAAGAAGAGTCACTATTGCGCTCCCATTGCCATACACAGTACAAATAGCACTCGCGTCTGTTCCCAGCAAGTACAGTGTATTTGACTGAAGAGGAGCTACTGTTCTTGTCAGTTTCCTAAGCAGAGTTGAACTAGATATGGCACGTGTGTGTAGGAAGCACAATTCTTTTGTTCTGAGCAAGCTCACTGTTCTGGCCCTATAGGAAACACAGTAGAGTAGAAGAGTGCTCTTTTTTCAAAAGCAGAAAGTGTTTCTTGTAAGGCGAGCTAGTGTTTGTTTCCCAGTTCTAAATGGAGTTGAATCACATGCAGTTTCTGGTCCTATGAGCAAGAGTTGTTTTCTGGTATGAAGTGTCACTATTGCGCTCCCATTGCCATACACAGTAAAAATCGCACTGGCGTTTGTTCCCAGCATGTACAGTGTATTGCACTGAGGAGGATCTACTGTTCTTGTCAGTTTACTAAGCAGAATTCAACGAAATATGGCCGTGTGTAGGAAGCACAGTTCTTTTGTTCTGAGCAAGCTCACTGTTCTGGTGCTATAGGAAACACAGTAGAGTAGAAGAGTGCTGTTTTCTCAAAAGCAGAGTGTGTTTCTTTTAAGGTGAGCTAGCATTTGTTTCCAAGTCCTAAATGGAATTGAATCACATGCAGTTTCTGGTCCTACAAGCAAGAGTTGTTTTCTGGTAAGGAAAGTCACTATTGTGCTCCCATTGCCATACACAGTGCAAATAGCCCTCGCATCTGTTCCCAGCAAGTACAGTGTATTGGACTGAAGAGAGGCTACTGTTCTTTTCAGTTTCGTAAGCAGAATTGAACTAGATATGGCCCGTGTGTGTAGGAAGCACAGTCCTTTTGTTCTGAGCAAGCACACTGTTCTGGCCATAGAGGAAACACAGTAGAGTAGAAGAGTGCTCTTTTGTCAAAAGCAGAGTGTGTTTCTTGTAAGGCAAGCTAGCGTTTGTTTCCCTGTCCTAAATGGAGTTGAAATACACATGAAGTTTCTGGTCCTACGAGCGAGAATTGTTTTCTGGTAAGAAGAGTCCATTTTGCGCTCCCTTTGCCATACACAGTGCAAAAAGCACTCGCGTCTGTTCAGAGCAAGTACAGTGTATCGGACTCAAGAGAGGCTACTGTTCTTCTCAGTTTCGTAAGCAGAATTGAACTAGATATGGCCCGCGTGTGTAGGAAGCACAGTTCTTTTGTTCGTAGCAAGCTCACTGTTCTGGCCCTATAGGAAACACAGTAGAGTAGAGGAGTGCTCTTTTTTCATACGCAGAGTGTGTTTCTTGTAAGGCTAGCTAGCGTTTGTTTCCCAGTCCTAAATGGAGGTGAATCAAATGCAGTTTTTGGTCCTACGAGCAAGAGTTGTTCTCTGGTAAGAAGAGTCACTATTGCGCTCCCATTGCCATTCACAGTAAAAATAGCACTCACGTCTGTTCCCAACAAGTACAGTGTATTGGACTGAAGAGGAGCTACTTTTCTTGTCAGTTTCGTAAGCAGAGTTGAACTAGATATGGCCCGTGTGTGTAGGAAGCACAGTTCTTTTGTTCTGAGCAAGCTCACTGTTCGAACCCCAGAGGAAACACAGTAGAGTAGAAGAGTGTTCTTTTCTCAAAAGCAGAGTGTGTTTCTTGTATGGCGAGCTAGCATTTGTTTCCCAGTCCTAAATGGAGTTGAATCACATGCAGTTTCTGGTCCTAGGAGAAAGAGTTGTTTTCTGGTATAAAGAGTCACTATTGCGCTCCCATTGTCATACACAGGGCAAATAGCACTGGTGTCTGTTACCAGCATGTACAGTGTATTGGAGTGAAGAGGATCTACTGTTCTTGTCAGGTTCCTAAGCAGAGTGGAACTAGATATGGCCCCTGTGTGTAGGAAGCACATTTCTTTTGTTCTCAGCAAGCTCACTGTTCGGACACCATAGGAAACACAGTAGAGTACATGTGTGCCCTATTCTCAAAAGCAGAGCATGTTTCTTGTAAGGCGAGCTAGCGTTTGTTTCCCAGTCTTAAGTGGATTGAATCAAATGCAGTTTCTGGTCCTAAGAGCAAGAGTTGTTTCCTGGTAAGAAGATTCACTATTGTGCACTTATTGCCGTACACAGTGCAAATAGCACTCGCGTCTGTTCCCAGCAAATACAGTGTATTGGACTGAAGAGGAGCTACTGTTCTTGTCAGTTTCCTAAGCAGAGTTGAAGTAGATATGGCCCGTGTGTGTAGGAAGCACAGTTCTTTTGTTCTGAGCAAGCTCACTGTTCGAACCCCATAGGAAACACAGTAGAGAAGAAGAGTGCTCTTTTCTCAAAAGCAGAGTGTGTTTCTTGTAAGGCGAGCTAGCATTTGTTTCCCAGTCCTAAATGGACTTGAAGTACACATGCAGTTTCTGGTCCTACGAGCAAGAGTGGTTTTCTGGTTAGAAGAGTCACTATTGTGCTCCCTTTGCAATACAAAGGGCAAATAGCACTGGCGTCTGTTCCCAGCATGTACAGTGTATTCTACTGAAGAGGATCTACTGTTCTTGTCAGGTTCCTAAGCAGAGTTGAACTAGATATGGCCCGTGTGGGTAGGAGGCACAGTTTTTTTATTCTCAGCAAGCTCACTGTTCTGGCCCAATAGGAAACACAGTAGAGTAGAAGAGTGCTCTTTCCTCAAAAGCAGAGTGTGTTTCTTGTAAGGCGAGCTAGCATTTGTTTCCCAGTCCTAAATGGAGGTGAATCACATGCAGTTTCTGGTCCTACGAGCAAGAGTTTTTTCTGGTAAGGAACGTCACTATTGTGCTCCCATTGCCATACACAGTGCAAATAGCACTCGCGTCTGTTCCCAGCAATTAGAGTGTATTGTGCTGAAGAGGAATTATTGTTCTTGTCAGTTTTCTAAGCAGAGTTGAACTAGATATGACCCGTGTGTGTAGGAAGCACAGTTCTTTTGTTCTGAGCAAGCTCACTGTTCGGACCCCTTAGGAAACACAGTAGAGTAGAAGAGTGCTCTTTTCTCAAAAGCAGAGTGTGTTTCTTGTAAGGTGAGCTAGTGTTTGTTTCCCAGTCCTAAATGGAGTTGAATCCAATGCAGTTTCTGGTCCTACGATCAAGAGCTGTTTTCTGGTAAGAGGAGTCACTATTGCGCTCCCAATGTCATACACAGGGCAAATAGCATTGGCGTCGGTTCCCAGCATGTACAGTGTATTGGCCTGAAGAGGATCTACTGTTCTTGTCAGGTTCCTAAGCAGAATTGAACTAGATATGGCCGTGTGTGTAGGAAGCACAGTTCTTTTGTTCTGAGCAAGCTCACTGTTCGGACCCCATAGGAAACACAGTAGAGTAGAAGAGTGCTCTTTTGTCAAAAGCAGAGTGTGTTTCTTGTAAGGCAAGCTAGCGTTTGTTTCCCTGTCCTAAATGGAGTTGAAATACACATGAAGTTTCTGGTCCTACGAACGAGACTTGTTTTCTGGTAAGAAGAGTCCATTTTGCGCTCCCTTTGCCATACACAGTGCAAAAAGCACTCGCGTCTGTTCAGAGCAAGTACAGTGTATTGGACTGAAGAGAGGCTACTGTTCTTCTCAGTTTCGTAAGCAGAATTGAACTAGATATGGCCCGCGTGTGTAGGAAGCACAGTTCTTTTGTTCGTAGCAAGCTCACTGTTCTGGCCCTATAGGAAACACAGTAGAGTAGAGGAGTGCTCTTTTTTCATACGCAGAGTGTGTTTCTTGTAAGGCTAGCTAGCGTTTGTTTCCCAGTCCTAAATGGAGGTGAATCAAATGCAGTTTTTGGTCCTACGAGCAAGAGTTGTTCTCTGGTAAGAAGAGTCACTATTGCGCTCCCATTGCCATTCACAGTAAAAATAGCACTCACGTCTGTTCCCAACAAGTACAGTGTATTGGACTGAAGAGGAGCTACTTTTCTTGTCAGTTTCGTAAGCAGAGTTGAACTAGATATGGCCCGTGTGTGTAGGAAGCACAGTTCTTTTGTTCTGAGCAAGCTCACTGTTCGAACCCCAGAGGAAACACAGTAGAGTAGAAGAGTGTTCTTTTCTCAAAAGCAGAGTGTGTTTCTTGTATGGCGAGCTAGCATTTGTTTCCAGTCCTAAATGGAGTTGAATCACATGCAGTTTCTGGTCCTAGGAGAAAGAGTTGTTTTCTGGTATAAAGAGTCACTATTGCGCTCCCATTGTCATACACAGTGCAAATAGCACTCGCGTCTGTTCCCAGCAAATACAGTGTATTGGACTGAAGAGGAGCTACTGTTCTTGTCAGTTTCCTAAGCAGAGTTGAAGTAGATATGGCCCGTGTGTGTAGGAAGCACAGTTCTTTTGTTCTGAGCAAGCTCACTGTTCGAACCCCATAGGAAACACAGTAGAGAAGATGAGTGCTCTTTTCTCAAAAGCAGAGTGTGTTTCTTGTAAGGCGAGCTAGCATTTGTTTCCCAGTCCTAAATGGACTTGAAGTACACATGCAGTTTCTGGTCCTACGAGCAAGAGTGGTTTTCTGGTTAGAAGAGTCACTATTGTGCTCCCTTTGCAATACAAAGGGCAAATAGCACTGGCGTCTGTTCCCAGCATGTACAGTGTATTGGACAGAAGAGGATCTACTGTTCTTGTCAGGTTCCTAAGCAGAATTAAACTAGATATGGCCGTGTGTGTAGGAAGCACAGTTCTTTTGTTCTGAGCAAGCTCACTGTTCGGACCCCATAGGAAACACAGTAGAGTAGAAGAGTGCCCTTTTCACAAAAGCAGAGTGTGTTTTTTGAAAGGCGAGCTAGTGTTTGTTTTCCAGTCAGAAATGGAGTTGAATCCCATGCAGTTTCTGGTCCTACGAGCAAGAGTTTTTTCTGGTAAGAAGAGTCACTATTGCGCTCCCATTGCCATACACACTGCAAATAGCACTGGTGTCTGTTCCCAGCAAGTACAGTGTATTGGCCTGAAGAGGAGCTACTGTTCTTGTCAGTTTCCTAAGCAGAGTTGAACTAGATATGGCCCGTGTGTGTAGGAAGGACAGTTCTTTTGTTCTGAGCAAGCTCACTGTTTGGACACCATAGGAAACACAGTAGAGTAGAAGAGTGCTCTTTTCTCAAAAGCTGAGTGGGTTTCTTGTAAGGCCAGCTAGAGTTTTTTTCCCAGTCCTAAATGGAGTTGAATCACATGCAGTTTCTGGTCCTACGAGCAAGAGATGTTTTCTGGTAAGAAGAGTCACTATTGTGCTCCCATTGTCATACACAGGGCAAATATCACTGGCGTCGTCTCTCAGCATGTACAGTGTATTGGACTGAAGAGGATCTACTGTTCTTGTCAGTTTCCTAATAAGAATTGAACTAGATATGGCCGTGTGTGTAGGAAGCACAGTTCTCTTGTTCTGATCAAGCTCACTGTTCTGGCCCTATAGGAAACACAGTAGAACAGAAGAGTGCTCTTTTCTCAAAAGCAGAGTGTGTTTCTTGTAAGGCAAGCTAGCATTTTTTTCCCAGTCCTATATGGAGTTGAATCACATGCAGTTTCTGGTCCTACGAGCAAGAGATGTTTTCTGGTAAGAAGAGTCACTATTGTGCTCCCATTGTCATACACAGGGCAAATATCACTGGCGTCGTTTCCCAGCATGTACATTGTATTGGACTGAAGAGGTTCTACTGTTCTTGTCAGTTTCCTAATAAGAATTGAACGAGATATGGCCGTGTTTGTAGGAAGCACAGTTCTCTTGTTCTTATCAAGCTCACTGTTCTGGCCCTATAGGAAACACAGTGGAGTAGAAGAGTGCTCTTTTCTCAAAAGCAGAGTGTGTTTCTTTTAAGGCGAGCTAGCATTTGTTTCCCAGTCCTAAATGGAGTTCAAATACACAAGCAGTTTCTGGTCCTATGAGCTAGAGTTGTTTTGTGGTAAGAAGAGTAACTATTGCGCTCCCATTGCTGTACACAGTGCAAATAGCACTCGCGTATGTTCCCAGGAAGTACAGGGTATTGGACTGAAGAGGAGCTACTGTTCTCGTCAGTTTCCTAAGCAGAGTTGAACTAGACATGGCCCGTGTGTGTAGGAAGCACAGTTCTTTTCTTCTGAGCAAGCTCACGGTTCTGGCCCTATAGGTAACACAGTAGAGTAGAAGAGTGCTCTTTTCTCAAAAGCAGAGTGTGTTTCTTGTAAAGCGAGCTAGCGTTTGTTTCCCAGTCCTAATTGGAGTTGTATCACATGCAGTTTCTGGTCCTACAAGCAAGAGTTGTTTTCTGGTAAGAAGAGTCACTATTGAGCTCCCATTGTCATACACAGGGCAAATAGCACTGGCTTCTGTTCCCAGCATGTACAGTGTATTGGACTGAAGAGGATCTACTGTTCTTGTCAGGTTCCTAAGCAGAGTTGAACTAGATATGGCCCCTGTGTGTAGGAAGCACAGTTCTTTGTACTCAGAAAACTCACTGTTCTGGCCCTATAGGAAACACAGTAGAGTAGAAGCGTGCTCTTTCCTCAAAAGCAGAGTGTGTTTCTTGTAAGGCGAGCTAGCGTTTGTTTCCCAGTGCTAAATGGAGTTGAAACCCATCAGTTTCAGGTCCTACGAACAAGAGTTGTTTTCTAGTAAGGAAAGTCACTATTGTGCTCCCATTGCCATACACAGTGCAAATAGCACTCGCGTCTGTTCCCAGCAAGTACAGTGTATTGGACTGAAGAGGAGGTACTGTTCTTGTCAGTTTCCTAATAAGAATTGAACGAGATATGGCCGTGTTTGTAGGAAGCACAGTTCTCTTGTTCTGATTAAGCTCACTCTTCTGGCCCTATAGGAAACACAGTAGAGTAGAAGAGTGCTCTTTTCTCAAAAGCAGAGTGTGTTTCTTGTAAGGCGAGCTAGCATTTGTTTCCCAGTCCTAAATGGAGTTCAAATACACATGTAGTTTCTGGTCCTATGAGCTAGAGTTGTTTTCTGGTAAGAAGAGTCACTTTTGTGCTCCCTTTCACATACACAGTGCAAATAGCACTCGCGTCTGTTCCCAGCAATTACAGTGTATTGGACTGAAGAGGAGCTACTGTTCTCATCAGTTTCCTAAGCAGAGTTGAACTAGATATGGCCCATGTGTTTAGGAAGCACAGTTCTATTGTTCTGAGCAAGCTCACTGTTTGAACCCCATAGGAAACACAGTATAGTAGACAGGTGCTCTTTTCTCAAAAGCAGAGTGTGTTTCTTGTAAGGCGAGCTAGCATTTGTTTCCCAGTCCTAAATGGAGTTCAAATACACATGCAGTTTCTGGTCCTACGAGCAAGTGTTGTTTTCTGGTTAGAAGTGTCACTATTGCGCTCCCTTTGCCATACACAGTGCAAACAGCCCTTGCGTCTGTTCCCAGATAGTACAGTGTATTGGACTGAAGAGGAGCTACTGTTCTTGTCAGTTTCCTAAGCAGAGTTGAACTAGATATGGCCCGTGTGTGTAGGAAGTACAGTTCTTTTGTTCTCAGCAAGCTCTCTGTTCGGACCCCATAGAAAACACAGTAGAGTAGAAGAGTGCTCTTTTCTCAAAAGCAGAGTGTGTTTCTTGTAAGGCCAGCTAGCGTTTGTTTCCCAGTCCTAAATGGAGTTAAATAACATGCAGTTTCTGGTCCTACGAGCAAGAGTTTTTTCTGGTAGTAAGAGTAACTATTGCGCTCCCATTGTCATACACAGGGCAAATAGCACTGGCGTCTGTTCCCAGCAAGTACAGTGTATTGGGCTGAAGAGGAGCTACTGTTCTTGTCATTTTCCTAAGTAGAGTTGAATTGGATATGGCGAGAGTGTGTAGGAAGCACAGTTCTTTTGTTCTCAGCAAGCTCACAATTCGGACCCCATAGAAAACACAGTAGAGTTGAAGATTGCACTTTACTCAAAAAGAAGAGTATGTTTCTTGTAAGGCGAGCTAGCGTTTGTTTCCCAGTCCTAAATGGAGTTGAATGACATTCAGTTTCTGGTCCTACAAGCAAGAGTTGTTTTCTGTAAGAAGAGTAACTATTGCGCTCCCATTGCTGTACACAGTGCAAATAGCACTCGCATATGTTCCCAGCAAGTACAGTGTATTGGACTGAAGAGGAGCTACTGTTCTCATCAGTTTCCTAAGCAGAGTTGAACTAGACATGGCCCGTGTGTAGGAATCACAGTTCTTTTCTTCTGAGCAAGCTCGCTGTACTGGCCCTATAGGTAACACAGTAGAGTAGAAGAGTGCTCTTTTCTCAAAAGCAGAGTGTGTTTCTTGTAAGGCGAGCTAGCGTTTGTTTCCCAGTCATAATTGGAGTTGAATCACATGCAGTTTCTGGTCCTACAAGCAAGAGTTGTTTTCTGGTAAGAAGAGTCACTATTGCGCTCCCATTGCCTTACACAGGGCAAATAGCACTAGCTTCTGTTCCCAGCATGTACTGTGTATTGGACTGAAGAGGATCTACTGTTCTTGTCAGGTTCCTAAGCAGAGTTGAACTAGATATGGCCCCTGTGTGTAGGAAGCACAGTTCTTTGTACTCAGAAAACTCACTGTTCTGGCCCTATAGGAAACACAGTAGAGTTGAAGCGTGCTCTTTCCTCAAAAGCAGAGTGTGTTTCTTGTAAGGCGAGCTAGCATTTGTTTCCCAGTGCTAAATGCAGTTGAAACCCATCAGTTTCAGGTCATATGAGCAAGCGTTGTTTTCTGGTAAGGAAAGTCACTATTGTGCTCCCATTGCCATACACAGTGCAAATAGCACTCGCGTCTGTTCCCAGCAAGTACAGTGTATTGGACTGAAGAGGAGTTACTGTTCTTGTCAGTTTCCTTAGCAGAGTTGAACTAGATATGACCCGTGTGTGTAGGAAGCACAGTTCTTCTGTTCTGAGCAAGCTCACTGTTTGGACCCCATAGGAAACACAGTAGAGTAGATGTGTGCCCTATTCTCAAAAGCAGAATGTGTTTCTTGTAACGCGAGCTAGCGTTTGTTTCCCAATCCTAAATGGAGTTGAATCACATGCAGGTTCTGGGCCTACGAGCAAGAATTGTTTTGTGGTAAGAAGAGTCACTATTGCGCTCCCATTGTCATACATTGTGCAAATAGCACTGGCGTCTGTTCCAGCAAGTACAGTGTATTGGACTGAAGAGGATCTACTGTTCTTGTCAGTTTCCTAAGCAGAATTGAACTAGATATGGCCGTGTGTAGGAAGCACAGTTCTTTTGTTCTGAGCAAGCTCACTGTTCTGGCGCTATAGGAAACACAGTAGAGTAGAAGAGTGCTGTTTTCTCAAAAGCAGAGTGTGTTTCTTGTAAGGCGAGCTAGCGTTTGTTTCCAAGTTCTAAATGGAGTTGAATCACATGCAGTTTTTGGTCCTACACGCAAGAGTTGTTTTCTCGTAAGGAAAATCACTATTTTCCTCCCATTGCCATACACAGTGCAAATAGCACTCACATCTTTTCCCAGCAAGTAGAGTGTATTGGGCTGAAGAGGCCCTACTGTTCTTGTCATTTTCCTAAGCAGAGTTGAATTAGATATGGCGTGGGTGTGTAGGAAGCACAGTTCTTTTGTTCTCAGCAAGCTCACTGTTCGGACCCCATAGAAAACACAGTAGAGTTGAAGAGTGCACTTTCCTCAAAAAGAAGAGTATGTTTCTTGTAAGGCGAGCTAGCGTTTTTTTCCCAGTCCTAAATGGAGTTGAATGACATTCAGTTTCTGGTCCTACGAGCAAGAGTTGTTTTGTGGTAAGAAGAGTAACTATTGCGCTCCCATTGCTGTACACAGTGCAAATAGCACTCGCGTATGTTCCCAGCAAGTACAGGGTATTGGACTGAAGAGGAGCTACTGTTCTCGTCAGTTTCCTAAGCAGAGTTGAACTAGACATGGCCCGTGTGTGTAGGAAGCACAGTTCTTTTCTTCTGAGCAAGCTCACTGTTCTGGCCCTATAGGTAACACAGTAGAGTAGAAGAGTGCTCTTTTCTCAAAAGCAGAGTGTGTTTCTTGTAAGGCGAGCTAGCGTTTGTTTCCCAGTCCTAATTGGAGTTGAATCACCTGCAGTTTCTGGTCCTACAAGCAAGAGTTGTTTTCTGGTAAGAAGAGTCACTATTGTGCTCCCATTGTCATACACAGGGCAAATAGCACTGGCTTCTGTTCCCAGCATGTACAGTGTATTGGTCTGAAGAGGAGCTACTGTTCTTGTCAGTTTCCTAAGGAGAATTGAACTAGATATGGCCCGTGTGTGTGGGAAGCACAGTTCTTTTGTTCTGAGCAAGCTCAATGTTCGGACCACATATGAATCACAGTAGAATAGAAGACTGCTCTTTTCTCAAAAGCAGAGTGTTTTTCTTGTAAGGCAAGCTAGCGTTTGTTTCTCAGTCCTAAATAGAGTTGAATAAAATGCAGTTATGGTCCTTCCAGCAAGAGTTGTTTTCTGGTAAAAAGAGTCACTATTGCGCTCCCATTGCCATACACAGTACAAATAGCACTCGCGTTTGTTTAACGCAAGTACAGTGTATTGGTCTGAAGAGGAGCTACTGTTCTTGTCAGTTTCCTAAGCAGAGTTGAACTACATATGGCCCGTGTGTGTATTAAGCACAGTCCTTTTGTTCTGAGCAAGCTCACTGTTTGAACCCCATAGGAAAAACAGTAGAGTAGAAGAGTGCTCTTTTCTCAAAAGAAGATTGTGTTTCTTGTAAGGCGAGCTAGCATTTGTTTCCCAGCTTTAAATGGAGTTGAAATACACATGCAGTTTCTGGTCTTAAGAGCAAGAATTGTTTTCTGGTAAGAAGAGTCACTATTGCGCTCCCTTTGCCATAAACAATGCAAATAGCACTTGCGTCTGTTCCCAACAAGTACAGTGTATTGGACTGAAGAGGAGCTACTGTTCTTGTCAGGTTCCTAAGCAGAGTTGAACTAGATATGGCCCGTGTGTGTAGGAAGCACAGTTCTTTTGTTCTGAGCAAGCTCACTCTTCAAACCACATAGGAAACACAGTAGAGTAGAAGAGTGCTCTTTTCTGAAAAGCATAGTGTGTTTCTTGTAAGGCGAGTTAGCGTTTTTTTCCCAGTCCTAAATGGAGTTCAAATACACATGCAGTTTCTGGTCCTACGAGCAAGAGTTGTGTTCTGGTTTTAAGAGTCACTATTGTGCTCCCTTTGCCATACACAGTGCAAATAGCCCTGGCATCTGTTCCGAGCAAGTACAGTGTATTGGACTGAAGAGGAGCTACTGTTCTTGTCAGTTTCCTAAGCAGAGTTGAACTAGATATGGCCCGTGTGTGTAGGAAGCACAGTTCTTTTGTTCTGAGCAAGCTCACTCTTCAAACCACATAGGAAACACAGTAGAGTAGAAGAGTGCTCTTTTCTGAAAAGCATAGTGTGTTTCTTGTAAGGCGAGCTAGCGTTTTTTTCCCAGTCCTAAATGGAGTTCAAATACACATGCAGTTTCTGGTCCTACGAGCAAGAGTTGTGTTCTGGTTAGAAGAGTCACTATTGTGCTCCCTTTGCCATACACAGTGCAAATAGCCCTGGCATCTGTTCCGAGCAAGTACAGTGTATTGGACTGAAGAGGAGCTACTGTTCTTGTCAGTTTCCTAAGCAGAGTTGAACTAGATATGGCCCGTGTGTGTAGGAAGCACAGTTCTTTTGTTCTCGGCAAGCTCACTGTTCGGACCCCATAGAAAACACAGTAGAGTAGAAGAGTGAACTTTACTCAAAAAGAAGATTATGTTTCTTGTAAGGCGAGCTAGCGTTTGTTTCCCAGTCCTAAATGGTGTTGAATGACATTCAGTTTCTGGTCCTACGAGCAAGAGTTGTTTTCTGGTAAGAAGAGTAACTATTGCGCTCCCATTGCTGTACACAGTACAAATAGCACTCGCGTATGTTCCCAGCAAGTACAGTGTATTGGACTGAAGAGGAGCTACTGTTCTCATCAGTTTCCTAAGCAGAGTCGAACTAGATATGGCCCGTGTGTGTAGGAAGCACAGTTCTTTTCTTCTGAGCAAGCTCGCTGTACTGGCCCTATAGGAAACACATTAGAGTAGAAGAGTGCTCTTTTCTCAAAAAAAGAGTGTGTTTCTTGTAAGTCGAGATAGCGTTTGTTTCCCAGTCCTAAATGTAGTTGAATCACATGCAGGTTCTGGTCCTACGAGCAAGAATTGTTTTGTGGTAAGAAGGGTCACTATTGCGCTCCCATTGTCATACATTGTGCAAATAGCACTGGCGTCTGTTCCAGCAAGTACAGTGTACTGGACTGAAGAGGATCTACTGTTCTTGTCAGTTTCCTAAGCAGATTTGAACTAGATATGGCCGTGTGTAGGAAGCACAGTTCTTTGGTTCTGAGCAAGCTCACTGTTCTGGCGCTATAGGAAACACAGTAGAGTAGAAGAGTGCCCTATTCTCAAAAGCAGAGTGTGTTTCTTGTAAGGCGAGCTAGCGTTTGTTTCCCAGTCCTAAGTGGATTGATTCAAATGCAGTTTCTGGTCCTAAGAGCAAGAGTTGTTTTCTGGCAAGAAGAGTCACTATTGTGCCCCCTTGCCATACACAGTGCAAATAGCACTCGCGTCTGTTCCCAGTAGTACAGTGTATTGGACTGAAGAGGAGCTACTGTTCTCGTCAGTTTCCTAAGCAGAGTTGAACTAGATATGGACCGTGTGTAGGAAACACATTTCTTTTGTTCTGAGCAAGCACACTGTTTAGACCCCATAGGAAACACAGTAGAGTAGATGTGTGTGTAGGAAGCAAAGTTCTTTTGTTCTGAGCAAGCTCACTGTTCTGGCCATATAGGAAAAACAGTAGAGTAGAAAAGTGCTCTTTTCTCAAAAGCAGAGTGTGTTTCTTCTAAGGCGAGCTAGCGTTTGTTTCCCAGTCCTAAATGGAGTTGAATCAAATGCAGTTTTTGGTCCTACAAGCAAGAGTTGTTTTCTGGTAAGCAGAGTCACTGTTGCGCTCCCATTGCCATACACAGTGCAAATAGCACTCGCGTCTGTACCCAGTAATTACAGTGTATTGGACTGAAGAGGAGCTACTTTTCTCGTCAGTTTCCTAAGCAGAGTTGAACTAGATATGGCCCGTGCATGTAGGAAGCACAGTTCTTTTGTTCTGAGCATTTTCACTGTTTCGCCCTATAGGAAACACAGTAGAGAAGATGTGTGCCCTATTCTCAAAAGCAGAGTGTGTTTCTTGTAAGGCGAGCTAGCGTTTGTTTCCCAATCCTAAATGGAGTTGAATCACATGCAGGTTCTGGTCCTACGCGCAAGAGTTGTTTTCTGGTATGAAGAGTCACTATTGCGCTCCAATTGCCATACACAGTACAAATAGCACTCGCGTCTGTTCCAGCAAGTACAGTGTATTGGACTGAAGAGGAGCTACTGTTCTTGTCAGTTTCCTAAGCAGAGTTGAACTAGATATGACCCGTGTGTGTATTAAGCAAAATTCTTTTGTTCTGAGCAAGCTCACTGTTTGGACCACATAGGAAACACAGTAGAGAAGATGTGTGCCCTATTCTCAAAAGCAGAGCGTGTTTCTTGTAAGGCGAGCTAGCATTTGTTTCCCAGTCCTAAGTGGATTGAATCAAATGCAGTTTCTGTTCCTAAGAGCAAGAGTTGTTTTCTGGTAAGAAGAGTCACTATTGTGCTCCCATTGCCGTACAGAGTGCAAATAGCCCTCGCGTCTGTTCCCAGCAAGTACAGTGTGTTTCTTGTAAGGCGAGCTAGCATTTGTTTCCCAGTCCTAAATGGAGTTCAAATACACATGCAGTTTCTGGTCCTATGAGCTAGAGTTGTTTTCTGGTAAGAAGAGTCACTATTGTGCTCCCTTTGACATACACAGTGCAAATAGCTCTCAAGTCTGTTCCCAGAAAGTACAGTGTATTGGACTGAAGAGGAGCTACTGTTCTCGTCAGTTTCATAAGCAGAGTTGAACTAGATATGGACCGTGTGTGTAGGAAGCACGTTTCTTTTGTTCTGAGCAAGCTCACTGTTCAAGCCCTATAGGAAACACAGTAAATTAGAAGAGTGCTCTTTTCTCAAAAGCAGAGTGTGTTTCTTATAAGGCGAGCTAGCGTTTGTTTCCCAGTCCTAAATGGAGTTGAATCAAATGCAGTTTTTGGTCCTACGAGCAAGAGTTGTTTTCTGGTAAGAAGAGTCACTGTTGCGCTCCCATTGCCATACACAGTACAAATAGCACTCGTGTCTTTTCCCAGCAAGTACAGTGTATTGGACTGAAGAGGAGCTACTGTTCTTGTCAGTTTCCTAAGCAGAGTTGAACTAGATATGACCCGTGTGTGTAGGAAGCACAGTTTTTTTGTTCTGAGCAAGCACACTGTTTGGACCCCATAGGAAATACAGTAGAGTAGATGTGTGCCCTATTCTCAAAAGCAGAGTGTGTTTCTTGTAAGATGAGCTAGCGTTTGTTTCCCAATCCTAAATGGAGTTGAGTCACATGCAGTTTCTGGTCCTATGAGCTAGAGTTGTTTTCTGGTAAGAAGAGTCACTATTGCGCTCCCATTGTCATACAAAGGGCAAATAGCACTGGCTTCTGTTCCCAGCAAGTACAGTGTATTGGACTGAAGAGGATCTACTGTTCTTGTCAGTTTCCTAAGCAGAATTGAACTAGACATGTCCCGTGTGTGTAGGAAGCACAGTTCTTTTGTTCTGAGCAAGCTCACTGTTCTGGCCATATAGGAAATACAGTAGAGTAGAAAAGTGCTCTTTTCTCAAAAGCAGAGTGTGTTTCTTCTAAGGCGAGCTAGCGTTTGTTTCCCAGTCCTAAATGGAGTTGAATCACATGCAGTTTTTGGTTCTATGAGCAAGAGTTGTTTTCTGGTAAAGAAGAGTCACTATTGTGCTCCCATTGCAATACACAGTACAAATAGCACTCGTGTCTGTTCCCAGCAAGTACAGTGTATTGGACTGAAGAGGAGCTACTGTTCTTGTCAGTTTCCTAAGAAGAGTTGAACTAGATATGGCCCGTGTGTGTAGGAAGCACAGTTCTTTTGTTCTGAGCAAGCTCACTGTTCGAACCCCATAGGAAACACAGTAGAGTAGAATGGTGCTCTTTTCTCAAAAGCAGAGTGTGTTTCTTGTAAGGCGAGCTAGCATTTGTTTCCCAGTCCTAAATGGAGTTCAAATACACATGCAGTTTCTGGTCCTATGAGCTAGAGTTGTTTTCTGGTAAGAAGAGTCACTATTGCGATCCCAATGCCATACACAATACAAATAGCACTCGCTTCTGTTTCCAGCAAGTACAGTGTATTGGACTGAAGAGGAGCTACTGTTCTTGTCAGTTTCCTAAGCAGAGTTGAACTAGATATGGCACATGTGTTTAGGAAGCACAGTTCTTTTCTTCTGAGCAAGCTCGCTGTACTGGCCGAACAGGTAACACAGTAGAGTAGAAGAGTGCTCTTTTCTCAAAAGCAGAGTGTGTTTCTTGTAAGGCGACCTAGCGTTTGTTTCCCAGTCCTAATTGGAGTTGAATCACATGCAGTTTCTGGTCCTACAAGCAAGAGTTGTTTTCTGGTAAGAAGAGTCACTATTGCGCTCCCATTGCCTTACACAGGGCAAATAGCACTGGCTTCTGTTACCAGCATGTACAGTGTATTGGACTGAATAGGATCTACTGTTCTTGTCAGGATCCTAAGCAGAGTTGAACTAGATATGGCCCATGTGTGTAGGAAGCACAGTTCTTTGTACTCAGAAAACTCACTGTTCTGGCCCTATAGGAAACACTGTAGAGTAGAAGTGTGCTCTTTCCTCAAAAGCAGAGTGTGTTTCTTGTAAGGCGAGCTAGCATTTGTTTCCCAGTGCTAAATGGAGTTGAAACCCATCAGTTTCAGGTCATATGAGCAAGAGTTGTTTTCTGGTAAGGAAAGTCACTATTGTGCTCCCATTGCCATACACAGTGCAAATAGCACTCGCGTCTCTTCCCAGCAAGTACAGTGTATTGGACTGAAGAGGAGTTACTGTTCTTGTCAGTTTCCTAAGCAGAGTTGAACTAGATATGACCCGTGTGTGTAGGAAGCACAGTTCTTCTGTTCTGAGCAAGCTCACTGTTTGGACCCCATAGGAAACACAGTAGAGTAGATGTGTGCCCTATTCTCAAAAGCAGAATGTGTTTCTTGTAAGGCAAGCTAGCGTTTGTTTCCCAGTCCTAAATGGAGTTGAATCACATGCAGTTTCTGGTCCTACGAGCAAGAGTTGTTTTGTGGTAAGAAGAGTCACTATTGAGCTCCCATTATCATACACAGGGCAAATAGCACTGGCGTCTGTTCCCAGCAAGTACAGTGTATTGGACTGAAGAGGATCTACTGTTCTTGTCAGTTTCCTAAGGAGAATTGAACTAGATATGGCCCGTGTGTGTAGGAAGCACAGTTCTTTTGTACTCAGCACGCTCACTGTTCTGGCCCTATAGGAAACACAGTAGAGTAGAAGAGTGCTCTTTCCACAAAAGCAGAGTGTGTTTCTTGTAAGTCGAGCTAGCGATTGTTTCCCAGTCCTAAAAGTAGTTGAATCCCATGCAGGTTCTGGTCCTACGAGCAAGAATTGTTTTGTGGTAAGAAGAGTCACTATTGCGCTTCCATTGTCATACATTGTGCAAATAGCACTGGCGTCTGTTCCAGCAAGTACAGTGTTGGACTGAAGAGGATCTACTGTTCTTGTAAGTTTCCTAAGCAGAATTGAACTAGATATGGCCGTGTGTAGGAAGCACAGTTCTTTTGTTCTGAGCAAGCTCACAGTTCTGGCCCTATAGGAAACACAGTAGAGTAGAAGAGTGCTGTTTTTCAAAAGCAGAGTGTGTTTCTTGTAAGGCGAGCTAGCGTTTGTTTCCAAGTTCTAAATGGAGTTGATTCACATTCAGTTTTTGGTCCTACACGCAAGAGTTGTTTTCTCGTAAGGAAAATCACTATTTTCCTCCCATTGCCATACACAGTGCAAATAGCACTCGCATCTTTTCCCAGCAAGTAGAGTGTATTGGGCTGAAGAGGCCCTACTGTTCTTGTCATTTTCCTAAGCAGAGTTGAATTAGATATGGCGCGAGTGTGTAGGAAGCACAGTTCTTTTGTTCTCAGCAAGCTCACTGTTCGGACCCCATAGAAAACACAGTAGAGTTGAAGAGTGCACTTTCCTCAAAAAGAAGAGTATGTTTCTTGTAAGGCGAGCTACCGTTTTTTTCCCAGTCCTAAATGGAGTTGAATGACATTCAGTTTCTGGTCCTACGAGCAAGAGTTGTTTTGTGGTAAGAAGAGTAACTATTGCGCTCCCGTTGCTGTACACAGTGCGAATAGCACTCGCGTATGTTCCCAGCAAGTACAGGGTATTGGACTGAAGAGGAGCTACTGTTCTCATCAGTTTCCTAAGCAGAGTTGAACTAGACATGGCCCGTGTGTGTAGGAAGCACAGTTCTTTTCTTCTGAGCAAGCTCACTGTTCTGGCCCTATAGGTAACACAGTAGAGTAGAAGAGTGCTCTTTTCTCAAAAGCAGAGTGTGTTTCTTGTAAGGCGACCTAGCGTTTGTTTCCCAGTACTAATTGGAGTTGAATCACATGCAGTTTCTGGTCCTACAAGCAAGAGTTGTTTTCTGGTAAGAAGAGTCACTATTGCGCTCCCATTGTCATACACAGGGCAAATAGCACTGGCTTCTTTTCCCAGCATGTACAGTGTATTGGATTGAAGAGGATCTACTGTTCTTGTCAGGTTCCTAAGCAGAGTTGAACTAGATATGGCCCATGTGTGTACGAAGCACAGTTCTTTGTACTCAGAAAACTCACTGTTCTGGCCCTATAGGAAACACAGTAGAGTAGAAGCGTGCTCTTTCCTCAAAAGCAGAGTGTGTTTCTTGTAAGGTGAGCTAGCGTTTGTTTCCCAGTGCAAAATGGAGTTGCAACCCATCAGTTTCAGGTCCTACGAGCAAGAGTTGTTTTCTGGTAAGGAAAGTCACTATTGTGCTCCCATTGCCATACACAGTGCAAACAGCACTCGCGTCTGTTCCCAGCAAGTACAGTGTATTGGACTGAAGAGGAGCTACTGTTCTTGTCAGTTTCCTAAGCAGAGTTGAACCAGATAAGACCCGTGTGTGTAGGAAGCACAGTTATTCTGTTCTGAGCAAGCTCACTCTTTGGACACCATAGGAAACACAGTAGAGTAGATGTGTGCCCTATTCTCAAAAGCAGAATGTGTTTCTTGTAAGGCGAGGTAGCGTTTTTTCCCAATCCTAAATGGAGTTGAATCACATGCAGTTTCTGGTCCTACGTTCAAGAGTTGTTTTGTGGTAAGAAGAGTCACTATTGTGCTCCCATTGTCATATACACTGCAAATAGCACTGGCGTCTGTTCCCAGCAAGTACAGTGTATTGGTCTGAAGAGGAGCTACTGTTCTTGTCAGTTTCCTAAGGAGAATTGAACTAGATATGGCCCGTGTGTGTAGGAAGCACAGTTCTTTTGTTCAGAGCAAGCTCAATGTTCGGACGCCATATGAACCACAGTAGAATAGATGACTGCTCTTTTCTCAAAAGCAGAGTGTGTTTCTTGTAAGGCAAGCTAGCGTTTGTTTCTCAGTCCTAAATGGAGTTGAATAAAATGCAGTTTTGGTCCTTCGAGCAAGAGTTGTTTTCTGGTAAGAAGAGTCACTATTGCGCTCCCATTGCCATACACAGTACAAATAGCACTCGCGTTTGTTTAACGCAAGTACAGTGTATTGGACTGAAGAGGAGCTACTCTTCTTGTCAGTTTCCTAAGCAGAGTTGAACTAGATATGGCCCGTGTGTGTAGTAAGCACAGTCCTTTTGTTCTGAGCAAGCTCACTGTTTGAACCCCATAGGAAACACAGTAGAGTAGAAGAGTGCTCTTTTCTCAAAAGCAGAGTGTGTTTCTTGTAAGGCGAGCTAGCATTTGTTTCCCAGTCCTAAATGGAGTTGAAATACACATGCAATTTCTGGTCTGAAAAGCAAGAGTTGTTTTCTGGTAAGAAGAGTCACTATTGTGCTCCCTTTGCCATACACAATGCAAATAGCACTCGTGTCTGTTCCCAACAAGTACAGTGTATTGGACTGAAGAGGAGCTACTGTTCTTGTCAGTTTCCTAAGCAGAATTGAACTAGATATGGCCCATGTGTGTAGGAAGCACAGTTCTTTTGTTCTGAGAAAGCTCACTATTCTGTCCCTATAGGAAACACAGTAGTGTAGAAGAGTGCTCTTTTCTCAAAAGCAGAGTGTGTTTCTTGTAAGGCGAGCTAGCGTTTGTTTCCCAGTCCTAAATGGAGTTGAATCACATGCAGTTTCTGGTCCTACGAGCAAGAGTTGTTTTTTGGTAAGAAGAGTAACTATTGTGCTCCCATTGACATACACAGTGCAAATAGCACTCGTGTCTGTTTCCAGGAAGTACAGTGTATTGGACTGAAGAGGAGCTACTGTTCTTGTCAGGTTCCTAAGCAGAGTTGAACTAGATATGGCCCGTGTGTGTAGGAAGCACAGTTCTTTTGTTCTCAGCAAGCTCACTCTTCAAACCACATAGGAAACACAGTAGAGTAGAAGAGTGCTCTTTTCTGAAAAGCATAGTGTGTTTCTTGTAAGGCGAGCTAGCGTTTTTTTCCCAGTCCTAAATGGAGTTCAAATACACATGCAGTTTCTGGTCCTACGAGCAAGAGTTGTGTTCTGGTTAGAAGAGTCACTGTTGTGCTCCCTTTGCCATACACAGTGCAAATAGCCCTGGCATCTGTTCCGAGCGAGTACAGTGTATTGGACTTAAGAGGAGCTACTGTTCTTGTCAGTTTCCTAAGCAGAGTTGAACTAGATATGGCCCGTGTGTAGGAAGCACAGTTCTTTTGTTCTGAGCAAGCTCACTATTCTGGCACTACAGGAAACACAGTATAGTAGAAAAGTGCTCTTTTCTCAAAAGCAGAATGTGTTTCTTGTAAGGCGAGCTAGTGTTTGTTTCCCAGTCCTAAATGGAGTTGAATCACATGGAGTTTCTGGTCCTACGAGCAAGAGTTGTTTTCTGGTAAGAAGAGTCACTATTGCGGTCCCATTGCCGTACACAGTGCAAATCGCACTGGTGTCTGTTCCCAGCAAGTACAGTGTATTGGACTGAAGAGGAGCTACTGTTCTCGTCAGTTTCCAAAGCAGAGTTGAACTAGATATCGCCCGTGTGTGTAGGAAGCACAGTTCTTTTGTTCTGAGCAAGCTCACAGTTCTGGCCCTATAGGAAACACAGTAGAGTAGAAGAGTGCTCTTTTCTCAAAAGCAGAGTGTGTTTCTTGTAAGGCGAGCTTTGGTTTTTTTCCCTGTCCTAAATGGAGTTGAATCAAATGCAGTTTTTCGTCCTACGAGCAAGAGTTGTTTTCTGGTAAGAAGAGTCACTATTGCGCTCCCTTTGCCATATACAGTGCAAATAGACCTCGCATCTTTTCCCAGCAAGTACAGTGTATTGGACTGAAGAGGAGCTACTGTTCTTGTCAGTTTCCTAAGCAGAGTTGAACCAGATAAGACCCGTGTGTGTAGGAAGCACAGTTATTCTGTTCTGAGCAAGCTCACTCTTTGGACACCATAGGAAACACAGTAGAGTAGATGTGTGCCCTATTCTCAAAAGCAGAATGTGTTTCTTGTAAGGCGAGGTAGCGTTTGTTTCCCAATCCTAAATGGAGTTGAATCACATGCAGTTTCTGGTCCTACGTTCAAGAGTTGTTTTGTGGTAAGAAGAGTCACTATTGTGCTCCCATTGTCATATACACTGCAAATAGCACTGGCGTCTGTTCCCAGCAAGTACAGTGTATTGGTCTGAAGAGGAGCTACTGTTCTTGTCAGTTTCCTAAGGAGAATTGAACTAGATATGGCCCGTGTGTGTAGGAAGCACAGTTCTTTTGTTCTGAGCAAGCTCAATGTTCGGACGCCATATGAACCACAGTAGAATAGATGACTGCTCTTTTCTCAAAAGCAGAGTGTGTTTCTTGTAAGGCAAGCTAGCGTTTGTTTCTCAGTCCTAAATGGAGTTGAATAAAATGCAGTTTTGGTCCTTCGAGCAAGAGTTGTTTTCTGGTAAGAAGTGTCACTATTGCGCTCCCATTGCCATACACAGTACAAATAGCACTCGCGTTTGTTTAACGCAAGTACAGTGTATTGGACTGAAGAGGAGCTACTCTTCTTGTCAGTTTCCTAAGCAGAGTTGAACTAGATATGGCCCGTGTGTGTAGTAAGCACAGTCCTTTTGTTCTGAGCAAGCTCACTGTTTGAACCCCATAGGAAACACAGTAGAGTAGAAGAGTGCTCTTTTCTCAAAAGCAGAGTGTGTTTCTTGTAAAGCGAGCTAGCATTTGTTTCCCAGTCCTAAATGGAGTTTAATCACATGCAGTTTCTTGTCCTAAGAGCAAGAGTTTTTTTTCTGGTAAGAAGAGTCACTATTGTGCTCCCATTGTCATACACAGGGCAAATAGCACTGGCGTCTGTTCCCAGCATGTACAGTGTATTGGACTGAAGAGGATCTACTGTTCTTGTAAGTTTCCTAAGCAGAATTGAACTAGATATGGCCGTATTTGTAGGAATCACAGTTCTTTTGTTCTGAGCAAACTCACTGTTCTGGCCCTATAGGAAAAACAGTAGAGTAGAAGAGTGCTCTTTTCTCAAAAGCAGAGTGTGTTTCTTGTAAGGCGAGCTAGCATTTGTTTCCCATTCCTAAATGGAGTTGAATCACATGCAGTTTTTGGTCCTATGAGCAAGAGTTGTTTTCTGGTAAGGAAAGTCACTATTGCGCTCCTATTGCCAGACACAGTACAAATAGCACTCACGTCTGTTCCCAGCTAGGACAGTGTATTGGACTGAGGAGGAGCTACCGTTCTTGTCAGTTTCCTAAGCAGAGTTGAACTAGATATGGCCCATGTGTGTAGGAAGCACAGTTCTTTTGTTCTGAGCAAGCTCACTTTTCGGACCCCATAGAAAACACATTAGAGTAGAAGAGTGCTCTTTTCTCAAAAGCAGAGTGTGTTTCTTATAAGGCGAGCTAGTGTTTGTTTCCCAGTCAGAAATGGATTTGAATCCCATGCAGTTTCTGGTCCTACCAGCAAGACGTGTTTTCCGATAAGAAGAGTCACTATTGTGCTCCTATTGCCATACACAGTGCAAATAGCACTCGCGTCTGTTCCCAGCTATTACAGTGTATTGGACTGAAGAGGAGCTACCGTTCTTGTCAGTATCCTAAGCAGAGTTGAACTAGATATGGCCCGTGTGTGTAGGAAGCACAGTTCTTTTGTTCTGAGCAAGCTCACTGTTCGGACCCCATAGGAAATTCAGTAGAGTAGAAGAGTGCTCTTTTCTCAAAAGCAGAGTGTGTTTCTTGTAAGGTGAGCTAGCGTTTGTTTCCCAGTCCTAAATGGAGTTGAATCACATGCAGTTTTTGGTCCTAAGAGCAAGAGTTGTTTTCTGGTAAGGAAAGTCATTATTGTGCTCGCATTGCCATACACAGTGCAAATAGCACTGGTGTCTGTTCCCAGCAAGTACAGTGTATTGGACTGAAGAGGAGCTACTGTTCTTGTCAGTTTCCTAAGCAGAGTTGAACTAGATATTGCCCCGGTGTGTCGGAAGCACAGTTCTTTTGTTCTGAGCAAGCTCACTGTTCAGACCCCATAGGAAACACAGTAGAGTAGAAGAGTGCTCTTTTCTCAAAAGCAGAGTGTGTTTCTTGTAAAGCAAGCTAGCATTTGTTTCCCAGTCCTAAATGGAGTTGAATCACATGCAGTTTCTTGTCCTACGAGCAAGAGTTGTTTTCTGGTAAGAAGAGTCACTATTGTGCTCCCATTGTCATTCACAGGGCAAATAACACTGGCGTCTGTTCCCAGCATGTACACTGTATTGGACTGAAGAAGATCTACTGTTCTTTTCAGTTTCCTAAGCATAATTGAACTAGATATGGCCGTATTTGTATGAAGCACATTTCTTTTGTTCTGAGCAAGCTCACTGTTCTGGACCTATAGGAAACACAGTAGAGTAGAAGAGTGCTCTTTTCTCAAAAGCAGAGTGTGTTTCTTGTAAGGCGAGCTAGTGTTTGTTTCCCAGTCAGAAATGGAGTTGAATCCCATGCAGTTTCTGGTCCTACGAGCAAGAGGTGTTTTCTCATAAGAAGAGTCACTATTGCGCTCAAATTGTCATACAGAGGACAAATAGCACTGGTGTCTGTTCCCTGCATGTACAGTGTATTGGACTGAAGTGGAGCTACTGTTCTTGTCAGTTTCCTAAGCAGAGTTGAACTAGATATGGCCCGTGTGTGGAGGAAGCACAGTTCTGTTGTTCTGAGCAAGCTCACTGTTCGGACCACATAGGAAACACAGTAGAGTAGAAGAGTGCTCTTTTCTCAAAAGCAGAGTGTGTTTCTTGTAAGGCGAGCTAGTGTTTGTTTCCCAGTCCTAAATGTAGTTGAATCACATGCAGTCTCTTGTCCTACGAGCAAGAGTTGTTTTCTGGTAAGAAGAGTCACTATTGTGCTCCCAGTGTCATACACAGGGCAAATAGCACTGGCGTCTGTTCCCAGCATGTACAGTGTATTGGACTGAAGAGGATCTACTGTTCTTGTCAGTTTCCTAAGCAGAATTGAACTAGATATGGCCGTATTTGTAGGAATCACAGTTCTTTTGTTCTGAGCAAAAACACTGTTCTGGCCCTATATGAAAAACAGTAGAGTAGAAGAGTGCTCTTTTCTCAAAAGCAGAGTGTGTTTCTTGTAAGGCTAGCTAGGGTTTGTTTCCCAGTCCTAAATGGAGTTGAATCACATGCAGTTTCTGGTCCTACTAGCAAGAGTTGTTTTCTGGTAAGGAAAGTAATTATTGCGCTCGCATTGCCATACACAGTGCAAATAGCACTGGCGTCTGTTCCCAGCAAGTACAGTGTATTGGACTGAAGCGAAGCTACTGTTCTTGTCAGTTTCCAAAGCAGAGTTGAACTAGATATTGCCCCTGTGTGTAGGAAGCACAGTTCTTTTGTTCTGAGCAAGCTCACTGTTCGGACCCCATAAAAAACACAGTAGAGTAGAAGAGTGCTCTTTTCTCAAAAGCAGAGTGTGTTTCTTGTAAAGTGAGCTAGCATTTGTTTCCCAGTCCTAAATGGAGTTGAATCACATGCAGTTTTTGTACTACGACCAAGAGTTGTTTTCTGGTAAGAAGAGTCACTATTGTGCTCCCATTGTCATTCACAGTGCAAATAACACTGGAGTCTGTTCCAGCATGTACACTGTATTAGACTGAAGAGGATCTACTGTTCTTTTCAGTTTCCTAAGCATAATTGAACTAGATATGGCCGTATTTGTATGAAGCACAGTTCTTTTGTTCTGAGCAAGCTCACTGTTCTGGCCCTATAGAAACAAAGTAGAGTAGAAGAGTGCTCTTTTCTTAAAAGCAGAGTATGTTTCTTGTAAGGCGAGCTAGCGTTTGTTTCCCAATCCTAAATGGAGTTGAATCACATGCAGTATCTGGTCCTACGAGCAAGAGTTGTTTTCTGGTAAGAAGAGTCACTATTGCGCTCCCATTGTCATCCACAGGGCAAATCACACTGGCATTTGTTCCCAGCATGTACAGTTTATTGGACTGAAGAGGATCTACTGTTCTTGTCATTTTCCTAAGCAGAATTGAACTAGATATGGCCGTATTTGTAGGAATCACAGTTCTTTTGTTCTGAGCAAACTCACTGTTCTGGCCCTATAGGAAACACATTAGAGTAGAAGAGTGCTCCTTTCTCAATCCAGAGTGTGTTTCTTGTAAGTCGAGCTATCGTTTGTTTCCCAGTCGTAATAGAGTTGAATCCCATGCAGTTTCTGGTCCTATCAGCAAGAGTTGTTTTCTGATAAGAAGAGTCACTATTGCGCTCCTATTGCCATACACAGTACAAATAGCACTCGCGTCTGTTCCCAGCTAGGACAGTGTATTGGACTGAGGAGGAGCTACCATTCTTGTCAGTTTCCTAATCAGAGTTGAACTAGATATGGCCCGTGTGTGTAGGAAGCACAGTTCTTTTGTTCTGAGCAAGCTCAATTTTCGGACCCCATAGGAAACACAGTAGAGTAGAAGAGTGCTCTTTTCTCAAAAGCATAGTGTGTTTCTTGTAAGGCAAGCTAGCGTTTGTTTCCCAGTACTAAATGGAGTTGAATCACATCCTGTTTTTGGTCCTACGAGCAAGAGTTGTTTTCTGGTAAGGAAAGTCGCTATTGTGCTCCCATTGTCAGACACAGTGCAAATAGCACTCGCGTCTGTTCCCAGCAAGTACAGTGTATTGGACTGAAGAGGATCTACTGTTTTTGTCAGTTTTATAAGCAGAATTGAACTAGATATGGCGGTATTTGTTGGAAGCACAGTTCTTTTGTTCTGAGCAAACTCACTGTTCTGGCCCTATAGGAAACACAGTAGAGTAGAATAGTGCTCTTTTCTCAAAAGCAGAGTGTGTTTTTTGTAAGGCGAGCTAGCGTTTGTTTCCCATTCCTAAATGGATTTGAAATACATGCAGTTTCTGGTCCTACGAGCAAAAGATGTTTTCTGGTAAGAAGAGTCACTATTGCGCTCCCATTGTCATAAACAGGGCAAATAGCACTGGAATCTGTTCCCAGCAAGTACAGTGTATTGGACTGAAGCGGAGCTACTGTTCTTGTCAGTTTCCTAAGCAGAGTTGAACTAGATATGGCCCCTGAGTGTAGGAAGCACAGTTCTTTTGTTCTGAGCAAGCTCACTTTTCGGACCCCATAGAAAACACATTAGAGTAGAGGAGTGCTCTTTTCTCAAAAGCAGAGTGTGTTTCTTATAAGGCGAGCTAGTGTTTGTTTCCCAGTCAGAAATGGAGTTGAATCCCATGCAGTTTCTTGTCCTACCAGCAAGACGTGTTTCCGATAAGAAGAGTCACTATTGTGCTCCTATTGCCATACACAGTGCAAATAGCACTCGCGTCTGTTCCCAGCTATTACAGTGTATTGGACTGAAGAGGAGCTACCGTTCTTGTCAGTTTCCTAAGCAGCGTTGAACTAGATATGGCCCGTGTGTGTAGGAAGCACAGTTCTTTTGTTCTGAGCAAGCTCACTGTTCAGACCCCATAGGAAGCACAGTAGAGTAGAAGAGTGCTCTTTTCTCAAAAGCAGAGTGTGTTTCTTGTAAAGTGAGCTAGCATTTGTTTCCCAGTCCTAAATGGAGTTGAATCACATGCAGTTTCTGGTCCTACGAGCAAGAGTTGTTTTCTGGTAAGAAGAGTCACTATTGTGCTCCCATTGTCATTCACAGTGCAAATAACACTGGAGTCTGTTCCAGCATGTACACTGTATTAGACTGAAGAGGATCTACTGTTCTTTTCAGTTTCCTAAGCATAATTGAACTAGATATGGCCGTATTTGTTTGAAGCACAGTTCTTTTGTTCTGAGCAAGCTCACTGTTCTGGCCCTATAGAAACAAAGTAGAGTAGAAGAGTGCTCTTTTCTCAAAAGCAGAGTAAGTTTCTTGTAAGGCGAGCTAGCGTTTGTTTCCCAATCCTAAATGGAGTTGAATCACATGCAGTATCTGGTCCTACGAGCAAGAGTTGTTTTCTGGTAAGAGAGTCACTATTGCGCTCCCATTGTCATCCAAAGGGCAAATCACACTGGCATTTGTTCCCAGCATGTACAGTTTATTGGACTGAAGAGGATCTACTGTTCTTGTCATTTTCCTAAGCAGAATTGAACTAGATATGGCCGTATTTGTAGGAATCACAGTTCTTTTGTTCTGAGCAAACTCACTGTTCTGGCCCTATAGGAAACACATTAGAGTAGAAGATTGCTCCTTTCTCAATCCAGAGTGTGTTCCTTGTAAGTCGAGCTATCGTTTGTTTCCCAGTCGTAATATAGTTGAATCCCATGCAGTTTCTGGTCCTATCAGCAAGAGTTGTTTTCTGATAAGAAGAGTCACTATTGCGCTCCTATTGCCATACACAGTACAAATAGCACTCGCGTCTGTTCCCAGCTAGGACAGTGTATTGGACTGAGGAGGAGCTACCGTTCTTGTCAGTTTCCTAAGCAGAGTTGAACTAGATATGGCCCATGTGTGTAGGAAGCACAGTTCTTTTGTTCTGAGCAAGCTCAATTTTCGGACCCCATAGGAAACACAGTAGAGTAGAAGAGTGCTCTTTTCTCAAAAGCAGAGTGTGTTTCTTGTAAGGCAAGCTAGCGTTTGTTTCCCAGTACTAAATGGAGTTGAATCACATCCTGTTTTTGGTCCTACGAGCAAGAGTTGTTTTCTGGTAAGAAGAGTCACTATTGTGCTCCCATTGTCATTCATAGTGCAAATAACACTGGCGTCTGTTCCCAGCATGTACACTGTATTGGACTGAAGAGGATCTACTGTTCTTTTCAGTTTCCTAAGCATAATTGAACTAGATATGGCCGTATTTGTATGAAGCACATTTCTTTTGTTCTGAGCAAGCTCACTGTTCTGGCCCTATAGGAAACACAGTAGAGTAGAAGATTGCTCTTTTCTCAAAAGCAGAGTGTGTTTCTTGTAAGGCGAGCTAGCATTTTTTTCCCAGTCCTAAACAGAGTTGAATCACATGCAGTTTTTGGTCCTACGAGCAAGAGTTGTTTTCTGGTAAGGTAAGTCATTATTGCGCTCGCATTGCCATACACAGTGCAAATAGCACTGGCGTCTGTTCCCAGCAAGTACAGTGTATTGGACTGAAGCGGAGCTACTGTTCTTGTCAGTTTCCTAAGCAGAGTTGAACTAGATATTGCCCCTGTGTGTAGGAAGCACAGTTCTTTTGTTCTGAGCAAGCTCACTGTTCAGACCCCACAGGAAACACAGTAGAGTAGAAGAGTGCTCTTTTCTCAAAAGCAGAGTGTGTTTCTTGTAAAGCGAGCTAGCATTTGTTTCCCAGTCCTAAATGGAGTTGAATCACATGCAATTTCTTGTACTACGAGCAAGAGTTGTTTTCTGGTAAGAAGAGTCACTATTGTGCTCCCATTGTCATTCACAGTGCAAATAACACTGGCGTCTGTCCCAGCATGTATACTGTATTGGGCTGAACAGGATCTACTGTTCTTTTCAGTTTCCTAAGCAGAGTTGAACTAGATATGGCCCGTGTGTGTAGGAAGCACAGTTCTTTTGTTCTGAGCAAGCTCACTGTTCTGGCCCTATAAGAAACACAGTAGAGTAGAAGAGTGCTCTTTTCTCAAAAGCAGAGTATGTTTCTTGTAAGGCGAGCTAGCGTTTGTTTCCCAATCCTAAATGGAGTTGAATCACATGCAGTATCTGGTCCTACGAGCAAGAGTTGTTTTCTGGTAAGAAGAGACACTATTGCGCTCCCATTGTCATCCACAGGGCAAATCACACTGGCATTTGTTCCCAGCATGTACAGTGTATTGGACTGAAGAGGATCTACTGTTCTTGTCAGTTTCCTAAGCAGAGTTTAACTAGATATGGACCGTGTGTGTAGGAAGCACAGTTCTTTTGTTCTGAGAATGCTCACTGTTCTGGCCCTATAGGAAACACATTAGAGTAGAAGAGTGCTACTTTCTCAATACAGAGTGTGTTTCTTGTAATTCGAGCTATCGTTTGTTTCCCAGTCCTAAATAGAGTTGAATCCCATGCAGTTTCTGGTCCTATCACCAAGAGTTGTTTTCTGATAAGAAGAGTCACTATTGCGCTCCTATTGCCATACACAGTACAAATAGCACTGGCGTCTGTTCCTAGCTAGGACAGTGTATTGGACTGAGGAGGAGTTACCGTTCTTGTCAGTTTCCTAAGCAGAGTTGAACTAGATATGGCCCGTGTGTGTAGGAAGCACAGTTCTTTTGTTCTGAGCAAGCTCAATTTTCAGACACCATAGGAAGCACAGTAGAGTAGAAGAGTGCTCTTTTCTCAAAAGCATAGTGTGTTTCTTGTAAGGCAAGCTAGCGTTTGTTTCCCAGTACTAAATGGAGATGAATCACATCCTGTTTTTGGTCCTACGAGCAAGAGTTGTTTTCTGGTAAGGAAAGTCGCTATTGCGCTCCCATTGTCAGACACAGTGCAAATAGCACTCGCGTCTGTTCCCAGCAAGTACAGTGTATTGGACTGAAGAGGATCTACTGTTCTTGTCAGTTTCCTAAGCTGAATTGAACTAGATATGGCCGTATTTGTAGGAAGCACAGTTCTTTTGTTCTGAGCAAACTCACTGTTCTGGCCCTTTAGGAAACACAGTAGAGTAGAAGAGTGCTCTTTTCTCAAAAGCAGAGTATGTTTCTTGTAAGGCGAGCTAGCGTTTGTTTCCCATTCCTAAATGGATTTGAAATACATGCAGTTTCTGGTCCTACGAGCAAGAGATGTTTTCTGGTAAGAAGAGTCACTATTTTGCTCCCATTGTCATAAACAGGGCAAATAGCACTGGCATCTGTGCCCAGCAAGTACAGTGTATTGGACTGAAGAGGAGCTACTGTTCTTGTCAGTTTCCTAAGCAGAGTTGAACTAGATATGGCCCCTGAGTGTAGGAAGCACAGTTCTTTTGTTCTGAGCAAGCTCACTTTTCGGACCCCATAGAAAACACATTAGAGTAGAAGTGTGCTCTTTTCTCAAAAGCAGAGTGTGTTTCTTGTAAGGCGAGCTAGTGTTTGTTTCCCAGTCCTAAATGTAGTTGAATCACACGCAGTTTCTTGTCCTATGAGCAAGAGTTTTTTTCTGGTAAAAAGAGTCACTATTGTGCTCCCATTGTCATACACAGGGCAAATAGCACTGGCGTCTGTTCCCAGCATGTACAGTGTATTGGACTGAAGAGGATCTACTGTTCTTGTCAGTTTCCTAAGCAGAATTGAACTAGATATGGCCGTATTTGTAGGAATCACAGTTCTTTTGTTCTGAGCAAACTCACTGTTATGGCCATGTAGGAAAAACAGTAGAGTAGAAGAGTGCTCTTTTCTCAAAAGCAGAGTGTGTTTCTTGTAAGGCTAGCTAGTGTTTGTTTCCCAGTCCTAAATGGAGTTGAATCACATGAAGTTTTTGGTCCTACGAGCAAGAGTTGTTTTCTGGTAAGGAAAGTCATTATTGCGCTCGCATTGCCATACACAGTGCAAATAGCACTGGCGTCTGTTCCCAGCAAGTACAGTGTATTGGACTGAAGCGGAGCTACTCTTCTTGTCAGTTTCCTAAGCAGAGTTGAACTAGATATTGCCCCTGTGTGTAGGAAGCACAGTTCTTTTGTTCTGAGCAAGCTCACTGTTCAGACCCCATAGGAAACACAGTAGAGTAGAAGAGTGCTCTTTTTTTAAAGGCAGAGTGTGTTTCTTGTAAAGCGAGCTAGCATTTGTTTCCCAGTCCTAAATGGAGTTGAATTACATGCAGTTTCTTGTACTACGAGCAAGAGTTGTTTTCTGGTAAGAAGAGTCACTATTGTGCTCCCATTGTCATTCACAGTGCAAAAAACACTGGCGTCTGTTTCCAGCATGTACACTGTATTGGACTGAAGAGGATCTACTGTTCTTTTCAGTTTCCTAAGCATAATTGAACTAGATATGGCCGTATTTGTATGAAGCACAGTTCTTTTGTTCTGTGCAAGCTCACTGTTCTGGCCCTATAAGAAACACAGTAGAGTAGAAGAGTGCTCTTTTCTCAAAAGCAGAGTGTGTTTCTTGTAAGGCAAGCTGGCGTTTGTTTCCCATTCCTAAATGGAGTTGAATCATATGCAGTTTTTGGTCCTAGCAGCAAGAGTGGTTTTCTGGTAAGGAAAGTTACTATTGCGCTCCCAATGCCATACACAGTGCAAATAGCACTCGCGTCTGTTCCCAGCAAGTACAGTGTATTGGACTGAAGAGGAGCTACTGTTCTTGTCAGTTTCCTAAGCAGAGTTGAACTAGATATGTCCCCTGTGTGTAGGAAGCACAGTTCTTTTGTTCTGAGCAAGCTCACTGTTCTGGCCCTATAGGAAACACAGTAGAGTAGAAGAGTGCTCTTTTCTCAAAAGCAGAGTGTGTTTCTTGTAAGGCGAGCTAGCGTTTGTTTCCCAGTCCTAAATGGAGTTGAATCACATGCAGTTTTTGGTCCTATGAGCAAGAGTTGTTTTCTGGTAAGGAAAGTCACTCTTGCGCTCCCATTGCCATACACAGTGCAAATAGCACTCGCGTCTGTTCCCAGCCAGTACAGTGTATTGGACTGAAGCGGAGCTACTGTTCTTGTCAGTTTGCTAGGCAGAGTTGAACTAGATATGGCCCCTGTGTGTAGGAAGCACTGTTCTTTTGTTCTGAGCAAGCTCACTGTTCGGACCACATAGGAAACACATTGGAGTAGAAGAGTGCTCTTTTCTCAAAAGGAGAGTGTCTTTCTTGTAATGCGAGCTAGTGTTTGTTTCCCAGTCAGAAATGGAGTTGAATCCCATGCAGTTTCTGGTCCTACCAGCAAGAGTTGTTTTCTGATAAGAAGAGTCACTATTGCGCTCCTATTGCCATACACAGTACAAATAGCACTCGCGTCTGTTCCCAGCTAGGACAGTGTATTGGACTGAGGAGGAGCTACCGTTCTTGTCAGTTTCCTAAGCAGAGTTGAACTAGATATGGCCCGTGTGTGTAGGAAGCAAAGTTCTTTTGTTCTGAGCAAGCTCACTGTTCTGGCCCTATAGGAAACACAGTAGAGTAGAAGAGTGCTCTTTTCTCAAAAGCAGAGTGTGTTTCTTGTAAGGCAAGCTAGCGTTTGTTTCCCAGTACTAAATGGAGTTGAATCACATCCTGTTTTTGGTCCTACGAGCAAGAGTTGTTTTCTGGTAAGAAGAGTCACTATTGTGCTCCCATTGTCATTCACAGGGCAAATAGCACTCGCGTCTGTTCCCAGCAAGTACAGTGTATTGGACTGAAGAGGAGCTACTGTTCTTGTCAGTTTCCTAAGCAGAGTTGAACTAGATATGGCCCATGTGTGTAGGAAGCACAGTTCTTTTGTTCTGAGCAAGCTCACTGTTCGGACTCCATAGGAAACACAGTAGAGTAGAAGAGTGCTCTTTTCTCAAAAGCAGATTGTGTTTCTTGTAAGGCAAGCTAGAGTTTGTTTCCCAGTACTAAATGGAGTTGAATCACATCCTGTTTTTGGTCCTACGAGCAAGAGTTGTTTTCTGGTAAGGAAAGTCACTATTGCGCTCCCATTGTCAGACACAGGGCAAAGAGCACTGGCGTCTGTTCCCAGCATGTACAGTGTATTGGACTGAAGAGGATCTACTGTTCTTTTCAGTTTCCTAAGCAGAATTGAACTAGATATGGCCGTATTTGTAGGAAGCACAGTTCTTTTGTTCTGAGCAAACACACTGTTCTGGCCCTATCGGAAACACAGTAGAGTAGAAGATTGCTCTTTTCTCAAAAGCAGAGTGTGTTTCCTGTAAGGCGAGCTAGCGTTTGTTTCCCAGTCATAAATGGATTTGAATCACATGCAGTTTCTGGTCCTACCAGCAAGAGTTGTTTTCTGGTAAGGAAAGTCAATATTGCGCTGCCATTGCCATATACAGTGCAAATAGCACTCGCGTCTGTTCCCAGCAAGTACAGTGTATTGGACTGAAGCGGAGCTACTGTTCTTGTCAGTTTGCTAAGCAGAGTTGAACTAGATATGGCCCCTGTGTGTAGGAAGCACAGTTCTTTTGTTCTGAGCAAGCTCACTGTTCAGACCCCAAAGGAAACACAGTAGAGTAGAAGAGTGCTCTTTTCACAAAAGCAGAGTGTGTATCTTGTAAAACGAGCTAGCATTTGTTTCCCAGTCCTAAATGGAGTTGAATCACATGCAGTTTCTTGTACTACGAGCAAGAGTTGTTTTCTGGTAAGAAGAGTCACTATTGTGCTCCCATTGTCATTCACAGTGCAAATAACACTGGCGTCTGTTCCCAGCATGGACACTGTATTGGACTGAAGAGGATCTACTGTTCTTGTCAGTTTCCTAAGCAGAATTGAACTAGATATGGCCGTATTTGCAGGAATCACAGTTCTTTTGTTCTGAGCAAACTCACTGTTATGCCCATGTAGGAAAAACAGTAGAGTAGAACAGTGCTCTTTTCTCAAAAGCAGAGTGTGTTTCTTGTAAGGCTAGCTAGTGTTTGTTTCCCAGTCCTAAATGGAGTTGAATCACATGAAGTTTTTGGTCCTACGAGCAAGAGTTGTTTTCTGGTAAGGAAAGTCATTATTGCGCTCGCATTGCCATACACAGTGCAAATCACACTGGCGTCTGTTCCCAGCAAGTACAGTGTATTGGACTGAAGCGGAGCTACTCTTCTTGTCAGTTTCCTAAGCAGAGTTGAACTAGATATTGCCCCTGTGTGTAGGAAGCACAGTTCTTTTGTTCTGAGCAAGCTCACTGTTCAGACCCCATAGGAAACACAGTAGAATAGAAGAGTGCTCTTTTCTCAAAAGCAGAGTGTGTTTCTTGTAAAGCGAGCTAGCATTTGTTTCCCAGTCCTAAATGGAGTTGAATTACATGCAGTTTCTTGTACTACGAGCAAGAGTTGTTTTCTGGTAAGAAGAGTCACTATTGTGCTCCCATTGTCATTCACAGTGCAAAAAACACTGGCGTCTGTTTCCAGCATGTACACTGTATTGGACTGAAGAGGATCTACTGTTCTTTTCAGTTTCCTAAGCATAATTGAACTAGATGTGGCCGTATTTGTATGAAGCACAGTTCTTTTGTTCTGTGCAAGCTCACTGTTCTGGCCCTATAAGAAACACAGTAGAGTAGAAGAGTGCTCTTTTCTCAAAAGCAGAGTGTGTTTCTTGTAAGGCAAGCTGGCGTTTGTTTCCCATTCCTAAATGGAGTTGAATCATATGCAGTTTTTGGTCCTAGCAGCAAGAGTGGTTTTCTGGTAAGGAAAGTTACTATTGTGCTCCCAATGCCATACACAGTGCAAATAGCACTCGCGTCTGTTCCCAGCAAGTACAGTGTATTGGACTGAAGAGGAGCTACTGTTCTTGTCAGTTTCCTAAGCAGAGTTGAACTAGATATGTCCCCTGTGTGTAGGAAGCACAGTTCTTTTGTTCTGAGCAAGCTCACTGTTCTGGCCCTATAGGAAACACAGTAGAGTAGAAGAGTGCTCTTTTCTCAAAAGCAGAGTGTGTTTCTTGTAAGGCGAGCTAGCGTTTGTTTCCCAGTCCTAAATGGAGTTGAATCACATGCAGTTTTTGGTCCTATGAGCAAGAGTTGTTTTCTGGTAAGGAAAGTCACTCTTGCGCTCCCATTGCCATACACAGTGCAAATAGCACTCGCGTCTGTTCCCAGCAAGTACAGTGTATTGGACTGAAGCGGAGCTACTGTTCTTGTCAGTTTGCTAGGCAGAGTTGAACTAGATATGGCCCCTGTGTGTAGGAAGCACTGTTCTTTTGTTCTGAGCAAGCTCACTGTTTGGACCACATAGGAAACACATTGGAGTAGAAGAGTGCTCTTTTCTCAAAAGGAGAGTGTCTTTCTTGTAATGCGAGCTAGTGTTTGTTTCCCAGTCAGAAATGGAGTTGAATCCCATGCAGTTTCTGGTCCTACCAGCAAGAGTTGTTTTCTGATAAGAAGAGTCACTATTGTGCTCCTATTGCCATACACAGTACAAATAGCACTCGCGTCTATTCCCAGCTAGGACAGTGTATTGGACTGAAGAGGAGCTACCGTTCTTGTCAGTTTCCTAAGTAGAGTTGAAATAGATATGGCCCGTGTGTGTAGGAAGCACAGTTCTTTTGTTCTGAGCAAGCTCACTGTTCGGACCCCATAGGAAACACAGTAGAGTAGAAGAGTGCTCTTTTCTCAAAAGCAGAGTGTGTTTCTTGTAAGGCAAGCTAGCATTTGTTTCCCAGTACTAAATGGAGTTGAATCACATCCTGTTTTTGGTCCTACGAGCAAGAGTTGTTTTCTGGTAAGAAGAGTCACTATTGTGCTCCCATTGTCATTCACAGGGCAAATAACACTGGCGTCTGTTCCCAGCATGTACACTGTATTGGACTGAAGAGGATCTACTGTTCTTTTCAGTTTCCTAAGCATAATTGAACTAGATATGGCCGTATTTGTATGAAGCACAGTTCTTTTGTTCTGAGCAAGCTCACTGTTCTGGCCCTATAGGAAACACAGTAGAGTAGAAGAGTGCTCTTTTCTCAAAAGCAGAGTGTGTTTCTTGTAAGGCGAGCTAGCGTTTGTTTCCCAGTCCTAAATGGAGTTGAATCACATGCAGTTTTTGGTCCTATGAGCAAGAGTTGTTTTCTGGTAAGGAAAGTCACTCTTGCGCTCCCATTGCCATACACAGTGCAAATAGCACTCGCGTCTGTTCCCAGCAAGTACAGTGTATTGGACTGAAGCGGAGCTACTGTTCTTGTCAGTTTGCTAGGCAGAGTTGAACTAGATATGGCCCCTGTGTGTAGGAAGCACTGTTCTTTTGTTCTGAGCAAGCTCACTGTTCGGACCCCCTAGGAAACACAGTAGAGTAGAAGAGTGCTCTTTTCTCAAAAGCAGAGTGTGTTTTTGGAAGTCGAGCTAGCGTTTGTTTCCCAGTCCTAAATGGAGTTGAGTCACATGCAGTTTTTTGTCCTATGAGCAAGAGTTGTTTTCTGGTAAGACGAGTCACTATTGTGCTCCAATTGCCATACACAGTGCAAATAGCACTCGCGTCTGTTCCGAGCAAGTACAGTGTATTGGACTGAAGAGGAGCTACTGTTCTTGTCAGTTTCCTAAGCAGAGTTGAACTAGATATGGCCCGAGTGTAGGAAGCACAGTTTTTTTGTTCTGAGCAAGCTCACTGTTCGGAACACATAGGAAACAGTAGAGTAGAAGAGTGCTCTTTTCTCAAAAGCAGATTGTGTTTTTTGTAAGGCGAGCTAGAATTTGTTTCCCAGTCCTATATGGAGTTGAATCACATGCAGTTTCTGGTCCTACGAGCAAGAGTTGTTTTTTGGTAAGAAAAGTCTCTATTGCGCTCATATTGCCATACACAGTGCAAATAGCACTCGCGTCTCTTCCCAGCAAGTACAGTGTATCGGACTGAAGAGGAGCTACTTTTCTTGTCAGTTTCCTAAGCAGAGTTGAACAAGATATGGCCCGCGTTTTTAGGAAGCACAGTTCTTTTGTTCTGAGCAAGCTCACTGTTCGGACCCCATTGGAAACACAGTAGAGTAGAAGAGTGCTCTTTTCTCAAAAGCAGAGTGTGTTTCTTGTAAGGGGAGCTAGCGTTTGTTTCCCCGTCCTAAATGGAGTAGAATCACATGCAGTTTCTGGTCCTATGAGCAAGAGTTGTTTTCTGGTAAGGAAAGACACTATTGTGCTCCCATTGCCATACACAGTGCAAATAGCACATGCATCTGTTCCCAGCTAGTACAGTGTATCAGACTGAAGAGGAGCTACTGTTCTTGTCAGTTTCCTAAGCAGATTTGAACTAGATATGGCCCGTGTGTGTAGGAAGTACAGTTCTTATGTTCTGAGCAAGCTCACTGTTCTGGCCCTATAGGAAACACAGTAGAGTAGAAGAGTGCACTTTTCTTAAAAGCAGAGTGTGTTTCATGTAAGGGGAGCTCGCGTTTGTTTCCCAGTCCTAAATGGAGTTGAGTCACATGCAGTTTTTGGTCCTATGGGCAAGAGTTGTTTTCTGGTAAGAAGAGTCACTGTTGCGCTCCAAATGCCATATACAGTGCAAATAGCACTCGCGTCTGTTCCCAGCAAGTACAGTGTATCGGACTGAATAGGAGCTACTGTTCTTGTCAGTTTCCTAAGCAGACTTGATCTAGATATGGCCGTGTGTAGGAAGCACAGTTTTTTTGTTCTGAGCAAGCTCACTCTTCGGAACACATAGGAAACACAGTAGAGTAGAAGAGTGCTCTTTTCTCAAAAGCAGAGTGTGTTTTTGGAAGTCGAGCTAGCGTTTGTTTCCCAGTCCTAAATGGAGTTGAGTCACATGCAGTTTTTTGTCCTATGAGCAAGAGTTGTTTTCTGGTAAGACGAGTCACTATTGTGCTCCAATTGCCATACACAGTGCAAATAACACTCGCGTCTGTTCCGAGCAAGTACAGTGTATTGGACTGAAGAGGAGCTACTGTTCTTGTCAGTTTCCTAAGCAGAGTTGAACGAGATATGGCCCGAGTGTAGGAAGCACAGTTCTTTTCTTCTGAGCAAGCTCACTGTTCTGGCCCTATAGGAAACACAGTAGAGTAGAAGAGTGCTCTTTTCTCTAAAGCAGAGTGTGTTTCTTGTAAGGCGAGCTAGCGTTTGTTTCCCAGTCCTAAATGGAGTGTAATCACATGCAGTTTCTGGTCCTACGAGCAAGAGTTGTTTTATGGTAAGAAGAGTCACTATTGCGCTGCCATTGCCATACACAGGACTAATAGCACTGTTGTCTGTTCCCAGCAATATAGTGTATTGGACTGAAGAGGATCTACTGTTCTTGTCAGGTTCCTAAGCAGAATTGAACTAGATATGGCCCGTGTGTGTAGGAAGCACAGTTTTTTTTGTTCTGAGCAAGCTCACTGTTCGGGAACACATAGGAAACAGTAGAGTAGAAGAGTGCTCTTTTCTCTAAAGCAGAGTGTGTTTCTTGTAAGGCGAGCTAGTGTTTGTTTCCCAGTCCTAAATGGAGTGGAATCACATGCAGTTTATGGACCTATGAGCAAGAGTTGTTTTCTGGTAAGGAAAGTCACTATTGTGCTCCTATTGCCATACACAGTGCAAATAGCACATGCGTCTGTTCCCAGCAAGTACAGTGTATCAGACTGAAGAGGAGCTACTGTTCTTGTCAGTTTCCTAAGAGGAGTTGAACTAGATATGGCCCGTGTGTTTTGGAAGCACAGTTCTTATGTTCTGAGCAAGCTCACTCTTCTGGCCCTATAGGAAACACAGTAGAGTAGAAGAGTGCACTTTTCTTAAAAGCAGAGTGTGTTTCTTGTAAGGCGAGCTCGCGTTTGTTTCCCAGTCTTAATGGAGTTGAGTCACATGCAGTTTTTTGTCCTACGAGCAAGAGTTGTTTTCTGGTAAGAAGAGTCACTGTTGTGCTCCCAATGCCATACACAGTGCAAATAGCACTCGCGTCTGTTCCCAGCAAGTACAGTGTATTGGACTGAAGAGGAGCTACTGTTCTTGTCAGTTTCCTAAGCAGAGTTGAACTAGATATGGCCCATGTGTGTAGGAAGCACAGTTCTTTTGTTCTGAGCAAGCTCACTGTTCGGACCCCATAGGAAACACAATAGAGTAGAAGAGTGCTCTTTTCTCAAAAGCAGAGTGTGTTTCTTGTAAGGCAAGCTAGCGTTTGTTTCCCACTACTAAATGGAGTTGAATCACATATTGTTTTTGGTCCTACGTGCAAGAGTTGTTTTCTGGTAAGGAAAGTCACTATTGCGCTCCCATTGTCAGACACAGGGCAAATAGCACTGGCGTCTGTTCCCAGCATGTACACTGTATTGGACTGAAGAGGATCTACTGTTCTTTTCAGTTTCCTAAGCATAATTGAACTAGATATGGCTGTATTTGTATGAAGCACAGTTCTTTTGTTCTGTGCAAGCTCACTGTTCTTGCCCTATAAGAAACACAGTAGAGTAGAAGAGTGCTCTTTTCTCAAAAGCAGAGTGTGTTTCTTGTAAGGCAAGCTAGCGTTTGTTTCCCATTCCTAAATGGAGTTGAATCATATGCAGTTTTTGGCCCTACGAGTAAGAGTTTTTTTCTGGTAAGGAAAGTTACTATTGCGCTCCCAATGCCATACACAGTGCAAATAGCACTCGCGTCTGTTCCCAGCAAGTACAGTGTATTGGACTGAAGAGGAGCTACTGTTCTTGTCAGTTTCCTAAGCAGAGTTGAACTAGATATGGCCCCTGTGTGTAGGAAGCACAGTTCTTTTGTTCTGAGCAAGCTCACTGTTCGGACCCCATAGGAAACACAGTAGAGTAGAAGAGTGCTCTTTTCTCAAAAGCAGAGTATGTTTCTTGTAAGGTGAGCTAGCGTTCGTTTCCCAATCCTAAATGGAGTTGAATCCCATGAAGTATCTGGTCCTACGAGCAAGAGTTTTTTTCTGGTAAGAAGAGTCACTATTGCGCTCCCATTGTCATACACAGGGCAAATAGCACTCGCGTCTGTTCCCAGCAAGTACAGTGTATTGGACTGAAGAGGAGGTACTGTTCTTGTCAGTTTCCTAAGCAGAGTTGAACTAGATATGGCCCCTGTGTGTAGGAAGCACAGTTCTTTTGTTCTGAGCAAGCTCACTGTTCAGACCCCATAGGAAACACAGTAGAGTAGAAGAGTGCTCTTTTCTCAAAAGCAGAGTGTGTTTCTTGTAAAGCGAGCTAGCGTTTGTTTCCCAGTCCTAAATGGAGTTGAATCACATGCAGTTTCTTGTACTACAAGCAAGAGTTGTTTTCTGGTAAGAAGAGTTACTATTGTGCTCCCATTGTCATTCACAGTGCAAATAACACTGGCGTCTGTTCCCAGCATGTACACTGTATTGGACTGAAGAGGATCTACTGTTCTTTTCAGTTTCCTAAGAAGAATTGAACTAGATAAGGCAGTATTTGTAGAAAGCACAGTTCTTTTGTTCTGAGCAAACTCACTGTTTTGGCCCTATAGGAAACACAGTAGAGTAGAAGAGTGCTCTTTTCTCAAAAGGAGAGTGTGTTTCTTGTAATGCGAGCTAGTGTTTGTTTCCCAGTCAGAAATGGAGTTGAATCCCATGCAATTTCTGGTCCTACGAGCAAGAGTTGTTTTCTGGTAAGAAGAGTCACTATTACGCTCCCAATGTCATACACAGGGCAAATAGCACTGGCGTCTGTTCCTAGCAAGTACAGTGTATTGGACTGAAGCGGAGCTACTGTTCTTGTCAGTTTCCTAAGCAGAGCTGAACTAGATATGGCCCCTGTGTGTAGGAAGCACAGTTCTTTTGTTCTGAGCAATCTCAATGTTCAGACCCCATAAAAATCACATAAGAGTAGAAGAGTGCTCTTTTCTCAAAAGCAGAGTGTGTTTCTTGTAAGGCGAGCTAGTGTTTGTTTCCCAGTCCTAAATGGAGTTGAATCACATACAGTTTTTGGTCCTACGAACAAGAGTTGTTTTCTGGTAAGGAAAGTCACTATTGCACTCTCTTTGCCATACACAGTTCAAATAGCACTCGTGTCTGTTCCCAGCAAGTACAGTGTATTGGACTGAAGAGGAGCTACTGTTCTTGTCAGTTTCCTAAGCAGAGTTGAACTAGATATGGCCCGTGTGTGTAGGAAGCACAGTTCTTTTGTTCTGAGCAAGCTCAGTGTTCGGACCCCATATGAACCACAGTAGAATAGAAGACTGCTCTTTTCTCAAAAGCAGAGTGTGTTTCTTGTAAGGCTAGCTAGAGTTTGTTTCCCAGTCCTAAATGGAGTTGAATCACATGCAGTTTGGTCCTACGAGCAAGAGTTGTTTTCTCGTAAGCAAAGTCACTATTGTGCTCCCATTGCCATACACAGTGCAAATAGCACTCGTGTCTGTTCCCAGCAAGTACAGTGTATTGGACTGAAGAGGAGCTACTGTTCTTGTCAGTTTCCTAAGCAGAGTTGAACTAGATATGGCCCGTGTGTGTAGGAAGCACAGTTCTTTTGTTCTGAGCAAGCTCAGTGTTCGGACCCCATATGAACCACAGTAGAATAGAAGACTGCTCTTTTCTCAAAAGCAGAGTGTGTTTCTTGTAAGGCTAGCTAGAGTTTGTTTCCCAGTCCTAAATGGAGTTGAATCACATGCAGTTTGGTCCTACGAGCAAGAGTTGTTTTCTCGTAAGCAAAGTCACTATTGTGCTCCCATTGCCATACACAGTGCAAATAGCACTCGTGTCTGTTCCCAGCAAGTACAGTGTATTGGACTGAAGAGGAGCTACTGTTCTTGTCAGTTTCCTAAGCAGAGTTGAACTAGATATGGCCCCTGTGCGTAGGAAGCACAGTTCTTTTGTTCTGAGCAAGCTCACTGTTCGGACCACATAGGAAACACAGAAGAGTAGAAGAGTGCTCTTTTATCAAAAGCAGAGTGTGTTTCTTGTAAGGCGAGCTAGTGTTTGTTTCCCAGTTCTAAATGCAGTTGAATCCCATGCAGTTTTTGGTCCTATGAGCAAGAGGTGTTTTCTGGTTAAAAAAAGTCACTATTGCGCTCCCATTGCCATATACAGTGTAAACAGCACTCGCGTCTGTTCCCAGCAAGTACAGTGTATTGGACTGAAGAGGAGCTACTGTTCTTGTCTGTTTCCTAAGCAGAATTGAACTAGATATGGCCGTATTTGTAGGAAGCACAGTTCTTTTGTTGTAAGCAAACTCACTGTTCTGGCCCTATAGGAGACACAGTAGAGTAGAAGAGTGCTCTTTTCTCAAAAGCAGAGTGTGTTTCTTGTAAGGCGAGCTAGCGTTTGTTTCCCAGTCCTAAATGGAGTTGAATCACATGCAGTTTTTGGTCCTATGTGCAATAGTTGTTTTCTGGTAATTAAAGTCACTATTGTGCTCCCATTTCCATACACAGTGCAAATAGCACTCGCATCTGTTCCCAGCAAGTACAGTGTATTGGACTGAAGAGGATCTACTGTTCTTGTCAGTTTGCTAAGCAGAGTTGAACTAGATATGGCCCCTGTGTGTAGGAAGCACAGTTCTTTTGTTCTGAGCAAGCTCACTGTTCGAACCACATAGGAAACACAGAAGAGTAGAAGAGTGCTCTTTTCTCAAAAGCAGAGTGTGTTTCTTGTAAGGCGAGCTAGTGTTTGTTTCCCAGTCCTAAATGGAGTTGAATCCCATGCAGTTTCTGGTCCTACGAGCAAGAGGTGTTTTCTGGTTAAAAAAAGTCACTATTGCACTCCCATTGCCATATACAGTGTAAACAGCACTCGCGTCTGTTCCCAGCAAGTACAGTGTATTGGACTGAAGCGGAGCTACTGATCTTGTCAGTTTCCTAAGCAGAGTTGAACTAGATATGGCCCCTGTGTGTAGAAAGCACAGTTCTTTTTTTCTGAGCAAGCTCACTCTTCTGACCCCATAGGAAACACAGTAGAGTAGAAGAGTGCTCTTTTCTCAAAAGCAGAGTGTGTTTCTTGTAAGGCGAGCTAGCATTTGTTTCCCAGTCCTAAATGGAGTTGAATCACATGCAGTTTCTTGTCCTATGAGCAAGAGTTGTTTTCTGGTAAGAAGAGTCACTATTGTGCTCCCATTGCCATATACAGTGTAAATAGCACTCGCGTCTGTTCCCAGCTTGTACAGTGTATTGGACTGAAGAGGATCTACTGTTCTTTTTAGTTTCCTTAGCAGAATTGAACTAGATATGGCAGTATTTGTATGAAGCACAGTTCTTTTGTTCTGAGCAAGCTCACTGTTCTGGTCCTATAGGAAACACAGTAGAGTAGAAGAGTGCTCTTTTCTCAAAAGCAGAGTGTGTTTCTTGTATGGCGAGCTAGTGTTTGTTTCCCAGTCCTAAATGGAGTTGAATCACATGCAGTTTTTGGTCCTACGAGTAAGAGTTGTTTCTGGTAAGGAAAGTCACTATTGCGTTCCCATTTCCATACACAGTGCAAATAGCACTCGCGTCTGTTCCCAGCAAGTACAGTGTATTGGACTGAAGCGGATCTACTGTTCTTGTCAGTTTCCTAAGCAGAGTTGAACTAGATATGGCCCCTGTGTGTAGGAAGCACAGTTCTTTTGTTCTGAGCAAGCTCACTATTCGGACCCCATAGGAAACACATTAGAGTAGAAGAGTGCTCTTTTCTCAAAAGGAGAGTGTGTTTCTTGTAATGCGAGCTAGTGTTTGTTTCCCAGTCAGAAATGGAGTTGAATCCCATGCCGTTTCTGGTCCTACGAGCAATTGTTGTTTTCTGGTAAGAAGAGTCACTATCACGCTCCCATTGTCATACACAGGGCAAATAGCACTGGCGTTTGTTCCCAGCAAGTACAGTGTATTGGACTGAAGAGGAGCTACTGTTCTTGTCAGTTTCCTAAGCAGAGTTGAACTAGATATGGCCCGTGTGTGTAGGAAGCACAGTTCTTTTGTTCTGAGCAAGCTCAGTGTTCGGACCCCATATGAACCATAGTAGAATAGAAGAGTGCTCTTCTCTCAAAAGCAGAGTGTGTTTCTTGTAAGGCGAGCTAGTGTTTGTTTCCCAGTCCTAAATGGAGTTGAATCACATGCAGTTTTTAGTCCTATGAGCAAGAGTTGTTTTCTCGTAAGCAAAGTCACTATTGCGCTCCCATTGCCATACACAGTGAAAATAGCACTGGTGTCTGTTCCAGCAAGTACAGTGTATTGGACTGAAGAGGAGCTACTGTTCTTGTCAGTTTCCTAAGCAGTGTTGAACTAGATATGGCCCGTGTGTGTAGGAAGCACAGTTCTTTTGTTCTGAGCAAGCTCAACGTTCCGACCCCTTATGAACCACAGTAGAATAGAATACTGCTCTTTTCTCAAAAGCAGAGTGTTTTTTGTAAGGCGAGCTAGCGTTTGTTTCCCAGTCCTAAATGGAGTTGAATCACTTGCAGTTTTTGGTCCTACGAACAAGAGTTTTTTTCTGGTAAGGAAAGACACTATTGTGCTCCCTTTGCCATACACAGTGCAAATAGCACTCGCGTCTGTTCCTAGCAAGTACAGTGTATTGGACTGAAGAGGAGCTACTGTTCTTGTCAGTTTCCTAAGCAGAGTTGAACTAGATATGGCCCCTGTGTGTAGGAAGCACAGTTCTTTTGTTCTGAGCAAGCTCACTGTTCGGACCCCATAGGAAACACAGTAGAGTAGAAGAGTGCTGTTTTCTCAAAAGCAGAGTGTGTTTCTTGTAAGGCGAGCTAGCGTTTGTTTCCCAGTCCTAAATGGAGTTGAATCACATGCAGTTTCTTGTCCTATGAGCAAGAGTTGTTTTCTGGTAAGAAGAGTAACTATTGCGCTCCCATTGTCATACACAGGGCAAATAGAACTGGCGTCTGTTCCCAGCATGTACAGTGTATTGGACTGAAGAGGATCTACTGTTCTTGTCAGTTTCCTAAGAAGAATTGAACTAGATAAGGCAGTATTTGTAGGAAGCACAGTTCTTTTGTTCTGAGCAAACTCACTGTTTTGGCCCTATAGGAAACACAGTAGAGTAGAAGAGTGCTCTTTTCTCAAAAGGAGAGTGTGTTTCTTGTAATGCGAGCTAGTGTTTGTTTCCCAGTCAGAAATGGAGTTGAATCCCATGCAATTTCTGGTCCTACGAGCAAGAGTTGTTTTCTGGTAAGAAGAGTCACTATTACGCTCCCAATGTCATACACAGGGCAAATAGCACTGGCGTCTGTTCCCAGCAAGTACAGTGTATTGGACTGAAGCGGAGCTACTGTTCTTGTCAGTTTCCTAAGCAGAGCTGAACTAGATATGGCCCCTGTGTGTAGGAAGCACAGTTCTTTTGTTCTGAGCAATCTCAATGTTCAGACCCCATAAAAATCACATAAGAGTAGAAGAGTGCTCTTTTCTCAAAAGCAGAGTGTGTTTCTTGTAAGGCGAGCTAGTGTTTGTTTCCCAGTCCTAAATGGAGTTGAATCACATACAGTTTTTGGTCCTACGAACAAGAGTTGTTTTCTGGTAAGGAAAGTCACTATTGCACTCTCTTTGCCATACACAGTTCAAATAGCACTCGTGTCTGTTCCCAGCAAGTACAGTGTATTGGACTGAAGAGGAGCTACTGTTCTTGTCAGTTTCCTAAGCAGAGTTGAACTAGATATGGCCCGTGTGTGTAGGAAGCACAGTTCTTTTGTTCTGAGCAAGCTCAGTGTTCGGACCCCATATGAACCACAGTAGAATAGAAGACTGCTCTTTTCTCAAAAGCAGAGTGTGTTTCTTGTAAGGCTAGCTAGAGTTTGTTTCCTAGTCCTAAATGGAGTTGAATCACATGCAGTTTGGTCCTACGAGCAAGAGTTGTTTTCTCGTAAGCAAAGTCACTATTGTGCTCCCATTGCCATACACAGTGCAAATAGCACTCGTGTCTGTTCCCAGCAAGTACAGTGCATTGGACTGAAGAGGAGCTACTCTTCTTGTCAGTTTCCTAAGCAGAGTTGAACTAGATATGGCCCCTGTGCGTAGGAAGCACAGTTCTTTTGTTCTGAGCAAGCTCACTGTTCGGACCACATAGGAAACACAGAAGAGTAGAAGAGTGCTCTTTTCTCAAAAGCAGAGTGTGTTTCTTGTAAGGCGAGCTAGTGTTTGTTTCCCAGTCCTAAATGGAGTTGAATCCCATGCAGTTTCTGGTCCTATGAGCAAGAGGTGTTTTCTGGTTAAAAAAAGTCACTATTGCGCTCCCATTGCCATATACAGTGTAAACAGCACTCGCGTCTGTTCCCAGCAAGTACAGTGTATTGGACTGAAGAGGAGCTACTGTTCTTGTCTGTTTCCTAAGCAGAATTGAACTAGATATGGCCGTATTTGTAGGAAGCACAGTTCTTTTGTTGTAAGCAAACTCACTGTTCTGGCCCTATAGGAGACACAGTAGAGTAGAAGAGTGCTCTTTTCTCAAAAGCAGAGTGTGTTTCTTGTAAGGCGAGCTAGCGTTTGTTTCCCAGTCCTAAATGGAGTTGAATCACATGCAGTTTTTGGTCCTATGTGCATTAGTTGTTTTCTGGTAAGGAAAGTCACTATTGTGCTCCCATTTCCATACACAGTGCAAATAGCACTCGCATCTGTTCCCAGCAAGTACAGTGTATTGGACTGAAGAGGATCTACTGTTCTTGTCAGTTTGCTAAGCAGAGTTGAACTAGATATGGCCCCTGTGTGTAGGAAGCACAGTTCTTTGGTTCTGAGCAAGCTCACTGTTCGAACCACATAGGAAACACAGAAGAGTAGAAGAGTGCTCTTTTCTCAAAAGCAGAGTGTGTTTCTTGTAAGGCAAGCTAGTGTTTGTTTCCCAGTCCTAAACGGAGTTGAATCCCATGCAGTTTCTGGTCCTACGAGCAAGAGGTGTTTTCTGGTTAAAAAAAGTCACTATTGCACTCCCATTGCCATATACAGTGTAAACAGCACTCGCGTCTGTTCCCAGCAAGTACAGTGTATTGGACTGAAGCGGAGCTACTGATCTTGTCAGTTTCCTAAGCAGAGTTGAACTAGATATGGCCCCTGTGTGTAGAAAGCACAGTTCTTTTTTTCTGAGCAAGCTCACTCTTCTGACCCCATAGGAAACACAGTAGAGTAGAAGATTGCTCTTTTCTCAAAAGCAGAGTGTGTTTCTTGTATTGCGAGCTAGTGTTTGTTTCCCAGTCCTAAATGGAGTTGAATCACATGCAGTTTTTGGTCCTACGAGCAAGAGTTGTTTCTGGTAAGGAAAGTCACTATTGTGTTCCCATTTCCATACACAGTGCAAATAGCACTTGCGTCTGTTCCCAGCAAGTACAGTGCATTGGACTGAAGAGGAGCTACTGTTCTTGTCAGTTTCCTAAGCAGATTGAACTAGATATGGCCCCTGTGTGTAGGAAGCACAGTTCTTTTGTTCTGAGCAAGCTCACTATTCGGACCCCATAGGAAACACATTAGAGTAGAAGAGTGCTCTTTTCTCAAAAGGAGAGTGTGTTTCTTGTAATGCGAGCTAGTGTTTGTTTCCCAGTCAGAAATGGAGTTGAATCCCATGCCGTTTCTGGTCCTACGAGCAATTGTTGTTTTCTGGTAAGAAGAGTCACTATCACGCTCCCATTGTCATACACAGGGCAAATAGCACTGGCGTCTGTTCCCAGCAAGTACAGTGTATTGGACTGAAGAGGAGCTACTGTTCTTGTCAGTTTCCTAAGCAGAGTTGAACTAGATATGGCCCGTGTGTGTAGGAAGCACAGTTCTTTTGTTCTGAGCAAGCTCAGTGTTCGGACCCCATATGAACCATAGTAGAATAGAAGAGTGCTCTTCTCTCAAAAGCAGAGTGTGTTTCTTGTAAGGCGAGCTAGCGTTTGTTTCCCAGTCCTAAATGGAGTTGAATCACATGCAGTTTTTAGTCCTATGAGCAAGAGTTGTTTTCTCGTAAGCAAAGTCACTATTGCGCTCCCATTGCCATACACAGTGAAAATAGCACTGGTGTCTGTTCCAGCAAGTACAGTGTATTGGACTGAAGAGGAGCTACTGTTCTTGTCAGTTTCCTAAGCAGTGTTGAACTAGATATGGCCCGTGTGTGTAGGAAGCACAGTTCTTTTGTTCTGAGCAAGCTCAACGTTCCGACCCCTTATGAACCACAGTAGAATAGAATACTGCTCTTTTCTCAAAAGCAGAGTGTTTTTTGTAAGGCGAGCTAGCGTTTGTTTCCCAGTCCTAAATGGAGTTGAATCACTTGCAGTTTTTGGTCCTACGAACAAGAGTTTTTTTCTGGTAAGGAAAGACACTATTGTGCTCCCTTTGCCATACACAGTGCAAATAGCACTCGCGTCTGTTCCTAGCAAGTACAGTGTATTGGACTGAAGAGGAGCTACTGTTCTTGTCAGTTTCCTAAGCAGAGTTGAACTAGATATGGCCCCTGTGTGTAGGAAGCACAGTTCTTTTGTTCTGAGCAAGCTCACTGTTCGGACCCCATAGGAAACACAGTAGAGAGAAGAGTGCTGTTTTCTCAAAAGCAGAGTGTGTTTCTTGTAAGGCGAGCTAGCGTTTGTTTCCCAGTCCTAAATGGAGTTGAATCACATGCAGTTTCTTGTCCTATGAGCAAGAGTTGTTTTCTGGTAAGAAGAGTAACTATTGCGCTCCCATTGTCATACACAGGGCAAATAGAACTGGCGTCTGTTCCCAGCATGTACAGTGTATTGGACTGAAGAGGATCTACTGTTCTTGTCAGTTTCCTAAGAAGAATTGAACTAGATAAGGCAGTATTTGTAGGAAGCACAGTTCTTTTGTTCTGAGCAAACTCACTGTTTTGGCCCTATAGGAAACACAGTAGAGTAGAAGAGTGCTCTTTTCTCAAAAGGAGAGTGTGTTTCTTGTAATGCGAGCTAGTGTTTGTTTCCCAGTCAGAAATGGAGTTGAATCCCATGCAATTTCTGGTCCTACGAGCAAGAGTTGTTTTCTGGTAAGAAGAGTCACTATTACGCTCCCAATGTCATACACAGGGCAAATAGCACTGGCGTCTGTTCCCAGCAAGTACAGTGTATTGGACTGAAGCGGAGCTACTGTTCTTGTCAGTTTCCTAAGCAGAGCTGAACTAGATATGGCCCCTGTGTGTAGGAAGCACAGTTCTTTTGTTCTGAGCAATCTCAATGTTCAGACCCCATAAAAATCACATAAGAGTAGAAGAGTGCTCTTTTCTCAAAAGCAGAGTGTGTTTCTTGTAAGGCGAGCTAGTGTTTGTTTCCCAGTCCTAAATGGAGTTGAATCACATACAGTTTTTGGTCCTACGAACAAGAGTTGTTTTCTGGTAAGGAAAGTCACTATTGCACTCTCTTTGCCATACACAGTTCAAATAGCACTCGTGTCTGTTCCCAGCAAGTACAGTGTATTGGACTGAAGAGGAGCTACTGTTCTTGTCAGTTTCCTAAGCAGAGTTGAACTAGATATGGCCCGTGTGTGTAGGAAGCACAGTTCTTTTGTTCTGAGCAAGCTCAGTGTTCGGACCCCATATGAACCACAGTAGAATAGAAGACTGCTCTTTTCTCAAAAGCAGAGTGTGTTTCTTGTAAGGCTAGCTAGAGTTTGTTTCCTAGTCCTAAATGGAGTTGAATCACATGCAGTTTGGTCCTACGAGCAAGAGTTGTTTTCTCGTAAGCAAAGTCACTATTGTGCTCCCATTGCCATACACAGTGCAAATAGCACTCGTGTCTGTTCCCAGCAAGTACAGTGCATTGGACTGAAGAGGAGCTACTCTTCTTGTCAGTTTCCTAAGCAGAGTTGAACTAGATATGGCCCCTGTGCGTAGGAAGCACAGTTCTTTTGTTCTGAGCAAGCTCACTGTTCGGACCACATAGGAAACACAGAAGAGTAGAAGAGTGCTCTTTTCTCAAAAGCAGAGTGTGTTTCTTGTAAGGCGAGCTAGTGTTTGTTTCCCAGTCCTAAATGGAGTTGAATCCCATGCAGTTTCTGGTCCTATGAGCAAGAGGTGTTTTCTGGTTAAAAAAAGTCACTATTGCGCTCCCATTGCCATATACAGTGTAAACAGCACTCGCGTCTGTTCCCAGCAAGTACAGTGTATTGGACTGAAGAGGAGCTACTGTTCTTGTCTGTTTCCTAAGCAGAATTGAACTAGATATGGCCGTATTTGTAGGAAGCACAGTTCTTTTGTTGTAAGCAAACTCACTGTTCTGGCCCTATAGGAGACACAGTAGAGTAGAAGAGTGCTCTTTTCTCAAAAGCAGAGTGTGTTTCTTGTAAGGCGAGCTAGCGTTTGTTTCCCAGTCCTAAATGGAGTTGAATCACATGCAGTTTTTGGTCCTATGTGCATTAGTTGTTTTCTGGTAAGGAAAGTCACTATTGTGCTCCCATTTCCATACACAGTGCAAATAGCACTCGCATCTGTTCCCAGCAAGTACAGTGTATTGGACTGAAGAGGATCTACTGTTCTTGTCAGTTTGCTAAGCAGAGTTGAACTAGATATGGCCCCTGTGTGTAGGAAGCACAGTTCTTTGGTTCTGAGCAAGCTCACTGTTCGAACCACATAGGAAACACAGAAGAGTAGAAGAGTGCTCTTTTCTCAAAAGCAGAGTGTGTTTCTTGTAAGGCAAGCTAGTGTTTGTTTCCCAGTCCTAAACGGAGTTGAATCCCATGCAGTTTCTGGTCCTACGAGCAAGAGGTGTTTTCTGGTTAAAAAAAGTCACTATTGCACTCCCATTGCCATATACAGTGTAAACAGCACTCGCGTCTGTTCCCAGCAAGTACAGTGTATTGGACTGAAGCGGAGCTACTGATCTTGTCAGTTTCCTAAGCAGAGTTGAACTAGATATGGCCCCTGTGTGTAGAAAGCACAGTTCTTTTTTTCTGAGCAAGCTCACTCTTCTGACCCCATAGGAAACACAGTAGAGTAGAAGATTGCTCTTTTCTCAAAAGCAGAGTGTGTTTCTTGTATTGCGAGCTAGTGTTTGTTTCCCAGTCCTAAATGGAGTTGAATCACATGCAGTTTTTGGTCCTACGAGCAAGAGTTGTTTCTGGTAAGGAAAGTCACTATTGTGTTCCCATTTCCATACACAGTGCAAATAGCACTTGCGTCTGTTCCCAGCAAGTACAGTGCATTGGACTGAAGAGGAGCTACTGTTCTTGTCAGTTTCCTAAGCAGATTGAACTAGATATGGCCCCTGTGTGTAGGAAGCACAGTTCTTTTGTTCTGAGCAAGCTCACTATTCGGACCCCATAGGAAACACATTAGAGTAGAAGAGTGCTCTTTTCTCAAAAGGAGAGTGTGTTTCTTGTAATGCGAGCTAGTGTTTGTTTCCCAGTCAGAAATGGAGTTGAATCCCATGCCGTTTCTGGTCCTACGAGCAATTGTTGTTTTCTGGTAAGAAGAGTCACTATCACGCTCCCATTGTCATACACAGGGCAAATAGCACTGGCGTCTGTTCCCAGCAAGTACAGTGTATTAGACTGAAGAGGAGCTACTGTTCTTGTCAGTTTCCTAAGCAGAGTTGAACTAGATATGGCCCGTGTGTGTAGGAAGCACAGTTCTTTTGTTCTGAGCAAGCTCAGTGTTCGGACCCCATATGAACCATAGTAGAATAGAAGAGTGCTCTTTTCTCAAAAGCAGAGTGTTTTTTGTAAGGCGAGCTAGCGTTTGTTTCCCAGTCCTAAATGGAGTTGAATCACTTGCAGTTTTTGGTCCTACGAACAAGAGTTTTTTTCTGGTAAGGAAAGACACTATTGTGCTCCCTTTGCCATACACAGTGCAAATAGCACTCGCGTCTGTTCCTAGCAAGTACAGTGTATTGGACTGAAGAGGATCTACTGTTCTTGTCAGTTTCCTAAGAAGAATTGAACTAGATAAGGCAGTATTTGTAGGAAGCACAGTTCTTTTGTTCTGAGCAAACTCACTGTTTTGGCCCTATAGGAAACACAGTAGAGTAGAAGAGTGCTCTTTTCTCAAAAGGAGAGTGTGTTTCTTGTAAGGTGAGCTAGCGTTTGTTTCCCAGTCCTAAATGGAGTTGAAACACATGCAGTTTATTGTCCTACGAGCAAGAGTTGTTTTCTGGTAAGAAGAGTCACTATTGCGCTCCCATTGTCATACACAGGGCAAATAGCACTGGCGTCTGTTCCCAGCATGTACAGTGTATTGGACTGAAGAGGATCTACTGTTCTTTTCAGTTTCCTTAGCAGAATTGAACTAGATATGGCAGTATTTGTATGAAGCACAGTTATTTTGTTCTGAGCAACTCACTGTTCTGGCTCTATAGGAAACACAGTAGAGTAGAAGAGTGCTCTTTTCTCAAAAGCAGAGTGTATTTCTTGGAAGGCGAGCTAGTGTTTGTTTCCCAGTCCTAAATGGAGTTGAATCCCATGCAGTTTCTGGTCCTACGAGCAAGAGTTGTTTTCTGGTAAGAAGAGTCACTATTACGTTCCCATTGTCATAAACAGGGCAAATAGCACTGGCGTCTGTTCCCAGCAAGTACAGTGTATTGGACTTAAACAGAGCTACTGTTCTTGTGGGTTTCCTAAGCAGAGCTGAATTAGATATGGCCCCTGTGTGTAGGAAGCACAGTTCTTTTGTTCTGAGCAAGCTCAATGTTCGGACCCCATAGAAAACACATTAGTGTAGAAGAGTGCTCTTTTCTCAAAAGCAGAGTGTGTTTCTTGTAAGGCGAGCTAGCGTTTGTTTCCCAGTCCTAAATGGAGTTGAATCACATACAGTTTTTGGTCCTACGAGCAAGAGTTGTTTTCTGGTAAGAAAGTCAATTTTGCACTATCATTGCCATACACAGTTAAAATAGCATTCGTGTCTGTTCCCAGCAAGTACAGTGTATTGGACTGAAGAGGAGCTACTGTTCTTGTCAGTTTCCTAAGCAGAGTTGAACTAGATATGGCCCGTGTGTGTAGGAAGCACAGTTCTTTTGTTCTGAGCAAGCTCAGTGTTCGGACCCCATATGAACCACAGTAGAATAGAAGACTGCTCTTTTCTCAAAAGCAGAGTGTGTTTCTTGTAAGGCGAGCTAGAGTTTGTTTCCCAGTCCTAAATGGAGTTGAATCACATGCAGTTTTTGGTCCTATGAGCAAGAGTTGTTTTCTTGTAAGCAAAGTCACTATTGTGCTCCCATTGCCATACACAGTGCAAATAGCACTGGCGTCTGTTCCAGCAAGTTCAGTGTATTGGACTGAAGAGGAGCTACTGTTCTTGTCAGTTTCCTAAGCAGAGTTGAACTAGATATGGCCCGTGTGTGTAGGAAGCCCAGTTCTTTTGTTCTGAGCAAGCTCACTGTTCGGACCCCATAGGAAACACAGTAGAGTAGAAGAGTGCTCTTTTCTCAAAAGCAGAGTGTGTTTCTTGTAAGGCGAGCTAGCATTTGTTTCCCAGTCCTAAATGGAGTTGAATCACATGCAGTTTCTTGTCCTATGAGCAAGAGTTGTTTTCTGGTAAGAAGAGACACTATTGTGCTCCCATTGTCATACACAGGGCAAATAGAACTGGCGTCTGTTCCCAGCAAGTACAGTGTATTGGACTGAAGAGGATCTACTGTTCTTGTCAGTTTGCTAAGCAGAGTTGAACTAGATATGGCCCCTGTGTGTAGGAAGCACAGTTCTTTGGTTCTGAGCAAGCTCACTGTTCGAACCACATAGGAAACACAGAAGAGTAGAAGAGTGCTCTTTTCTCAAAAGCAGAGTGTGTTTCTTGTAAGGCAAGCTAGTGTTTGTTTCCCAGTCCTAAACGGAGTTGAATCCCATGCAGTTTCTGGTCCTACGAGCAAGAGGTGTTTTCTGGTTAAAAAAAGTCACTATTGCACTCCCATTGCCATATACAGTGTAAACAGCACTCGCGTCTGTTCCCAGCAAGTACAGTGTATTGGACTGAAGCGGAGCTACTGATCTTGTCAGTTTCCTAAGCAGAGGTGAACTAGATATGGCCCCTGTGTGTAGAAAGCACAGTTCTTTTTTTCTGAGCAAGCTCACTCTTCTGACCCCATAGGAAACACAGTAGAGTAGAAGATTGCTCTTTTCTCAAAAGCAGAGTGTGTTTCTTGTATTGCGAGCTAGTGTTTGTTTCCCAGTCCTAAATGGAGTTGAATCACATGCAGTTTTTGGTCCTACGAGCAAGAGTTGTTTCTGGTAAGGAAAGTCACTATTGTGTTCCCATTTCCATACACAGTGCAAATAGCACTTGCGTCTGTTCCCAGCAAGTACAGTGCATTGGACTGAAGAGGAGCTACTGTTCTTGTCAGTTTCCTAAGCAGAGTTGAACTAGATATGGCCCCTGTGTGTAGGAAGCACAGTTCTTTTGTTCTGAGCAAGCTCACTATTCGGACCCCATAGGAAACACATTAGAGTAGAAGAGTGCTCTTTTCTCAAAAGGAGAGTGTGTTTCTTGTAATGCGAGCTAGTGTTTGTTTCCCAGTCAGAAATGGAGTTGAATCCCATGCCGTTTCTGGTCCTATGAGCAATTGTTGTTTTCTGGTAAGAAGAGTCACTATCACGCTCCCATTGTAATACACAGGGCAAATAGCACTGGCGTCTGTTCCCAGCAAGTACAGTGTATTAGACTGAAGAGGAGCTACTGTTCTTGTCAGTTTCCTAAGCAGAGTTGAACTAGATATGGCCCGTGTGTGTAGGAAGCCCAGTTCTTTTGTTCTGAGCAAGCTCACTGTTCGGACCCCATAGGAAACACAGTAGAGTAGAAGAGTGCTCTTTTCTCAAAAGCAGAGTGTGTTTCTTGTAAGGCGAGCTAGCATTTGTTTCCCAGTCCTAAATGGAGTTGAATCACATGCAGTTTCTTGTCCTATGAGCAAGAGTTGTTTTCTGGTAAGAAGAGACACTATTGTGCTCCCATTGTCATACACAGGGCAAATAGAACTGGCGTCTGTTCCCAGCAAGTACAGTGTATTGGACTGAAGAGGATCTACTGTTCTTGTCAGTTTGCTAAGCAGAGTTGAACTAGATATGGCCCCTGTGTGTAGGAAGCACAGTTCTTTGGTTCTGAGCAAGCTCACTGTTCGAACCACATAGGAAACACAGAAGAGTAGAAGAGTGCTCTTTTCTCAAAAGCAGAGTGTGTTTCTTGTAAGGCAAGCTAGTGTTTGTTTCCCAGTCCTAAACGGAGTTGAATCCCATGCAGTTTCTGGTCCTACGAGCAAGAGGTGTTTTCTGGTTAAAAAAAGTCACTATTGCACTCCCATTGCCATATACAGTGTAAACAGCACTCGCGTCTGTTCCCAGCAAGTACAGTGTATTGGACTGAAGCGGAGCTACTGATCTTGTCAGTTTCCTAAGCAGAGGTGAACTAGATATGGCCCCTGTGTGTAGAAAGCACAGTTCTTTTTTTCTGAGCAAGCTCACTCTTCTGACCCCATAGGAAACACAGTAGAGTAGAAGATTGCTCTTTTCTCAAAAGCAGAGTGTGTTTCTTGTATTGCGAGCTAGTGTTTGTTTCCCAGTCCTAAATGGAGTTGAATCACATGCAGTTTTTGGTCCTACGAGCAAGAGTTGTTTCTGGTAAGGAAAGTCACTATTGTGTTCCCATTTCCATACACAGTGCAAATAGCACTTGCGTCTGTTCCCAGCAAGTACAGTGCATTGGACTGAAGAGGAGCTACTGTTCTTGTCAGTTTCCTAAGCAGAGTTGAACTAGATATGGCCCCTGTGTGTAGGAAGCACAGTTCTTTTGTTCTGAGCAAGCTCACTATTCGGACCCCATAGGAAACACATTAGAGTAGAAGAGTGCTCTTTTCTCAAAAGGAGAGTGTGTTTCTTGTAATGCGAGCTAGTGTTTGTTTCCCAGTCAGAAATGGAGTTGAATCCCATGCCGTTTCTGGTCCTATGAGCAATTGTTGTTTTCTGGTAAGAAGAGTCACTATCACGCTCCCATTGTAATACACAGGGCAAATAGCACTGGCGTCTGTTCCCAGCAAGTACAGTGTATTAGACTGAAGAGGAGCTACTGTTCTTGTCAGTTTCCTAAGCAGAGTTGAACTAGATATGGCCCGTGTGTGTAGGAAGCCCAGTTCTTTTGTTCTGAGCAAGCTCACTGTTCGGACCCCATAGGAAACACAGTAGAGTAGAAGAGTGCTCTTTTCTCAAAAGCAGAGTGTGTTTCTTGTAAGGCGAGCTAGTATTTGTTTCCCAGTCCTAAATGGAGTTGAATCACATGCAGTTTCTTGTCCTATGAGCAAGAGTTGTTTTCTGGTAAGAAGAGACACTATTGTGCTCCCATTGTCATACACAGGGCAAATAGAACTGGCGTCTGTTCCCAGCAAGTACAGTGTATTGGACTGAAGAGGATCTACTGTTCTTGTCAGTTTGCTAAGCAGAGTTGAACTAGATATGGCCCCTGTGTGTAGGAAGCACAGTTCTTTGGTTCTGAGCAAGCTCACTGTTCGAACCACATAGGAAACACAGAAGAGTAGAAGAGTGCTCTTTTCTCAAAAGCAGAGTGTGTTTCTTGTAAGGCAAGCTAGTGTTTGTTTCCCAGTCCTAAACGGAGTTGAATCCCATGCAGTTTCTGGTCCTACGAGCAAGAGGTGTTTTCTGGTTAAAAAAAGTCACTATTGCACTCCCATTGCCATATACAGTGTAAACAGCACTCGCGTCTGTTCCCAGCAAGTACAGTGTATTGGACTGAAGCGGAGCTACTGATCTTGTCAGTTTCCTAAGCAGAGTTGAACTAGATATGGCCCCTGTGTGTAGAAAGCACAGTTCTTTTTTTCTGAGCAAGCTCACTCTTCTGACCCCATAGGAAACACAGTAGAGTAGAAGATTGCTCTTTTCTCAAAAGCAGAGTGTGTTTCTTGTATTGCGAGCTAGTGTTTGTTTCCCAGTCCTAAATGGAGTTGAATCACATGCAGTTTTTGGTCCTACGAGCAAGAGTTGTTTCTGGTAAGGAAAGTCACTATTGTGTTCCCATTTCCATACACAGTGCAAATAGCACTTGCGTCTGTTCCCAGCAAGTACAGTGCATTGGACTGAAGAGGAGCTACTGTTCTTGTCAGTTTCCTAAGCAGAGTTGAACTAGATATGGCCCCTGTGTGTAGGAAGCACAGTTCTTTTGTTCTGAGCAAGCTCACTATTCGGACCCCATAGGAAACACATTAGAGTAGAAGAGTGCTCTTTTCTCAAAAGGAGAGTGTGTTTCTTGTAATGCGAGCTAGTGTTTGTTTCCCAGTCAGAAATGGAGTTGAATCCCATGCCGTTTCTGGTCCTACGAGCAATTGTTGTTTTCTGGTAAGAAGAGTCACTATCATGCTCCCATTGTAATACACAGGGCAAATAGCACTGGCGTCTGTTCCCAGCAAGTACAGTGTATTAGACTGAAGAGGAGCTACTGTTCTTGTCAGTTTCCTAAGCAGAGTTGAACTAGATATGGCCCGTGTGTGTAGGAAGCACAGTTCTTTTGTTCTGAGCAAGCTCAGTGTTCGGACCCCATATGAACCATAGTAGAATAGAAGAGTGCTCTTCTCTCAAAAGCAGAGTGTGTTTCTTGTAAGGCGAGCTAGCGTTTGTTTCCCAGTCCTAAATGGAGTTGAATCACATGCAGTTTTTAGTCCTATGAGCAAGAGTTGTTTTCTCGTAAGCAAAGTCACTATTGCGCTCCCATTGCCATACACAGTGAAAATAGCACTGGTGTCTGTTCCAGCAAGTACAGTGTATTGGACTGAAGAGGAGCTACTGTTCTTGTCAGTTTCCTAAGCAGTGTTGACTAGATATGGCCCGTGTGTGTAGGAAGCACAGTTCTTTTGTTCTGAGCAAGCTCAACGTTCCGACCCCTTATGATTCACAGTAGAATAGAATACTGCTCTTTTCTCAAAAGCAGAGTGTTTTTTGTAAGGCGAGCTAGCGTTTGTTTCCCAGTCCTAAATGGAGTTGAATCACTTGCAGTTTTTGGTCCTACGAACAAGAGTTTTTTTCTGGTAAGGAAAGACACTATTGTGCTCCCTTTGCCATACACAGTGCAAATAGCACTCGCGTCTGTTCCTAGCAAGTACAGTGTATTGCACTGAAGAGGAGCTACTGTTCTTGTCAGTTTCCTAAGCAGAGTTGAACTAGATATGGCCCCTGTGTGTAGGAAGCACAGTTCTTTTGTTCTGAGCAAGCTCACTGTTCGGACCCCATAGGAAACACAGCAGAGTAGAAGAGTGCTGTTTTCTCAAAAGCAGAGTGTGTTTCTTGTAAGGCGAGCTAGCGTTTGTTTCCCAGTCCTAAATGGAGTTGAATCACATGCAGTTTCTTGTCCTATGAGCAAGAGTTGTTTTCTGGTAAGAAGAGTAACTATTGCGCTCCCATTGTCATACACAGGGCAAATAGAACTGGCGTCTGTTCCCAGCATGTACAGTGTATTGGACTGAAGAGGATCTACTGTTCTTGTCAGTTTCCTAAGAAGAATTGAACTAGATAAGGCAGTATTTGTAGGAAGCACAGTTCTTTTGTTCTGAGCAAACTCACTGTTTTGGCCCTATAGGAAACACAGTAGAGTAGAAGAGTGCTCTTTTCTCAAAAGGAGAGTGTGTTTCTTGTAATGCGAGCTAGTGTTTGTTTCCCAGTCAGAAATGGAGTTGAATCCCATGCAATTTCTGGTCCTACGAGCAAGAGTTGTTTTCTGGTAAGAAGAGTCACTATTACGCTCCCAATGTCATACACAGGGCAAATAGCACTGGCGTCTGTTCCCAGCAAGTACAGTGTATTGGACTGAAGCGGAGCTACTGTTCTTGTCAGTTTCCTAAGCAGAGCTGAACTAGATATGGCCCCTGTGTGTAGGAAGCACAGTTCTTTTGTTCTGAGCAATCTCAATGTTCAGACCCCATAAAAATCACATAAGAGTAGAAGAGTGCTCTTTTCTCAAAAGCAGAGTGTGTTTCTTGTAAGGCGAGCTAGTGTTTGTTTCCCAGTCCTAAATGGAGTTGAATCACATACAGTTTTTGGTCCTACGAACAAGAGTTGTTTTCTGGTAAGGAAAGTCACTATTGCACTCTCTTTGCCATACACAGTTCAAATAGCACTCGTGTCTGTTCCCAGCAAGTACAGTGTATTGGACTGAAGAGGAGCTACTGTTCTTGTCAGTTTCCTAAGCAGAGTTGAACTAGATATGGCCCGTGTGTGTAGGAAGCACAGTTCTTTTGTTCTGAGCAAGCTCAGTGTTCGGACCCCATATGAACCACAGTAGAATAGAAGACTGCTCTTTTCTCAAAAGCAGAGTGTGTTTCTTGTAAGGCTAGCTAGAGTTTGTTTCCCAGTCCTAAATGGAGTTGAATCACATGCAGTTTGGTCCTACGAGCAAGAGTTGTTTTCTCGTAAGCAAAGTCACTATTGTGCTCCCATTGCCATACACAGTGCAAATAGCACTCGTGTCTGTTCCCAGCAAGTACAGTGTATTGGACTGAAGAGGAGCTACTCTTCTTGTCAGTTTCCTAAGCAGAGTTGAACTAGATATGGCCCCTGTGCGTAGGAAGCACAGTTCTTTTGTTCTGAGCAAGCTCACTGTTCGGACCACATAGGAAACACAGAAGAGTGGAAGAGTGCTCTTTTCTCAAAAGCAGAGTGTGTTTCTTGTAAGGCGAGCTAGTGTTTGTTTCCCAGTCCTAAATGGAGTTGAATCCCATGCAGTTTCTGGTCCTATGAGCAAGAGGTGTTTTCTGGTTAAAAAAAGTCACTATTGCGCTCCCATTGCCATATACAGTGTAAACAGCACTCGCGTCTGTTCCCAGCAAGTACAGTGTATTGGACTGAAGAGGAGCTACTGTTCTTGTCTGTTTCCTAAGCAGAATTGAACTAGATATGGCCGTATTTGTAGGAAGCACAGTTCTTTTGTTGTAAGCAAACTCACTGTTCTGGCCCTATAGGAGACACAGTAGAGTAGAAGAGTGCTCTTTTCTCAAAAGCAGAGTGTGTTTCTTGTAAGGCGAGCTAGCGTTTGTTTCCCAGTCCTAAATGGAGTTGAATCACATGCAGTTTTTGGTCCTATGTGCAATAGTTATTTTCTGGTAAGGAAAGTCACTATTGTGCTCCCATTTCCATACACAGTGCAAATAGCACTCGCATCTGTTCCCAGCAAGTACAGTGTATTGGACTGAAGAGGATCTACTGTTCTTGTCAGTTTGCTAAGCAGAGTTGAACTAGATATGGCCCCTGTGTGTAGGAAGCACAGTTCTTTTGTTCTGAGCAAGCTCACTGTTCGAACCACATAGGAAACACAGAAGAGTAGAAGAGTGCTCTTTTCTCAAAAGCAGAGTGTGTTTCTTGTAAGGCAAGCTAGTGTTTGTTTCCCAGTCCTAAACGGAGTTGAATCCCATGCAGTTTCTGGTCCTACGAGCAAGAGGTGTTTTCTGGTTAAAAAAAGTCACTATTGCACTCCCATTGCCATATACAGTGTAAACAGCACTCGCGTCTGTTCCCAGCAAGTACAGTGTATTGGACTGAAGCGGAGCTACTGATCTTGTCAGTTTCCTAAGCAGAGTTGAACTAGATATGGCCCCTGTGTGTAGAAAGCACAGTTCTTTTTTTCTGAGCAAGCTCACTCTTCTGACCCCATAGGAAACACAGTAGAGTAGAAGATTGCTCTTTTCTCAAAAGCAGAGTGTGTTTCTTGTATTGCGAGCTAGTGTTTGTTTCCCAGTCCTAAATGGAGTTGAATCACATGCAGTTTTTGGTCCTACGAGCAAGAGTTGTTTCTGGTAAGGAAAGTCACTATTGTGTTCCCATTTCCATACACAGTGCAAATAGCACTTGCGTCTGTTCCCAGCAAGTACAGTGTATTGGACTGAAGAGGAGCTACTGTTCTTGTCAGTTTCCTAAGCAGAGTTGAACTAGATATGGCCCCTGTGTGTAGGAAGCACAGTTCTTTTGTTCTGAGCAAGCTCACTATTCAGACCCCATAGGAAACACATTAGAGTAGAAGAGTGCTCTTTTCTCAAAAGGAGAGTGTGTTTCTTGTAATGCGAGCTAGTGTTTGTTTCCCAGTCAGAAATGGAGTTGAATCCCATGCCGTTTCTGGTCCTACGAGCAATTGTTGTTTTCTGGTAAGAAGAGTCACTATCACGCTCCCATTGTAATACACAGGGCAAATAGCACTGGCGTCTGTTCCCAGCAAGTACAGTGTATTGGACTGAAGAGGAGCTACTGTTCTTGTCAGTTTCCTAAGCAGAGTTGAACTAGATATGGCCCGTGTGTGTAGGAAGCACAGTTCTTTTGTTCTGAGCAAGCTCAGTGTTCGGACCCCATATGAACCACAGTAGAATAGAAGACTGCTCTTTTCTCAAAAGCAGAGTGTGTTTCTTGTAAGGCGAGCTAGAGTTTGTTTCCCAGTCCTAAATGGAGTTGAATCACATGCAGTTTTTGGTCCTATGAGCAAGAGTTGTTTTCTTGTAAGCAAAGTCACTATTGTGCTCCCATTGCCATACACAGTGCAAATAGCACTGGCGTCTGTTCCAGCAAGTTCAGTGTATTGGACTGAAGAGGAGCTACTGTTCTTGTCAGTTTCCTAAGCAGAGTTGAACTAGATATGGCCCGTGTGTGTAGGAAGCCCAGTTCTTTTGTTCTGAGCAAGCTAACTGTTCGGACCCCATAGGAAACACAGTAGAGTAGAAGAGTGCTCTTTTCTCAAAAGCAGAGTGTGTTTCTTGTAAGGCGAGCTAGCATTTGTTTCCCAGTCCTAAATGGAGTTGAATCACATGCAGTTTCTTGTCCTATGAGCAAGAGTTGTTTTCTGGTAAGAAGAGACACTATTGTGCTCCCATTGTCATACACAGGGCAAATAGAACTGGCGTCTGTTCCCAGCATGTACAGTGTATTGGACTGAAGAGGATCAACTGTTCTTGTCTGTTTCCTAAGCAGAATTGAACTAGATAAGGCCGTATTTGTAGGAAGCACAGTTCTTTTGTTCTGAGGAAACTCACTGTTCTGGCCATATAGGAAACACAGTAGAGTAGAAGAGTGCTCTTTTCTCAAAAGCAGAGTGTGTTTCTTGTAATGGGAGCTAGTGTTTGTTTTCCAGTCCTAAATGTAGTTGAATCCCATGCAGTTTATGGTCCTTCGAGCAAGAGTTGTTTTCTTTTAAGAAGTGTCACTATTACGCTCCCATTGTCATACAGGGCAAATAGCACTGGCGTCTGTTCCCAGCAAGTACAGTGTATTGGACTGAAGCGGAGCTACTGTTCTTGTCGGTTTCCTAAGCAGAGCTGAACTAGATATGTCCCCTGTGTGTAGGAAGCACAGTTCTTTTGTTCTGAGCAAGCTCAATGTTCGGACCCCATAGAAAACACATTAGAGTAGAAGAGTGCTCTTTTCTCAAAAGCAGAGTGTGTTTCTTGTAAGGCGAGCTAGTGTTTGTTTCCCAGTCCTAAATGGAGTTGAATCACATACAGTTTTTGGTCCTACGAGCAAGAGTTGTTTTCTGGTAAGGAAAGTCACTATTGCACTCTCTTTGCCATACACAGTTCAAATAGCACTCGTGTCTGTTCCCAGCAAGTACAGTGTATTGGACTGAAGAGGAGCTACTGTTCTTGTCAGTTTCCTAAGCAGAGTTGAACTAGATATGGCCCGTGTGTGTAGGAAGCACAGTTCTTTTGTTCTGAGCAAGCTCAGTGTTCGGACCCCATATGAACCACAGTAGAATAGAAGAGTGCTCTTTTCTCAAAAGCAGAGTGTGTTTCTTGTAAGGCGAGCTAGCGTTTGTATCCCAGTCCTAAATGGAGTTGAATCACATGCAGTTTATGGTCCTACGAGCAAGAGTTGTTTTCTGGTAAGGAAAGTCACTATTGCGCTCCCTTTTCCATACACAGTGCAAATAGCACTAGCGTCTGTTACCAGCAAGTACAGTGTATTGGACTGAAGAGGAGCTGCTGTTCTTGTCAGTTTCCTAAGCAGATTTGAACTAGATATGGCCCCTGTGTTTAGGAAGCACAGTTCTTTTGTTCTGAGCAAGCTCACTGTTCGGACCACATAGGAAACACAGAAGAGTAGAAGAGTGCTCTTTTCTCAAAAGCAGAGTGTGTTTCTTGTAAGGCGAGCTAGTATTTGTTTCCCAGTCCTAAATGGAGTTGAATCACATGCAGTTTCTGGTCCTACGAGCAAGAGGTGTTTTCTGGTTAAAAAAAGTCACTATTACGCTCCCATTGCCATATACAGTGTAAATAGCACTCGCGTCTGTTCCCAGCAAGTACAGTGTATTGGACTGAAGCAGAGCTACTGTTCTTGTCAGTTTCCTAAGCAGAGTTGAACTAGATATGGCCCCTGTGTGTAGAAAGCACAGTTCTTTTTTTCTGAGCAAGCTCACTGTTCGGACCCCATAGGAAACACAGTCGAGTAGAAGAGTGCTCTTTTCTCAAAAGCAGAGTGTGTTTCTTGTAAGGCGAGCTAGCGTTTGTTTCCCAGTCCTAAATGGAGTTGAAACACATGCAGTTTATTGTCCTACGTGCAAGAGTTGTTTTCTGGTAAGAAGAGTCACTATTGCGCTCCCATTGTCATACACAGGGCAAATAGCACTGGCGTCTGTTCCCAGCATGTACAGTGTATTGGACTGAAGAGGATCTACTGTTCTTTTCAGTTTCCTTAGCAGAATTGAACTAGATATGGCAGTATTTGTATAAAGCACAGTTATTTTGTTCTGAGCAACTCACTGTTCTGGCTCTATAGGAAACACAGTAGAGTAGAAGAGTGCTCTTTTCTCAAAAGCAGAGTGTGTTTCTTGGAAGGCGAGCTAGTGTTTGTTTCCCAGTCCTAAATGGAGTTGAATCACATGCAGTTTTTGGTCCTACGAGCAAGAGTTGTTTCTGTTAAGGAAAGTCACTATTTCGTTCCCATTTCCATACACAGTGCAAATAGCACTCGCGTCTGTTCCCAGCAAATACAGTGTATTGGACTGAAGAGGAGCTACTGTTCTTGTCAGTTTCCTAAGCAGAGTTGAACTAGATTTGGCCCCTGTGTGTAGGAAGCACAGTTCTTTTGTTCTGAGCAAGCTCACTATTCCGACCCCACAGGAAACACATTAGAGTAGAAGAGTGCTCTTTTCTCAAAAGGAGAGTGTGTTTCTTGTAATGCGAGCTAGTGTTTGTTTCCCAGTCAGAAATGGAGTTGAATCCCATGCAGTTTCTGGTCCTACGAGCAAGAGTTGTTTTCTGGTAAGAAGAGTCACTATTACGTTCCCATTGTCATAAACAGGACAAATAGCACTGGCGTCTGTTCCCAGCAAGTACAGTGTATTGGACTGAAGCAGAGCTACTGTTCTTGTCAGTTTCCTAAGCAGAGCTGAACTAGATATGGCCCCTGTGTGTAGGAAGCACAGTTCTTTTGTTCTGAGCAAGCTCAATGTTCGGACCCCATAGAAAACACATTAGTGTAGAAGAGTGCTCTTTTCTCAAAAGCAGAGTGTGTTTCTTGTAAGGCGAGCTAGCGTTTGTTTCCCAGTCCTAAATGGAGTTGAATCACATACAGTTTTTGGTCCTACGAGCAAGAGTTGTTTTCTGGTAAGGAAAGTCAATTTTGCACTATCATTGCCATACACAGTTAAAATAGCACTCATGTCTGTTCCCAGCAAGTACAGTGTATTGGACTGAAGAGGAGCTACTGTTCTTGTCAGTTTCCTAAGCAGAGTTGAACTAGATATGGCCTGTGTGTGTAGGAAGCACAGTTCTTTTGTTCTGAGCAAGCTCAGTGTTCGGACCCCATATGAACCACAGTAGAATAGAAGACTGCTCTTTTCTCAAAAGCAGAGTGTGTTTCTTGTAAGGCGAGCTAGAATTTGTTTCCCAGTCCTAAATGGAGTTGAATCACATGCAGTTTTTGGTCCTATGAGCAAGAGTTGTTTTCTTGTAAGCAAAGTCACTATTGTGCTCCCATTGCCATACACAGTGCAAATAGCACTGGCGTCTGTTCCAGCAAGTTCAGTGTATTGGACTGAAGAGGATCTACTGTTCTTGTCAGTTTCCTAAGCAGAGTTGAACTAGATATGGCCCGTGTGTGTAGGAAGCCCAGTTCTTTTGTTCTGAGCAAGCTCACTGTTCGGACCCCATAGGAAACACAGTAGAGTAGAAGAGTGCTCTTTTCTCAAAAGCAGAGTGTGTTTCTTGTAAGGCGAGCTAGCATTTGTTTCCCAGTCCTAAATGGAGTTGAATCACATGCAGTTTCTTGTCCTATGAGCAAGAGTTGTTTTCTGGTAAGAAGAGTCACTATTGTGCTCCCATTGTCAAACACAGGGCAAATAGAACTGGCGTCTGTTCCCAGCATGTACAGTGTATTGGACTGAAGAGGATCAACTGTTCTTGTCCGTTTCCTAAGCAGAATTGAACTAGATAAGGCCGTATTTGTAGGAAGCACAGTTCTTTTGTTCTGAGGAAACTCACTGTTCTGGCCATATAGGAAACACAGTAGAGTAGAAGAGCGCTCTTTTCTCAAAAGCAGAGTGTGTTTCTTGTAATGGGAGCTAGTGTTTGTTTTCCAGTCCTAAATGGAGTTGAATCCCATGCAGTTTATGGTCCTTCGAGCAAGAGTCGTTTTCTTTTAAGAAGTGTCACTATTACGCTCCCATTGTCATACACGGCAAATAGCACTGGCGTCTGTTCCCAGCAAGTACAGTGTATTGGACTGAAGCGGAGCTACTGTTCTTGTCGGTTTCCTAAGCAGAGCTGAACTAGATATGGCCCCTGTGTGTAGGAAGCACAGTTCTTTTGTTCTGAGCAAGCTCAATGTTCGGACCCCATAGAAAATACATTAGAGTAGAAGAGTGCTCTTTTCTCAAAAGCAGAGTGTGTTTCTTGTAAGGCGAGCTAGTGTTTGTTTCCCAGTCCTAAATGGAGTTGAATCACATACAGTTTTTGGTCCTACGAGCAAGAGTTGTTTTCTGGTAAGGAAAGTCACTATTGCACTCTCTTTGCCATACACAGTTCAAATAGCACTCGTGTCTGTTCCCAGCAAGTACAGTGTATTGGACTGAAGAGGAGCTACTGTTCTTGTCAGTTTCCTAAGCAGAGTTGAACTAGATATGGCCCGTGTGTGTAGGAAGCACAGTTCTTTTGTTCTGAGCAAGCTCAGTGTTCGGACCCCATATGAACCACAGTAGAATAGAAGAGTGCTCTTTTCTCAAAAGCAGAGTGTGTTTCTTGTAAGGCGAGCTAGCGTTTGTTTCCCAGTCCTAAATGGAGTTGAATCACATGCAGTTTATGGTCCTACGAGCAAGAGTTGTTTTCTGGTAAGGAAAGTCACTATTGCGCTCCCTTTTCCATACACAGTGCAAATAGCACTCGCGTCTGTTACCAGCAAGTACAGTGTATTGGACTGAAGAGGAGCTGCTGTTCTTGTCAGTTTCCTAAGCAGAGTTGAACTAGATATGGCCCCTGTGTTTAGGAAGCACAGTTCTTTTGTTCTGAGCAAGCTCACTGTTCGGACCACATAGGAAACACAGAAGAGTAGAAGAGTGCTCTTTTCTCAAAAGCAGAGTGTGTTTCTTGTAAGGCGAGCTAGTATTTGTTTCCCAGTCCTAAATGGAGTTGAATCACATGCAGTTTCTGGTCCTACGAGAAAGAGGTGTTTTCTGGTTAAAAAAAGTCACTATTACGCTCCCATTGCCATATACAGTGTAAATAGCACTCGCGTCTGTTCCCAGCAAGTACAGTGTATTGGACTGAAGCAGAGCTACTGTTCTTGTCAGTTTCCTAAGCAGAGTTGAACTAGATATGGCCCCTGTGTGTAGAAAGCACAGTTCTTTTTTTCTGAGCAAGCTCACTGTTCGGACCCATAGGAAACACAGTCGAGTAGAAGAGTGCTCTTTTCTCAAAAGCAGAGTGTGTTTCTTGTAAGGCGAGCTAGCGTTTGTTTCCCAGTCCTAAATGGAGTTGAAACACATGCAGTTTATTGTCCTACGAGCAAGAGTTGTTTTCTGGTAAGAAGAGTCACTATTGCGCTCCCATTGTCATACACAGGGCAAATAGCACTGGCGTCTGTTCCCAGCATGTACAGTGTATTGGACTGAAGAGGATCTACTGTTCTTTTCAATTTCCTTAGCAGAATTGAACTAGATATGGCAGTATTTGTATGAAGCACAGTTATTTTGTTCTGAGCAACTCACTGTTCTGGCTCTATAGGAAACACAGTAGAGTAGAAGAGTGCTCTTTTCTCAAAGGCAGAGTGTGTTTCTTGGAAGGCGAGCTAGTGTTTGTTTCCCAGTCCTAAATGGAGTTGAATCACATGCAGTTTTTGGTCCTACGAGCAAGAGTTGTTTCTGGTAAGGAAAGTCACTATTGCGTTCCCATTTCCATACACAGTGCAAATAACACTCGCGTCTGTTCCCAGCATGTACAGTGTATTGGACTGAAGAGGAGCTACTGTTCTTGTCAGTTTCCTAAGCAGAGTTGAACTAGATTTGGCCCCTGTGTGTAGGAAGCACAGTTCTTTTGTTCTGAGCAAGCTCACTGTTCGGACCACATAGGAAACACAGAAGAGTAGAAGAGTGCTCTTTTCTCAAAAGCAGAGTGTGTTTCTTGTAAGGCGAGCTAGTATTTGTTTCCCAGTCCTAAATGGAGTTGAATCACATGCAGTTTCTGGTCCTACGAGCAAGAGGTGTTTTCTGGTTAAAAAAAGTCACTATTACGCTCCCATTGCCATATACAGTGTAAATAGCACTCGCGTCTGTTCCCAGCAAGTACAGTGTATTGGACTGAAGCAGAGCTACTGTTCTTGTCAGTTTCCTAAGCAGAGTTGAACTAGATATGGCCCCTGTGTGTAGAAAGCACAGTTCTTTTTTTCTGAGCAAGCTCACTGTTCGGACCCCATAGGAAACACAGTCGAGTAGAAGAGTGCTCTTTTCTCAAAAGCAGAGTGTGTTTCTTGTAAGGCGAGCTAGCGTTTGTTTCCCAGTCCTAAATGGAGTTGAAACACATGCAGTTTATTGTCCTACGAGCAAGAGTTGTTTTCTGGTAAGAAGAGTCACTATTGTGCTCCCATTGTCATACACAGGGCAAATAGCACTGGCGTCTGTTCCCAGCATGTACAGTGTATTGGACTGAAGAGGATCTACTGTTCTTTTCAGTTTCCTTAGCAGAATTGAACTAGATATGGCAGTATTTGTATGAAGCACAGTTATTTTGTTCTGAGCAACTCACTGTTCTGGCTCTATAGGAAACACAGTAGAGTAGAAGAGTGCTCTTTTCTCAAAAGCAGAGTGTGTTTCTTGGAAGGCGAGCTAGTGTTTGTTTCCCAGTCCTAAATGGAGTTGAATCACATGCAGTTTTTGCTCCTACGAGCAAGAGTTGTTTCTGGTAAGGAAAGTCACTATTGCGTTCCCATTTCCATACACAGTGCAAATAGCACTCGCGTCTGTTCCCAGCAAATACAGTGTATTGGACTGAAGAGGAGCTACTGTTCTTGTCAGTTTCCTAAGCAGAGTTGAACTAGATATGGCCCCTGTGTGTAGGAAGCACAGTTCTTTTGTTCTGAGCAAGCTCACTATTCCGACCCCACAGGAAACACATTAGAGTAGAAGAGTGCTCTTTTCTCAAAAGGAGAGTGTGTTTCTTGTAATGCGAGCTAGTGTTTGTTTCCCAGTCAGAAATGGAGTTGAATCCCATGCAGTTTCTGGTCCTACGAGCAAGAGTTGTTTTCTGGTAAGAAGAGTCACTATTACGTTCCCATTGTCATAAACAGGGCAAATAGCACTGGCGTCTGTTCCCAGCAAGTACAGTGTATTGGACTGAAGCAGAGCTACTGTTCTTGTCAGTTTCCTAAGCAGAGCTGAACTAGATATGGCCCCTGTGTGTAGGAAGCACAGTTCTTTTGTTCTGAGCAAGCTCAATGTTCGGACCCCATAGAAAACACATTAGTGTAGAAGAGTGCTCTTTTCTCAAAAGCAGAGTGTGTTTCTCGTAAGGCGAGCTAGCGTTTGTTTCCCAGTCCTAAATGGAGTTGAATCACATACAGTTTTTGGTCCTACGAGCAAGAGTTGTTTTCTGGTAAGGAAAGTCAATTTTGCACTATCATTGCCATACACAGTTAAAATAGCACTCATGTCTGTTCCCAGCAAGTACAGTGTATTGGACTGAAGAGGAGCTACTGTTCTTGTCAGTTTCCTAAGCAGAGTTGAACTAGATATGGCCTGTGTGTGTAGGAAGCACAGTTCTTTTGTTCTGAGCAAGCTCAGTGTTCGGACCCCATATGAACCACAGTAGAATAGAAGACTGCTCTTTTCTCAAAAGCAGAGTGTGTTTCTTGTAAGGCGAGCTAGAATTTGTTTCCCAGTACTAAATGGAGTTGAATCAAATGCAGTTTTTGGTCCTATGAGCAAGAGTTGTTTTCTTGTAAGCAAAGTCACTATTGTGCTCCCATTGCCATACACAGTGCAAATAGCACTGGCGTCTGTTCCAGCAAGTTCAGGGTATTGGACTGAAGAGGATCTACTGTTCTTGTCAGTTTCCTAAGCAGATTTGAACTAGATATGGCCCGTGTGTGTAGGAAGCCCAGTTCTTTTGTTCTGAGCAAGCTCACTGTTCGGACCCCATAGGAAACACAGTAGAGTAGAAGAGTGCTCTTTTCTCAAAAGCAGAGTGTGTTTCTTGTAAGGCGAGCTAGCATTTGTTTCCCAGTCCTAAATGGAGTTGAATCACATGCAGTTTCTTGTCCTATGAGCAAGAGTTGTTTTCTGGTAAGAAGAGTCACTATTGTGCTCCCATTGTCATACACAGGGCAAATAGAACTGGCGTCTGTTCCCAGCATGTACAGTGTATTGGACTGAAGAGGATCAACTGTTCTTGTCCGTTTCCTAAGCAGAATTGAACTAGATAAGGCCGTATTTGTAGGAAGCACAGTTCTTTTGTTCTGAGGAAACTCACTGTTCTGGCCATATAGGAAACACAGTAGAGTAGAAGAGTGCTCTTTTCTCAAAAGCAGAGTGTGTTTCTTGTAATGGGAGTTAGTGTTTGTTTTCCAGTCCTAAATGGAGTTGAATCCCATGCAGTTTATGGTCCTTCGAGCAAGAGTTGTTTTCTTTTAAGAAGTGTCACTATTACGCTCCCATTGTCATACAGGGCAAATAGCACTGGCGTCTGTTCCCAGCAAGTACAGTGTATTGGACTGAAACAGAGCTACTGTTCTTGTGGGTTTCCTAAGCAGAGCTGAATTAGATATGGCCCCTGTGTGTAGGAAGCACAGTTCTTTTGTTCTGAGCAAGCTCAATGTTCGGACCCCATAGAAAACACATTAGTGTAGAAGAGTGCTCTTTTCTCAAAAGCAGAGTGTGTTTCTTGTAAGGCGAGCTAGCGTTTGTTTCCCAGTCCTAAATGGAGTTGAATCACATACAGTTTTTGGTCCTACGAGCAAGAGTTGTTTTCTGGTAAGAAAGTCAATTTTGCACTATCATTGCCATACACAGTTAAAATAGCACTCGTGTCTGTTCCCAGCAAGTACAGTGTATTGGACTGAAGAGGAGCTACTGTTCTTGTCAGTTTCCTAAGCAGAGTTGAACTAGATATGGCCCGTGTGTGTAGGAAGCACAGTTCTTTTGTTCTGAGCAAGCTCAGTGTTCGGACCCCATATGAACCACAGTAGAATAGAAGACAGCTCTTTTCTCAAAAGCAGAGTGTGTTTCTTGTAAGGCGAGCTAGAGTTTGTTTCCCAGTCCTAAATGGAGTTGAATCACATGCAGTTTTTGGTCCTATGAGCAAGAGTTGTTTTCTTGTAAGCAAAGTCACTATTGTGCTCCCATTGCCATACACAGTGCAAATAGCACTGGCGTCTGTTCCAGCAAGTTCAGTGTATTGGACTGAAGAGGAGCTACTGTTCTTGTCAGTTTCCTAAGCAGAATTGAACTAGATATGGCCCGTGTGTGTAGGAAGCCCAGTTCCTTTGTTCTGAGCAAGCTCACTGTTCGGACCCCATAGGAAACACAGTAGAGTAGAAGAGTGCTCTTTTCTCAAAAGCAGAGTGTGTTTCTTGTAAGGCGAGCTAGCATTTGTTTCCCAGTCCTAAATGGAGTTGAATCACATGCAGTTTCTTGTCCTATGAGCAAGAGTTGTTTTCTGGTAAGAAGAGTCACTATTGTGCTCCCATTGTCATACACAGGGCAAATAGAACTGGCGTCTGTTCCCAGCATGTACAGTGTATTGGACTGAAGAGGATCAACTGTTCTTGTCCGTTTCCTAAGCAGAATTGAACTAGATAAGGCCGTATTTGTAGGAAGCACAGTTCTTTTGTTCTGAGGAAACTCACTGTTCTGGCCATATAGGAAACACAGTAGAGTATAAGAGTGCTCTTTTCTCAAAAGCAGAGTGTGTTTCTTGTAATGGGAGCTAGTGTTTGTTTTCCAGTCCTAAATGGAGTTGAATCCCATGCAGTTTATGGTCCTTCGAGCAAGAGTTGTTTTCTTTTAAGAAGTGTCACTATTACGCTCCCATTGTCATACAGGGCAAATAGCACTGGCGTCTGTTCCCAGCAAGTACAGTGTATTGGACTGAAGCGGAGCTACTGTTCTTGTCCGTTTTCTAAGCAGAGCTGAACTAGATATGGCCCCTGTGTGTAGGAAGCACAGTTCTTTTGTTCTGAGCAAGCTCAATGTTCGGACCCCATAGAAAACACATTAGAGTAGAAGAGTGCTCTTTTCTCAAAAGCAGAGTTTGTTTCTTGTAAGGCGAGCTAGTGTTTGTTTCCCAGTCCTAAATGGAGTTGAATCACATACAGTTTTTGGTCCTACGAGCAAGAGTTGTTTTCTGGTAAGGAAAGTCACTATTGCACTCTCTTTGCCATACACAGTTCAAATAGCACTCGTGTCTGTTCCCAGCAAGTACAGTGTATTGGACTGAAGAGGAGCTACTGTTCTTGTCAGTTTCCTAAGCAGAGTTGAACTAGATATGGCCCGTGTGTGTAGGAAGCACAGTTCTTTTGTTCTGAGCAAGCTCAGTGTTCGGACCCCATATGAACCACAGTAGAATAGAAGAGTGCTCTTTTCTCAAAAGCAGAGTGTGTTTCTTGTAAGGCGAGCTAGCGTTTGTTTCCCAGTCCTAAATGGAGTTGAATCACATGCAGTTTATGGTCCTACGAGCAAGAGTTGTTTTCTGGTAAGGAAAGTCACTATTGCGCTCCCTTTTCCATACACAGTGCAGATAGCACTCGCGTCTGTTACCAGCAAGTACAGTGTATTGGACTGAAGAGGAGCTGCTGTTCTTGTCAGTTTCCTAAGCAGAGTTGAACTAGATATGGCCCCTGTGTTTAGGAAGCACAGTTCTTTTGTTCTGAGCAAGCTCACTGTTCGGACCACATAGGAAACACAGAAGAGTAGAAGAGTGCTCTTTTCTCAAAAGCAGAGTGTGTTTCTTGTAAGGCGAGCTAGTATTTGTTTCCCAGTCCTAAATGGAGTTGAATCACATGCAGTTTCTGGTCCTACGAGAAAGAGGTGTTTTCTGGTTAAAAAAAGTCACTATTACGCTCCCATTGCCATATACAGTGTAAATAGCACTCGCGTCTGTTCCCAGCAAGTACAGTGTATTGGACTGAAGCAGAGCTACTGTTCTTGTCAGTTTCCTAAGCAGAGTTGAACTAGATATGGCCCCTGTGTGTAGAAAGCACAGTTCTTTTTTTCTGAGCAAGCTCACTGTTCGGACCCCATAGGAAACACAGTCGAGTAGAAGAGTGCTCTTTTCTCAAAAGCAGAGTGTGTTTCTTGTAAGGCGAGCTAGCGTTTGTTTCCCAGTCCTAAATGGAGTTGAAACACATGCAGTTTATTGTCCTACGAGCAAGAGTTGTTTTCTGGTAAGAAGAGTCACTATTGCGCTCCCATTGTCATACACAGGGCAAATAGCACTGGCGTCTGTTCCCAGCAATTACAGTGTATTGGACTGAAGAGGATCTACTGTTCTTTTCAGTTTCCTTAGCAGAATTGAACTAGATATGGCAGTATTTGTATGAAGCACAGTTATTTTGTTCTGAGCAACTCACTGTTCTGGGTCTATAGGAAACACAGTAGAGTAGAAGAGTGCTCTTTTCTCAAAAGCAGAGTGTGTTTCTTGGAAGGCGAGCTAGTGTTTGTTTCCCAGTCCTAAATGGAGTTGAATCACAGGCAGTTTTTGGTCCTACGAGCAAGAGTTGTTTCTGGTAAGGAAGGTCACTATTGCGTTCCCATTTCCATACACAGTGCAAATAGCTCTCACGTCTGTTCCCAGCAAATACAGTGTATTGGACTGAAGAGGAGCTACTGTTCTTGTCAGTTTCCTAAGCAGAGTTGAACTAGATATGGCCCCTGTGTGTAGGAAGCACAGTTCTTTTGTTCTGAGCAAGCTCACTATTCCGACCCCACAGGAAACACATTAGAGTAGAAGAGTGCTCTTTCCTCAAAAGGAGAGTGTGTTTCTTGTAATGCGAGCTAGTGTTTGTTTCCCAGTCAGAAATGGAGTTGAATCCCATGCAGTTTCTGGTCCTACAAGCAAGAGTTGTTTTCTGGTAAGAAGAGTCACTATTACGTTCCCATTGTCATAAACAGGGCAAATAGCACTGGCGTCTGTTCCCAGCAAGTACAGTGTATTGGACTGAAGCAGAGCTACGGTTCTTGTCAGTTTCCTAAGCAGATCTGAACTAGATATGGCCCCTGTGTGTAGGAAGCACAGTTCTTTTGTTCTGAGCAAGCTCAGTGTTCGGACCCGATATGAACCACAGTAGAATAGAAGACTGCTCTTTTCTCAAAAGCAGAGTGTGTTTCTTGTAAGGCGAGCTAGAATTTGTTTCCCAGTACTAAATGGAGTTGAATCACATGCAGTTTTTGGTCCTATGAGCAAGAGTTGTTTTCTTGTAAGCAAAGTCACTATTGTGCTCCCATTGCCATACACAGTGCAAAGAGCACTGGCGTCTGTTCCAGCAAGTTCAGTGTATTGGACTGAAGAGGAGCTACTGTTCTTGTCAGTTTCCTAAGCAGAGTTGAACTAGATATGGCCCGTGTGTGTAGGAAGCCCAGTTCTTTTGTTCTGAGAAAGCTCACTGTTCAGACCCCATAGGAAACACAGTAGAGTAGAAGAGTGCTCTTTTCTCAAAAGCAGAGTGTGTTTCTTGTAAGGCGAGCTAGCATTTGTTTTCCAGTCCTAAATGGAGTTGAATCACATGCAGTTTCTTGTCCTATGAGCAGGAGTTGTTTTCTGGTAAGAAGAGTCACTATTGTGCTCCCATTGTCATACACAGGGCAAATAGAACTGGCGTCTGTTCCCAGCATGTACAGTGTATTGGACTGAAGAGGATCAACTGTTCTTGTCCGTTTCCTAAGCAGAATTGAACTAGATAAGGCCGTATTTGTAGGAAGCACAGTTCTTTTGTTCTGAGGAAACTCACTGTTCTGGCCATATAGGAAACACAGTAGAGTAGAAGAGTGCTCTTTTCTCAAAAGCAGAGTGTGTTTCTTGTAATGGGAGCTAGTGTTTGTTTTCCAGTCCTAAATGGAGTTGAATCCCATGCAGTTTATGGTCCTTCGAGCAAGAGTTGTTTTCTTTTAAGAAGTGTCACTATTACGCTCCCATTGTCATACAGGGCAAATAGCACTGGCGTCTGTTCCCAGCAAGTACAGTGTATTGGACTGAAGCGGAGCTACTGTTCTTGTCGGTTTCCTAAGCAGAGCTGAACTAGATATGGCCCCTGTGTGTAGGAAGCACAGTTCTTTTGTTCTGAGCAAGCTCAATGTTCGGACCCCATAGAAAACATATTAGAGTAGAAGAGTGCTCTTTTCTCAAAAGCAGAGTGTGTTTCCTGTAAGGCGAGCTAGTGTTTGTTTCCCAGTCCTAAATGGAGTTGAATCACATACAGTTTTTGGTCCTACGAGCAAGAGTTGTTTTCTGGTAAGGAAAGTCACTATTGCACTCTCTTTGCCATACACAGTTCAAATAGCACTCGTGTCTGTTCCCAGCAAGTACAGTGTATTGGACTGAAGAGGAGCTAATGTTCTTGTCAGTTTCCTAAGCAGAGTTGAACTAGATATGGCCCGTGTGTGTAGGAAGCACAGTTCTTTTGTTCTGAGCAAGCTCAGTGTTCGGACCCCATATGAACCACAGTAGAATAGAAGACTGCTCTTTTCTCAAAAGCAGAGTGTGTTTCTTGTAAGGCGAGCTAGCGTTTGTTTCCCAGTCCTAAATGGAGTTGAATCACATGCAGTTTATGGTCCTACGAGCAAGAGTTGTTTTCTGGTAAGGAAAGTCACTATTGCGCTCCCTTTTCCATACACAGTGCAAATAGCACTCGCGTCTGTTACCAGCAAGTACAGTGTATTGGACTGAAGAGGAGCTGCTGTTCTTGTCAGTTTCCTAAGCAGAGTTGAACTAGATATGGCCCCTGTGTTTAGGAAGCACAGTTCTTTTGTTCTGAGCAAGCTCACTGTTCGGACCACATAGGAAACACAGAAGAGTAGAAGAGTGCTCTTTTCTCAAAAGCAGAGTGTGTTTCTTGTAAGGCGAGCTAGTATTTGTTTCCCAGTCCTAAATGGAGTTGAATCACATGCAGTTTCTGGTCCTACGAGCAAGAGGTGTTTTCTGGTTAAAAAAAGTCACTATTACGCTCCCATTGCCATATACAGTGTAAATAGCACTCGCGTCTGTTCCCAGCAAGTACAGTGTATTGGACTGAAGCAGAGCTACTGTTCTTGTCAGTTTCCTAAGCAGAGTTGAACTAGATATGGCCCCTGTGTGTAGAAAGCACAGTTCTTTTTTTCTGAGCAAGCTCACTGTTCGGACCCATAGGAAACACAGTCGAGTAGAAGAGTGCTCTTTTCTCAAAAGCAGAGTGTGTTTCTTGTAAGGCGAGCTAGCGTTTGTTTCCCAGTCCTAAATGGAGTTGAAACACATGCAGTTTATTGTCCTACGAGCAAGAGTTGTTTTCTGGTAAGAAGAGTCACTATTGCGCTCCCATTGTCATACACAGGGCAAATAGCACTGGCGTCTGTTCCCAGCATGTACAGTGTATTGGACTGAAGAGGATCTACTGTTCTTTTCAATTTCCTTAGCAGAATTGAACTAGATATGGCAGTATTTGTATGAAGCACAGTTATTTTGTTCTGAGCAACTCACTGTTCTGGCTCTATAGGAAACACAGTAGAGTAGAAGAGTGCTCTTTTCTCAAAGGCAGAGTGTGTTTCTTGGAAGGCGAGCTAGTGTTTGTTTCCCAGTCCTAAATGGAGTTGAATCACATGCAGTTTTTGGTCCTACGAGCAAGAGTTGTTTCTGGTAAGGAAAGTCACTATTGCGTTCCCATTTCCATACACAGTGCAAATAACACTCGCGTCTGTTCCCAGCATGTACAGTGTATTGGACTGAAGAGGAGCTACTGTTCTTGTCAGTTTCCTAAGCAGAGTTGAACTAGATTTGGCCCCTGTGTGTAGGAAGCACAGTTCTTTTGTTCTGAGCAAGCTCACTGTTCGGACCACATAGGAAACACAGAAGAGTAGAAGAGTGCTCTTTTCTCAAAAGCAGAGTGTGTTTCTTGTAAGGCGAGCTAGTATTTGTTTCCCAGTCCTAAATGGAGTTGAATCACATGCAGTTTCTGGTCCTACGAGCAAGAGGTGTTTTCTGGTTAAAAAAAGTCACTATTACGCTCCCATTGCCATATACAGTGTAAATAGCACTCGCGTCTGTTCCCAGCAAGTACAGTGTATTGGACTGAAGCAGAGCTACTGTTCTTGTCAGTTTCCTAAGCAGAGTTGAACTAGATATGGCCCCTGTGTGTAGAAAGCACAGTTCTTTTTTTCTGAGCAAGCTCACTGTTCGGACCCCATAGGAAACACAGTCGAGTAGAAGAGTGCTCTTTTCTCAAAAGCAGAGTGTGTTTCTTGTAAGGCGAGCTAGCGTTTGTTTCCCAGTCCTAAATGGAGTTGAAACACATTCAGTTTATTGTCCTACGAGCAAGAGTTGTTTTCTGGTAAGAAGAGTCACTATTGTGCTCCCATTGTCATACACAGGGCAAATAGCACTGGCGTCTGTTCCCAGCATGTACAGTGTATTGGACTGAAGAGGATCTACTGTTCTTTTCAGTTTCCTTAGCAGAATTGAACTAGATATGGCAGTATTTGTATGAAGCACAGTTATTTTGTTCTGAGCAACTCACTGTTCTGGCTCTATAGGAAACACAGTAGAGTAGAAGAGTGCTCTTTTCTCAAAAGCAGAGTGTGTTTCTTGGAAGGCGAGCTAGTGTTTGTTTCCCAGTCCTAAATGGAGTTGAATCACATGCAGTTTTTGCTCCTACGAGCAAGAGTTGTTTCTGGTAAGGAAAGTCACTATTGCGTTCCCATTTCCATACACAGTGCAAATAGCACTCGCGTCTGTTCCCAGCAAATACAGTGTATTGGACTGAAGAGGAGCTACTGTTCTTGTCAGTTTCCTAAGCAGAGTTGAACTAGATATGGCCCCTGTGTGTAGGAAGCACAGTTCTTTTGTTCTGAGCAAGCTCACTATTCCGACCCCACAGGAAACACATTAGAGTAGAAGAGTGCTCTTTTCTCAAAAGGAGAGTGTGTTTCTTGTAATGCGAGCTAGTGTTTGTTTCCCAGTCAGAAATGGAGTTGAATCCCATGCAGTTTCTGGTCCTACGAGCAAGAGTTGTTTTCTGGTAAGAAGAGTCACTATTACGTTCCCATTGTCATAAACAGGGCAAATAGCACTGGCGTCTGTTCCCAGCAAGTACAGTGTATTGGACTGAAGCAGAGCTACTGTTCTTGTCAGTTTCCTAAGCAGAGCTGAACTAGATATGGCCCCTGTGTGTAGGAAGCACAGTTCTTTTGTTCTGAGCAAGCTCAATGTTCGGACCCCATAGAAAACACATTAGTGTAGAAGAGTGCTCTTTTCTCAAAAGCAGAGTGTGTTTCTCGTAAGGCGAGCTAGCGTTTGTTTCCCAGTCCTAAATGGAGTTGAATCACATACAGTTTTTGGTCCTACGAGCAAGAGTTGTTTTCTGGTAAGGAAAGTCAATTTTGCACTATCATTGCCATACACAGTTAAAATAGCACTCATGTCTGTTCCCAGCAAGTACAGTGTATTGGACTGAAGAGGAGCTACTGTTCTTGTCAGTTTCCTAAGCAGAGTTGAACTAGATATGGCCTGTGTGTGTAGGAAGCACAGTTCTTTTGTTCTGAGCAAGCTCAGTGTTCGGACCCCATATGAACCACAGTAGAATAGAAGACTGCTCTTTTCTCAAAAGCAGAGTGTGTTTCTTGTAAGGCGAGCTAGAATTTGTTTCCCAGTCCTAAATGGAGTTGAATCAAATGCAGTTTTTGGTCCTATGAGCAAGAGTTGTTTTCTTGTAAGCAAAGTCACTATTGTGCTCCCATTGCCATACACAGTGCAAATAGCACTGGCGTCTGTTCCAGCAAGTTCAGGGTATTGGACTGAAGAGGATCTACTGTTCTTGTCAGTTTCCTAAGCAGATTTGAACTAGATATGGCCCGTGTGTGTAGGAAGCCCAGTTCTTTTGTTCTGAGCAAGCTCACTGTTCGGACCCCATAGGAAACACAGTAGAGTAGAAGAGTGCTCTTTTCTCAAAAGCAGAGTGTGTTTCTTGTAAGGCGAGCTAGCATTTGTTTCCCAGTCCTAAATGGAGTTGAATCACATGCAGTTTCTTGTCCTATGAGCAAGAGTTGTTTTCTGGTAAGAAGAGTCACTATTGTGCTCCCATTGTCATACACAGGGCAAATAGAACTGGCGTCTGTTCCCAGCATGTACAGTGTATTGGACTGAAGAGGATCAACTGTTCTTGTCCGTTTCCTAAGCAGAATTGAACTAGATAAGGCCGTATTTGTAGGAAGCACAGTTCTTTTGTTCTGAGGAAACTCACTGTTCTGGCCATATAGGAAACACAGTAGAGTAGAAGAGTGCTCTTTTCTCAAAAGCAGAGTGTGTTTCTTGTAATGGGAGTTAGTGTTTGTTTTCCAGTCCTAAATGGAGTTGAATCCCATGCAGTTTATGGTCCTTCGAGCAAGAGTTGTTTTCTTTTAAGAAGTGTCACTATTACGCTCCCATTGTCATACAGGGCAAATAGCACTGGCGTCTGTTCCCAGCAAGTACAGTGTATTGGACTGAAACAGAGCTACTGTTCTTGTGGGTTTCCTAAGCAGAGCTGAATTAGATATGGCCCCTGTGTGTAGGAAGCACAGTTCTTTTGTTCTGAGCAAGCTCAATGTTCGGACCCCATAGAAAACACATTAGTGTAGAAGAGTGCTCTTTTCTCAAAAGCAGAGTGTGTTTCTTGTAAGGCGAGCTAGCGTTTGTTTCCCAGTCCTAAATGGAGTTGAATCACATACAGTTTTTGGTCCTACGAGCAAGAGTTGTTTTCTGGTAAGAAAGTCAATTTTGCACTATCATTGCCATACACAGTTAAAATAGCACTCGTGTCTGTTCCCAGCAAGTACAGTGTATTGGACTGAAGAGGAGCTACTGTTCTTGTCAGTTTCCTAAGCAGAGTTGAACTAGATATGGCCCGTGTGTGTAGGAAGCACAGTTCTTTTGTTCTGAGCAAGCTCAGTGTTCGGACCCCATATGAACCACAGTAGAATAGAAGACAGCTCTTTTCTCAAAAGCAGAGTGTGTTTCTTGTAAGGCGAGCTAGAGTTTGTTTCCCAGTCCTAAATGGAGTTGAATCACATGCAGTTTTTGGTCCTATGAGCAAGAGTTGTTTTCTTGTAAGCAAAGTCACTATTGTGCTCCCATTGCCATACACAGTGCAAATAGCACTGGCGTCTGTTCCAGCAAGTTCAGTGTATTGGACTGAAGAGGAGCTACTGTTCTTGTCAGTTTCCTAAGCAGAATTGAACTAGATATGGCCCGTGTGTGTAGGAAGCCCAGTTCCTTTGTTCTGAGCAAGCTCACTGTTCGGACCCCATAGGAAACACAGTAGAGTAGAAGAGTGCTCTTTTCTCAAAAGCAGAGTGTGTTTCTTGTAAGGCGAGCTAGCATTTGTTTCCCAGTCCTAAATGGAGTTGAATTACATGCAGTTTCTTGTCCTATGAGCAAGAGTTGTTTTCTGGTAAGAAGAGTCACTATTGTGCTCCCATTGTCATACACAGGGCAAATAGAACTGGCGTCTGTTCCCAGCATGTACAGTGTATTGGACTGAAGAGGATCAACTGTTCTTGTCCGTTTCCTAAGCAGAATTGAACTAGATAAGGCCGTATTTGTAGGAAGCACAGTTCTTTTGTTCTGAGGAAACTCACTGTTCTGGCCATATAGGAAACACAGTAGAGTATAAGAGTGCTCTTTTCTCAAAAGCAGAGTGTGTTTCTTGTAATGGGAGCTAGTGTTTGTTTTCCAGTCCTAAATGGAGTTGAATCCCATGCAGTTTATGGTCCTTCGAGCAAGAGTTGTTTTCTTTTAAGAAGTGTCACTATTACGCTCCCATTGTCATACAGGGCAAATAGCACTGGCGTCTGTTCCCAGCAAGTACAGTGTATTGGACTGAAGCGGAGCTACTGTTCTTGTCCGTTTTCTAAGCAGAGCTGAACTAGATATGGCCCCTGTGTGTAGGAAGCACAGTTCTTTTGTTCTGAGCAAGCTCAATGTTCGGACCCCATAGAAAACACATTAGAGTAGAAGAGTGCTCTTTTCTCAAAAGCAGAGTTTGTTTCTTGTAAGGCGAGCTAGTGTTTGTTTCCCAGTCCTAAATGGAGTTGAATCACATACAGTTTTTGGTCCTACGAGCAAGAGTTGTTTTCTGGTAAGGAAAGTCACTATTGCACTCTCTTTGCCATACACAGTTCAAATAGCACTCGTGTCTGTTCCCAGCAAGTACAGTGTATTGGACTGAAGAGGAGCTACTGTTCTTGTCAGTTTCCTAAGCAGAGTTGAACTAGATATGGCCCGTGTGTGTAGGAAGCACAGTTCTTTTGTTCTGAGCAAGCTCAGTGTTCGGACCCCATATGAACCACAGTAGAATAGAAGAGTGCTCTTTTCTCAAAAGCAGAGTGTGTTTCTTGTAAGGCGAGCTAGCGTTTGTTTCCCAGTCCTAAATGGAGTTGAATCACATGCAGTTTATGGTCCTACGAGCAAGAGTTGTTTTCTGGTAAGGAAAGTCACTATTGCGCTCCCTTTTCCATACACAGTGCAGATAGCACTCGCGTCTGTTACCAGCAAGTACAGTGTATTGGACTGAAGAGGAGCTGCTGTTCTTGTCAGTTTCCTAAGCAGAGTTGAACTAGATATGGCCCCTGTGTTTAGGAAGCACAGTTCTTTTGTTCTGAGCAAGCTCACTGTTCGGACCACATAGGAAACACAGAAGAGTAGAAGAGTGCTCTTTTCTCAAAAGCAGAGTGTGTTTCTTGTAAGGCGAGCTAGTATTTGTTTCCCAGTCCTAAATGGAGTTGAATCACATGCAGTTTCTGGTCCTACGAGAAAGAGGTGTTTTCTGGTTAAAAAAAGTCACTATTACGCTCCCATTGCCATATACAGTGTAAATAGCACTCGCGTCTGTTCCCAGCAAGTACAGTGTATTGGACTGAAGCAGAGCTACTGTTCTTGTCAGTTTCCTAAGCAGAGTTGAACTAGATATGGCCCCTGTGTGTAGAAAGCACAGTTCTTTTTTTCTGAGCAAGCTCACTGTTCGGACCCCATAGGAAACACAGTCGAGTAGAAGAGTGCTCTTTTCTCAAAAGCAGAGTGTGTTTCTTGTAAGGCGAGCTAGCGTTTGTTTCCCAGTCCTAAATGGAGTTGAAACACATGCAGTTTATTGTCCTACGAGCAAGAGTTGTTTTCTGGTAAGAAGAGTCACTATTGCGCTCCCATTGTCATACACAGGGCAAATAGCACTGGCGTCTGTTCCCAGCAATTACAGTGTATTGGACTGAAGAGGATCTACTGTTCTTTTCAGTTTCCTTAGCAGAATTGAACTAGATATGGCAGTATTTGTATGAAGCACAGTTATTTTGTTCTGAGCAACTCACTGTTCTGGGTCTATAGGAAACACAGTAGAGTAGAAGAGTGCTCTTTTCTCAAAAGCAGAGTGTGTTTCTTGGAAGGCGAGCTAGTGTTTGTTTCCCAGTCCTAAATGGAGTTGAATCACAGGCAGTTTTTGGTCCTACGAGCAAGAGTTGTTTCTGGTAAGGAAGGTCACTATTGCGTTCCCATTTCCATACACAGTGCAAATAGCTCTCACGTCTGTTCCCAGCAAATACAGTGTATTGGACTGAAGAGGAGCTACTGTTCTTGTCAGTTTCCTAAGCAGAGTTGAACTAGATATGGCCCCTGTGTGTAGGAAGCACAGTTCTTTTGTTCTGAGCAAGCTCACTATTCCGACCCCACAGGAAACACATTAGAGTAGAAGAGTGCTCTTTCCTCAAAAGGAGAGTGTGTTTCTTGTAATGCGAGCTAGTGTTTGTTTCCCAGTCAGAAATGGAGTTGAATCCCATGCAGTTTCTGGTCCTACAAGCAAGAGTTGTTTTCTGGTAAGAAGAGTCACTATTACGTTCCCATTGTCATAAACAGGGCAAATAGCACTGGCGTCTGTTCCCAGCAAGTACAGTGTATTGGACTGAAGCAGAGCTACGGTTCTTGTCAGTTTCCTAAGCAGATCTGAACTAGATATGGCCCCTGTGTGTAGGAAGCACAGTTCTTTTGTTCTGAGCAAGCTCAGTGTTCGGACCCGATATGAACCACAGTAGAATAGAAGACTGCTCTTTTCTCAAAAGCAGAGTGTGTTTCTTGTAAGGCGAGCTAGAATTTGTTTCCCAGTACTAAATGGAGTTGAATCACATGCAGTTTTTGGTCCTATGAGCAAGAGTTGTTTTCTTGTAAGCAAAGTCACTATTGTGCTCCCATTGCCATACACAGTGCAAAGAGCACTGGCGTCTGTTCCAGCAAGTTCAGTGTATTGGACTGAAGAGGAGCTACTGTTCTTGTCAGTTTCCTAAGCAGAGTTGAACTAGATATGGCCCGTGTGTGTAGGAAGCCCAGTTCTTTTGTTCTGAGAAAGCTCACTGTTCAGACCCCATAGGAAACACAGTAGAGTAGAAGAGTGCTCTTTTCTCAAAAGCAGAGTGTGTTTCTTGTAAGGCGAGCTAGCATTTGTTTTCCAGTCCTAAATGGAGTTGAATCACATGCAGTTTCTTGTCCTATGAGCAGGAGTTGTTTTCTGGTAAGAAGAGTCACTATTGTGCTCCCATTGTCATACACAGGGCAAATAGAACTGGCGTCTGTTCCCAGCATGTACAGTGTATTGGACTGAAGAGGATCAACTGTTCTTGTCCGTTTCCTAAGCAGAATTGAACTAGATAAGGCCGTATTTGTAGGAAGCACAGTTCTTTTGTTCTGAGGAAACTCACTGTTCTGGCCATATAGGAAACACAGTAGAGTAGAAGAGTGCTCTTTTCTCAAAAGCAGAGTGTGTTTCTTGTAATGGGAGCTAGTGTTTGTTTTCCAGTCCTAAATGGAGTTGAATCCCATGCAGTTTATGGTCCTTCGAGCAAGAGTTGTTTTCTTTTAAGAAGTGTCACTATTACGCTCCCATTGTCATACAGGGCAAATAGCACTGGCGTCTGTTCCCAGCAAGTACAGTGTATTGGACTGAAGCGGAGCTACTGTTCTTGTCGGTTTCCTAAGCAGAGCTGAACTAGATATGGCCCCTGTGTGTAGGAAGCACAGTTCTTTTGTTCTGAGCAAGCTCAATGTTCGGACCCCATAGAAAACATATTAGAGTAGAAGAGTGCTCTTTTCTCAAAAGCAGAGTGTGTTTCCTGTAAGGCGAGCTAGTGTTTGTTTCCCAGTCCTAAATGGAGTTGAATCACATACAGTTTTTGGTCCTACGAGCAAGAGTTGTTTTCTGGTAAGGAAAGTCACTATTGCACTCTCTTTGCCATACACAGTTCAAATAGCACTCGTGTCTGTTCCCAGCAAGTACAGTGTATTGGACTGAAGAGGAGCTAATGTTCTTGTCAGTTTCCTAAGCAGAGTTGAACTAGATATGGCCCGTGTGTGTAGGAAGCACAGTTCTTTTGTTCTGAGCAAGCTCAGTGTTCGGACCCCATATGAACCACAGTAGAATAGAAGACTGCTCTTTTCTCAAAAGCAGAGTGTGTTTCTTGTAAGGCGAGCTAGCGTTTGTTTCCCAGTCCTAAATGGAGTTGAATCACATGCAGTTTATGGTCCTACGAGCAAGAGTTGTTTTCTGGTAAGGAAAGTCACTATTGCGCTCCCTTTTCCATACACAGTGCAAAAAGCACTCGCGTCTGTTCCCAGCAAGTACAGTGTATTGGACTGAAGAGGAGCTGCTGTTCTTGTCAGTTTCCTAAGCAGAGTTGAACTAGATATGGCCCCTGTGTTTAGGAAGCACAGTTCTTTTGTTCTGAGCAAGCTCACTGTTCGGACCACATAGGAAACACAGAAGAGTAGAAGAGTGCTCTTTTCTCAAAAGCAGAGTGTGTTTCTTGTAAGGCGAGCTAGTATTTGTTTCCCAGTCCTAAATGGAGTTGAATCACATGCAGTTTCTGGTCCTACGAGCAAGAGGTGTTTTCTGGTTAAAAAAAGTCACTATTACGCTCCCATTGCCATATACAGTGTAAATAGCACTCGCGTCTGTTCCCAGCAAGTACAGTGTATTGGACTGAAGCAGAGCTACTGTTCTTGTCAGTTTCCTAAGCAGAGTTGAACTAGATATGGCCCCTGTGTGTAGAAAGCACAGTTCTTTTTTTCTGAGCAAGCTCACTGTTCGGACCCCATAGGAAACACAGTCGAGTAGAAGAGTGCACTTTTCTCAAAAGCAGAGTGTGTTTCTTGTAAGGCGAGCTAGCGTTTGTTTCCCAGTCCTAAATGGAGTTGAAACACATGCAGTTTATTGTCCTACAAGCAAGAGTTGTTTTCTGGTAAGAAGAGTCACTATTGCGCTCCCATTGTCATACACAGGGCAAATAGCACTGGCGTCTGTTCCCAGCATGTACAGTGTATTGGACTGAAGAGGATCTACTGTTCTTTTCAGTTTCCTTAGCAGAATTGAACTAGATATGGCAGTATTTGTATGAAGCACAGTTATTTTGTTCTGAGCAACTCACTGTTCTGGCTCTATAGGAAACACAGTAGAGTAGAAGAGTGCTCTTTTCTCAAAAGCAGAGTATGTTTCTTGTAAGGCGAGCTAGCGTTTGTTTCCCAATCCTAAATGGAGTTGAATCACATGCAGTATCTGGTCCTACGAGCAAGAGTTGTTTTCTGGTAAGAAGAGTCACTATTGCGCTCCCATTGTCATACACAGGGCAAATCACACTGGCATCTGTTCCCAGCACGTACAGTGTATTGGACTGAAGAGGATCTACTGTTCTTGTCAGTTTCCTAAGCAGAGTTGAACTAGATATGGCCCGTGTGTGTAGGAAGCACAGTTCTTTTGTTCTGAGAATGCTCACTGTTCTGGCCCTATAAAAAACACATTAGAGTAGAAGAGTGCTCCTTTCTCAATCGAGAGTGTGTTTCTTGTATGTTGAGCTATCGTTTGTTTCCCAGTCCTAAATAGAGTTGAATCCCATGCAGTTTCTGGTCCTGCCAGCAAGAGTTGTTTTCTGATAAGAAGAGTCACTATTGTGCTCCTATTGCCAGACACAGTACAAATAGCACTCGCGTCTGTTCCCAGCTAGGACAGTGTATTGGACTGAGGAGGAGCTACCGTTCTTGTCAGTGTCCTAAGCAGAGTTGAACTAGATATGGCCCGTGTGTGTAGGAAGCACAGTTCTTTTGTTCTGAGCAAGCTCACTGTTCGGACCCCATAGGAAACACAGTAGAGTAGAAGAGTGCTCTTTTCTCAAAAGCAGAGTGTGTTTCTTGTAAGGCAAGCTAGCGTTTGTTTCCCAGTACTAAATATAGTTGAATCACATCCTGTTTTTGGTCCTACGAGCAAGAGTTGTTTACTGGTAAGGAAAGTCACTATTGCGCTCCCATTGTCAGACACAGTACAAATAGCACTCGCGTCTGTTCCCAGCAAGTACAGTGTATTGGACTGAAGAGGATCTACTGTTCTTGTCAGTTTCCTAAGCAGAATTGATCTAGATATGGTCGTATTTGTAGGAAGCACAGTTCTTTTGTTCTGAGCAAACTCACTGTTCTGGCCCTATAGGAAACACAGTAGAGTTGAGGAGTGCTCTTTTCTCAAAAGCAGAGTGTGTTTCTTGTAAGGCGAGCTAGCGTTTGTTTCCCATTCCTAAATGGATTTGAAATACATGCAGTTTCTGGTCCTACGAGCAAGAGATGTTTTCTGGTAAGAAGAGTCACTATTTTGCTCCCATTGTCATAAACAGGACAAATAGCACTGGCATCTTTTCTCAGCAAGTACAGTGTATTGGACTGAAGCGGAGCTACTGTTCTTGTCAGTTTCCTAAGCAGAGTTGAACTAGATATGGCCCCTGTGTGTAGGAAGCACAGTTCTTTTGTTCTGAGCAAGCTCACTTTTCGGACCCCCTAGGAAATACAGTAGAGTAGAAGAGTGCTCTTTTCTCAAAAGCAGAGTGTGTTTCTTGTAAGGCGAGCTAGTGTTTGTTTCCCAGTCCTAAATGGAGTTGAATCACATGCACTTTTTGGTCCTATGAGCAAGAGTTTTTTTCTGGTAAGGAAAGTCACTCTTGCGCTCCCATTGCCATACACAGTGCAAATAGCACTCGCGTCTGTTCCCAGCAAGTACAGTGTATTGGACTGAAGCGGAGCTACTGTTCTTGTCAGTTTCCTAAGCATAGTTGAACTAGATATGGCCCCTGTGTGTAGGAAGCACAGTTCTTTTGTTCTGAGCAAGCTCACTGTTCGGACCCCATATGAACCACAGTAGATTAGAAGACTGCTCTTTTCTCAAAAGCAGAGTGTGTTTCTTGTAAGTCGAGCTAGAGTTTGTTTCCCAGTACTAAATGGAGTTGAATCACATGCAGTTTTTGGTCCTACGAGCAAGAGTTGTTCTCTCGTAAGCAAAGTCACTATTGTGCTCCCATTTCAAAACACAGTGCAAATAGCACTCGTGTCTGTTCCCAGCAAGTACAGTGTATTGGACTGAAGAGGAGCTACTGTTCTTGTCAGTTTCCTAAGCAGAGTTGAACTACATATGGCCCGTGTGTGTAGGAAGCACAGTTCTTTTGTTCTGAGCAAGCTCAATGTTCGCACCCCATATGAACCACAGGAGAATAGAAGACTGCTCTTTTCTCAAAAACAGAGTGTGTTTCTTGTAAGGCGAGCTAGAGTTTGTTTCCCAGTCCTAAATGGAGTTGAATCACATGCAGTTTTTGGTCCTACGAGCAAGAGTTGTTTTCTGGTAAGGAAAGTCACTATTGTGCTCTCTTTGCCATACACAGTGCAAATAGCACTCGAGTCTGTTCCCAGCAAGTACAGTGTATTGGAATGAAGAGGAGCTACTGTTCTTGTCAGTTTCCTCAGCAGAGTTGAACTAGATATGGCCCATGTGTGTAGGAAGCACAGTTCTTTTGTTCTGAGCAAGCTCACTGTTCGGACACCATAGGAAACACAATAGAGTAGAAGAGTACTCTTTTCTCAAAAGCAGAGTGTGTTTCTTGTAAGGCGAGCTAGCGTTTGTTTCCCAGTCCTAAATGGAGTTGAATCACATGAAGTTTCTTGTCCTACGAGCAAGAGTTGTTTTCTGGTAAGAAGAGTCACTATTGCGCTCCCATTGCCATATACAGTGTAAACAGCACTCGCGTCTGTTCCCAGCAAGTACAGTGTATTGGACTGAAGAGGAGCTACTGTTCTTGTCAGATTCCTAAGCAGAATTGAACTAGATATGGCCGTATTTGTAGGAAGCACCGTTCTTTTGTTCTAAGCAAACTCACTGTTCTGCTCCTATACCAGACACAGTAGAGTAGAAGATTGCTCTTTTCTCAAAAGCAGAGTGTGTTTCTTGTAAGGCGAGCTAGCGTTTGTTTCCCAGTCCTAAATGGAGTTGAATCACATGCAGTTTTTGGTCCTATGTGCAATAGTTGTTTTCTGGTAAGGAAAGTCACTATTGTGCTCCCATTTCCATACACAGTGCAAATAGCACTCACATCTGTTATCAGCAAGTACAGTGTATTGGACTGAACAGGATCTACTGTTCTTGTCAGTTTGCTAAGCAGAGTTGAACTAGATATGGCCCCTGTGTGTAGGAAGCACAGTTCTTTTGTTCTGAGCAGGCTCACTGTTCGGACCACATAGGAAACACAGAAGAATAGAAGAGTGCTCTTTTCTCAAAAGCAGAGTGTGTTTCTTGTAAGGCGAGCTAGTGTTTGTTTCCCAGTCCTAAATGGAGTTGAATCCCATTCAGTTTCTGGTCCTACGAGCAAGAGGTGTTTTCTGGTTAAAAAAAGTCACTATTGCGCTCCCATTGGCATATACAGTGTAAATAGCACTCGCGTCTGTTCCCAGCAAGTACAGTGTATTGGACTGAAGCGGAGCTACTGATCTTGTCAGTTTCCTAAGCAGAGTTGAACTAGATATGGCCCCTGTGTGTAGAAAGCACAGTTCTTTTTTTCTGAGCAAGCTCACTCTTCTGACCCCATAGGAAAACCAGTAGAGTAGAAGAGTGCTCTTTTCTCAAAAGCAGAGTGTGTTTCTTGTATGGCGAGCTAGTGTTTGTTTCCCAGTCCTAAATGGAGTTGAATCACATGCAGTTTTTGGTCCTACGAGCAAGAGTTGTTTCTGGTAAGGAAAGTCACTATTGCGTTCCCATTTCCATACACAGTGCAAATAGCACTCGCGTCTGTTCCCAGCAAGTACAGTGTATTGGACTGAAGAGGAGCTACTGTTCTTGTCAGTTTCCTAAGCAGAGTTGAACTAGATATGGCCCTTGTGTGTAGGAAGCACAGTTCTTTTGTTCTGAGCAAGGTCACTATTCCGACCCCATAGGAAACACATTAGAGTAGAAGAGTGCTCTTTTCTCAAAAGGAGAGTGTGTTTCTTGTAATGCGAGCTAGTGTTTGTTTCCCAGTCAGAAATGGAGTTGAATCACATGCAGTATCTGGTCCTACGAGCAAGAGTTGTTTTCTGGTAAGAAGAGTCACTATTGCGCTCCCATTGTCATACACAGGGCAAATCACACTGGCATCTGTTCCCAGCATGTACAGTGTATTGGACTGAAGAGGAGCTACTGTTCTTGTCAGTTTCCTAAGAAGAGTTTAACTAGATATGGCCCCTGTGTGTAGGAAGCACAGTTCTTTTGTTCTGAGCAAGCTCAATTTTCGGACCCCATAGGAAACACAATAGAGTAGAAGAGTGCTCTTTTCTCAAAAGCAGAGTATGTTTCTTGTAAGGCGAGCTAGCGTTTGTTTCCCAATCCTAAATGGAGTTGAATCACATGCAGTATCTGGTCCTACGAGCAAGAGTTGTTTTCTGGTAAGAAGAGTCACTATTGCGCTCCCATTGTCATACACAGGGCAAATCACACTGGCATCTGTTCCCAGCACGTACAGTGTATTGGACTGAAGAGGATCTACTGTTCTTGTCAGTTTCCTAAGCAGAGTTGAACTAGATATGGCCCGTGTGTGTAGGAAGCACAGTTCTTTTGTTCTGAGAATGCTCACTGTTCTGGCCCTATAAAAAACACATTAGAGTAGAAGAGTGCTCCTTTCTCAATCGGGAGTGTGTTTCTTGTATGTTGAGCTATCGTTTGTTTCCCAGTCCTAAATAGAGTTGAATCCCATGCAGTTTCTGGTCCTGCCAGCAAGAGTTGTTTTCTGATAAGAAGAGTCACTATTGTGCTCCTATTGCCAGACACAGTACAAATAGCACTCGCGTCTGTTCCCAGCTAGGACAGTGTATTGGACTGAGGAGGAGCTACCGTTCTTGTCAGTGTCCTAAGCAGAGTTGAACTAGATATGGCCCGTGTGTGTAGGAAGCACAGTTCTTTTGTTCTGAGCAAGCTCACTGTTCGGACCCCATAGGAAACACAGTAGAGTAGAAGAGTGCTCTTTTCTCAAAAGCAGAGTGTGTTTCTTGTAAGGCAAGCTAGCGTTTGTTTCCCAGTACTAAATATAGTTGAATCACATCCTGTTTTTGGTCCTACGAGCAAGAGTTGTTTACTGGTAAGGAAAGTCACTATTGCGCTCCCATTGTCAGACACAGTACAAATAGCACTCGCGTCTGTTCCCAGCAAGTACAGTGTATTGGACTGAAGAGGATCTACTGTTCTTGTCAGTTTCCTAAGCAGAATTGATCTAGATATGGTCGTATTTGTAGGAAGCACAGTTCTTTTGTTCTGAGCAAACTCACTGTTCTGGCCCTATAGGAAACACAGTAGAGTTGAGGAGTGCTCTTTTCTCAAAAGCAGAGTGTGTTTCTTGTAAGGCGAGCTAGCGTTTGTTTCCCATTCCTAAATGGATTTGAAATACATGCAGTTTCTGGTCCTACGAGCAAGAGATGTTTTCTGGTAAGAAGAGTCACTATTTTGCTCCCATTGTCATAAACAGGACAAATAGCACTGGCATCTTTTCTCAGCAAGTACAGTGTATTGGACTGAAGCGGAGCTACTGTTCTTGTCAGTTTCCTAAGCAGAGTTGAACTAGATATGGCCCCTGTGTGTAGGAAGCACAGTTCTTTTGTTCTGAGCAAGCTCACTTTTCGGACCCCCTAGGAAATACAGTAGAGTAGAAGAGTGCTCTTTTCTCAAAAGCAGAGTGTGTTTCTTGTAAGGCGAGCTAGTGTTTGTTTCCCAGTCCTAAATGGAGTTGAATCACATGCACTTTTTGGTCCTATGAGCAAGAGTTTTTTTCTGGTAAGGAAAGTCACTCTTGCGCTCCCATTGCCATACACAGTGCAAATAGCACTCGCGTCTGTTCCCAGCAAGTACAGTGTATTGGACTGAAGCGGAGCTACTGTTCTTGTCAGTTTCCTAAGCATAGTTGAACTAGATATGGCCCCTGTGTGTAGGAAGCACAGTTCTTTTGTTCTGAGCAAGCTCACTGTTCGGACCACATAGGAAATACAGTAGAGTAGAAGAGTGCTCTTTTCTCAAAAGCAGAGTGTGTTTCTTGTAAGGCGAGCTAGTGTTTGTTTCCCAGTCAGAAATGGAGTTGAATCTCATTCAGTTTCTGGTCCTATGAGCCAGAGGTGTTTTCTGATAAGAAGAGTCACTATTGTGCTCCTATTGTCATACAGAGGACAAATAGCACTGGCGTCCGTTTCTGCACGTACAGTGTATTGGACTGAAGCGGAGCTACTGTTCTTGTCAGTTTCCTAAGCAGAGTTGAACTAGATATGGCCCGTGTGTGGAGGAAGCACAATTCTGTTGTTCTGGGCAAGGTCACTGTTCGGAACCCATAGGATACAATGCAGAGTAGAAGAGTGCTCTTTTCTCAAAAGCAGAGTGTGTTTCTTGTAAGGCGAGCTAGCGTTTGTTTCCCAGTCCTAAATGGAGTTGAATCACATGCAGTTTCTTGTCCTACAAGCAAGAGTTGTTTTCTGGTAAGAAGAGTCACTATTGTGCTCCCATTGTCATACACAGGGCAAATAGCACTGGCGTCTGTTCCCAGCATGTACACTGTATTGGACTGAAGAGGATCTACTGTTCTTTTCAGTTTCCTAAGCATAATTGAACTAGATATGGCCGTATTTGTATGAAGCACAGTTCTTTTGTTCTGACCAAGCTCACTGTTCTGGCCCTATAGGAAACACAGTAGAGTAGAAGAGTGCTCTTTTCTCAAAAGCAGAGTGTGTTTCTTGTAAGGCAAGCTAGCGTTTGTTTCCCAGTCCTAAATGGAGTTGAATCACATGCAGGTTTTGGTCCTATGAGCAAGAGTTGTTTTCTGGTAAGGAAAGTCACTCTTGCGCTCCCATTGCCATACACAGTGCAAATAGCACTCGCGTCTGTTCCCAGCAAGTACAGTGTATTGGACTGAAGCAGAGCTACTGTTCTTGTCAGTTTCCTAAGCAGAGTTGAACTAGATATGGCCCCTGTGTGTAGGATGCACAGTTCTTTTGTTCTGAGCAAGCTCACTGTTCGGACCACATAGGAAATACAGTAGAGTAGAAGAGTGCTCTTTTCTCAAAAGCAGAGTGTGTTTCTTGTAAGGCGAGCTAGTGTTTGTTTCCCATTCCTAAATGGATTTGAAATACATGCAGTTTCTGGTCCTACAGGCAAGAGATGTTTTCTGGTAAGAAGAGTCACTATTGCGCTCCCATTGTCATAAACAGGACAAATAGCACTGGCATCTGTTCCCAGCAAGTACAGTGTATTGGACTGAAGCGGAGCAACTGTTCTTGTCAATTTCCTAAGCAGAGTTGAACTAGATATGTCCCCTGTGTGTAGGAAGCACAGTTCTTTTGTTCTGAGCAAGCTCACTGTTCGGACCCCATAGGAAACACAGTAGAGTAGAAGAATGCTCTTTTCTCAAAAGCAGAGTGTGTTTCTTGTAAGGCGAGCTAGCATTTGTTTCCCATTCCTAAATGGAGTTGAATCACATGCAGTATTTGGTCCTACGAGCAAGAGTTGTTTTCTGGTAAGGAAAGTCACTATTGCGCTCCCAATGCCATACACAGTGCAAATAGCACTCGTGTCTGTTCCCAGCAAGTACAGTGTATTGGACTGAAGAGGAGCTACAGTTCTTGTCAGTTTCCTAAGCACAGTTGAACTAGATATGGCCCCTGTGTGTAGGAAGCACAGTTCTTTTGTTCTGAGCAAGCTCAATTTTCGGACCCCATAGGAAACACAGTAGAGTAGAAGAGTGCTCTTTTCTCAAAAGCAGAGTATGTTTCTTGTAAGGCGAGCTAGTGTTTGTTTCCCAATCCTAAATGGAGTTGAATCACATGCAGTATCTGGTCCTACGAGCAAGAGTTGTTTTCTCGTAAGAAGAGTCACTATTGCGCTCCCCTTGTCATACACCGGGCAAATCACACTGGCATCTGTTCCCAGCATGTACAGTTTATTGGACTGAGGAGGATCTACTGTTCTTGTCAGTTTCATTAGCAGAGTTTAACTAGATATGGACCGTGTGTGTAGGAAGCACAGTTCTTTTGTTCTGAACAAGCTCACTGTTCGGACCCCATAGGAAACACCGTAGAGTAGAAGAGTGCTCTTGTCTCAAAAGCAGAGTGTGTTACTTGTAAGGCAAGCTAGCGTTTGTTTCCCAGTACTAAATGGAGTTGAATCACATCCTGTTTTTGGTCCTACGAGCAAGAGTTGTTTTCTGGAAAGGAAAGTCACTATTGCGCTCCCATTGTCAGACACAGTGCAAATAGCACTCGCTTCTATTGCCAGCAAGTACAGTGTATTGGACTGAAGAGGATCTACTGTTCTTGTCAGTTTCCTAAGCAGAATTGAACAAGATATGGCCGTATTTGTAGGAAGCACAGTTCTTTTGTTCTAAGCAAACTCACTGTTCTGGCCCTATAGGAAACACAGTAGAGTAGAAGAGTGCTCTTTTCACAAAAGCAGAGTGTGTTTCTTGTAAGGCGAGCTAGCGTTTGTTTCCCATTCCTAAATGGATTTGAAATACATGCAGTTTCTGGTCCTACGTGCAAGAGATGTTTTCTGGTAAGAAGAGTCACTATTGCGCTCCTATTGTCATAAACAGGGCAAATAGCACTGGCATCTGTTCCCTGCATGTACAGTTTATTGGACTGAAGAGGAGCTACTGTTCTTGTCAGTTTCCTAAGCAGATTTGAACTAGGTATGGCCCGTGAGTGGAGGAAGCACAGTTCTGTTGTTCTGAGCAAGCTAACTGTTCGGTCCCCATAGGATACACAGTAGAGTAGAAGAGTGCTCTTTTCTCAAAAGCAGAGTGTGTTTCTTGTAGGCGAGCTAGCGTTTGTTTCCCAATCCTAAATGGAGTTGAATCACATGCACTTTCTTGTCCTATGAGCAAGAGTTGTTTTCTGGTAAGAAGAGTCACTATTGTGCTCCCATTGTCATACACAGGCCAAATAGCACTGGCGTCTGTTCCCAGCAAGTACAGTTTATTGGACTGAAAAGAATCTACTGTTCTTGTCAGTTTCCTAAGCAGAATTGAACTAGATATGGCCGTATTTGTAGGAATCACAGTTCTTTTGTTCTGAGCAAGCTCACTGTTCTGGCCCTATAGGAAACACAGTAGAGTAGAAGAGTGCTCTTTTCTCAAAAGCAGAGTGTGTTTCTTGTAAGGCGAGCTAGTGTTTGTTTCCCAGTCAGAAATGGAATTGAACCCCATGCAGTTTCTGGTCCTACGAGCAAGAGGTGTTTTCTGATAAGAAGAGTCACTATTGCGCTCCTATTGCCATACACAGTACAAATAACACTCGCATCTGTTCCAAGCTAGGACAGTGTATTGGACTGAGGAGGAGCTACTGTTCTTGTCAGTTTCCTAAGCAGAGTTGAACTAGATATGGCCCGTGTGTGTAGGAAGCACAGTTCTTTTGTTCTGAGCAAGCTCACTATTCGGACCCCATAGGAAACACAGTAGAGTAGAAGAGTGCTCTTTTCTCAAAAGCAGAGTCTGTTTCTTGTAAGGCAAGCTATCGTTTGTTTCCAAGTACTAAATGGAGTTGAATCACATCCTGTTTTTGGTCCTACGAGCAAGAGTAGTTTTCTGGTAAGGAAAGTCACTATTGCGCTCCCATTGTCAGACACAGTGCAAATAGCACTTGCGTCTGTTCCCAGCAAGTACAGTGTATTGGACTGAAGAGGATCTACTGTTCTTGTCAGTTTCCTAAGCAGAATTGAACTAGATATGGCCGTATTTGTAGGAAGCACAGTTCTTTTGTTCTGAGCAAATTCACTGTTCTGGCCCTATAGGAAACACAGTAGAGTAGAAGAGTGCTCTTTTCCCAAAAGCAGAGTGTGTTTCTTGAAAGGCGATCTAGCGTTTGTTTCCCATTCCTAAATGGATTTGAAATACATGCAGTTTCTGGTCCTACGAGCAAGAGATGTTTTCTGGTAAGAAGCGTCACTATTGCGCTCCCATTGTCATAAACAGGGCAAATAGCACTGGCATCTGTTCCCAGCAAGTACAGTGTATTGGACTGAAGCCCAGCTACTGTTCTTGTCAGTTTCCTAAGCAGAGTTGAACTAGATATGGCCCCTGAGTGTAGGAAGCACAGTTCTTTTGTTCTGAGCAAGCTCACTTTTCGGACCCCATAGAAAACACATTAGAGAAGAAGAGTGCTCTTTTCTTAAAAGCAGAGTGTGTTTCTTAAAAGGCGAGCTACTGTTTGTTTCCCAGTCAGAAATGGAGTTGAATCCAATGCAGTTTCTGGTACTACCAGCAAGAGGTGTTTCCGATAAGAAGAGTCACTATTGTGCTCCTATTGCCATACACAGTGCAAATAGCACTCGCGTCTGTTCCCAGCTAATACAGTGTATTGGACTGAAGCGGAGCTACCGTTCTTGTCAGTTTCCTAAGCAGAGTTGAACTAGATATGGCCCATGTGTATAGGAAGCACAGTTCTTTTGTTCTGAGCAAGCTCACTGTTCAGACCCCATAGGAAATACAGTAGAGTGGAAGAGTGCTCTTTTCTCAAAAGCAGAGTGTGTTTCTTGTAAGGCGAGCTAGCGTTTGTTTTCCAGTCCTAAATGGAGTTGAATCAAATGCAGTTTTTGGTCCTATGAGCAAGAGTTGTTTTCTGGTAAGAAGAGTCACTATTGTGCTCCCATTGTCATTCACAGGGCAAATAACACTGTCGTCTGTTCCCAGCATGTACACTGTATTGGACTGAAGAGGATCTACTGTTCTTTTCAGTTTCCTAAGCATAATTGAACTAGATATGGCCGTATTTGTATGAAGCACATTTCTTTTTTTCTGAGCAAGCTCACTGTTCTGGCCCTATAGGAAACACAGTAGAGTAGAAGAGTGCTCTTTTCTCAAAAGCAGAGTGTGTTTCTTGTAAGGCGAGCTAGCGTTTGTTTCCCAGTCCTAAAAGGAGTTGAATCACATGCAGTTTTTGGTCCTATGAGAAAGAGATGTTTTCTGGTAAGGAAAGTCACTCTTGCGCTCCCATTGCTATACACAGTGCAAATAGCACTGGCATCTGTTCCCAGCAAGTACAGTGTATTGGACTGAAGCAGAGCTACTGTTCTTGTCAGTTTGCTTAGCAGAGTTGAACTAGATATGGCCCCTGTGTGTAGGAAGCACTGTTCTTTTGTTCTGAGCAAGCTCACATTTGGAACCCATAGGAAACACAGTAGTGTAGAAGAGTGCTCTTTTCTCAAAAGCAGAGTGTGTTTCTTGTAAGGCGAGCTAGTGTTTGTTTCCCAGTCCTAAATGTAGTTGAATCACTTGCAGTGTCTTGTCCTATGAGCAAGAGTTTTTTTCTGGTAAGAAGAGTCACTATTGTGCTCCCATTGTCATACACAGGGCAAATAGCCCTGGCGTCTGTTCCCAGCATGTACAGTGTATTGGACTGAAGAGGATCTACTGTTCTTGTCAGTTTCCTAAGCAGAATTGAACTAGATATGGCCGTATTTGTAGGAATCACAGTTATTTTTATCTGAGCAAACTCACTGTTCTGGCCCTATAGGAAAAACAGTAGAGTAGAAGAGTGCTCTTTTCTCAAAGCAGAGTGTGTTTCTTGTAAGGCTAGCCAGCGTTTGTTTCCCAGTCCTAAATGGAGTTGAATCACATGCCGTTTTTGGTCCTATGATCAAGAGTTGTTTTCTGGTAAAGAAAGTCACTCTTGCGCTCCCATTGCCATACACAGTGCAAATAGCACTCGCGTCTGTTCCCAGCAAGTACAGTGTATTGGACTGAAGCGGAGTTACTGTTCTTGTCAGTTTGCTCAGCAGAGTTGAACTAGATATGGCCCCTGTGTGTAGGAAGCACTGTTCTTTTGTTCTGAGCAAGCTCAATGTTCGGACCCCCTAGGAAACACAGTAGAGTAGAAGAGTGCTCTTTTCTCAAAAGCAGAGTGTGTTTCTCGTAAGGCAAGCTAGCGTTTGTTTCCCAGTAATAAATGGAGTTGAATCATATCCTGTTTTTGGTCCTACGAGCACGATTTGTTTTCTGGTAAGGAAAGTCACTATTGCGCTCCCATTGTCAGACACAGTGCAAATAGCACTCGCGTCTCTTCCCAGCAAGTACAGTGTATTGGACTGAAGAGGATCTACTGTTCTTGTCAGTTTCCTAAGCATAATTGAACTAGATATGGCCGTATTTGTAGGAAGCACAGTTCTTTTGTTCTGAGCAAACTCACTGTTCTGGCCCTATAGGAAAAACAGTAGAGTAGAAGAGTGCTCTTTTCTCAAAAGCAGAGTGTGTTTCTTGTAAGGCGAGCTAGCGTTTGTTTCCCTGTCCTAAATGGAGTTGAATCACATGCAGTTTTTGGTCCTATGAGCAAGAGTTGTTTTCTGGTAAGGAAAGTCACTCTTGCGTTCCCATTACCATACACAGTGCAAATAGCACTCGCGTCTGTTCCCAGCAAGTACAGTGTATTGGACTGAAGCGGAGCTACTGTTCTTGTCAGTTTCCTAAGCAGAGTTGAACTAGATATGGCCCCTGTGTGTAGGAAGCACTGTTCTTTTGTTCTGAGCAAGCTCACTGTTCGGACCCCCTAGGAAACACAGTAGAGTAGAAGAGTGCTCTTTTCTCAAAAGCAGAGTGTGTTTCATGTAAGGCGAGCTAGTATTTGTTTCCCATTCCTAAATGGAGTTGAATCACATGCAGTTTTTGGTCCTACGAGCAAGAGTTGTTTTCTGGTAAGAGGGTCACTATTGTGCTCCCAATGCCATACACAGTGCAAATACACTCGCGTCTGTTCCCAGCAAGTACAGTGTATTGGACTGAAGAGGAGCTACTGTTCTTGTCAGTTTCCTAAGCAGAGTTGAACTAGATATGGCCCCTGTGTGTAGGAAGCACAGTTCTTTTGTTCTGAGAAAGCTCAATTTTCGGACCCCATAGGAAACACAGTAGAGAAGAAGTGTGCTCTTTTCTCAAAAGCAGAGTATGTTTCTTGTAAGGCGAGCTAGCGTTTGTTTCCCAATCCTAAATGGAGTTGAATCACATGCAGTTTTTGGTCCTACGAGCAAGAGTTGTTTTCTGGTAAAAAGAGTCACTATTGTGCTCCCATTGTCATTCACAGGGCAAATAACACTGGCGTCTGTTCCCAGCATGTTCACTATATTAGACTGAAGAGCATCTACTGTTCTTTTCAGTTTCCTAAGCAGAATTGAACTAGATATGGCCGTATTTGTATGAAGCACAGTTCTTTTGTTCTGAACAAGCTCACTGTTCTGGCCCTATAGGAAACACAGTAGAGTAGAAGAGTGCTCTTTTCTCAAAAGCAGAGTGTGTTTCTTGTAAGGCGATCTAGCGTTTGTTTCCCAGTCCTAAATGGAGTTGAATCACATGCAGTTTTTGGTCCTATGAGCAAGATTTGTTTTCTGGTAAGGAAAGTCACTCTTGCGCTCCCATTGCCATACACAGTGCAAATAGCACTCGCGTCTGTTCCCAGCAAGTACAGTGTACTGGACTGAAGCGGAGCTACTGTTCTTGTCAGTTTGCTAGGCAGAGTTGAACTAGATATGGCCCCTGTGTGTAGGAAGCACTGTTCTTTTCTTCTGAGCAAGCTCACTGTTCGGACGCCCTAGGAAACACAGTAGAGTAGAAGAGTGCTCTTTTCTCAAAAGCAGAGTGTGTTTCTTGTAAGGCGAGCTAGCGTTTGTTTCCCAGTCCTAAATGGAGTTGAAACACATGCAGTTTATTGTCCTACGAGCAAGAGTTGTTTTCTGGTAAGTGGAGTCACTATTGCGCTCCCATTGTCATACACAGGGCAAATAGCACTGGTGTCTGTTCCCAGCATGTACAGTGTATTGGACTGAAGAGGATCTACTGTTCTTTTCAGTTTCCTTAGCAGAATTGAACTAGAAATGGCAGTATTTGTATGAAGCACAGTTCTTTTGTTCTGAGCAAACTCACTGTTCTGGCCCTATAGGAAACACAGTAGAGTAGAAGAGTGCTCTTTTCTCAAAAGCAGAGTGTGTTTCTTGGAAGGCGAGCTAGTGTTTGTTTCCCATTCCTAAATGGAGTTGAATCACATGCAGTTTTTGGTCCTACGAGCAAGAGTTGATTCTGGTAAGGAAAGTCACTATTGCGTTCCCATTTCCATACACAGTGCAAATAGCACTCGCGTCTGTTCCCAGCAAATACAGTGTATTGGACTGAGGAGGAGCTACTGTTCTTGTCAGTTTCCTAAGCAGAGTTGAACTAGGTATGGCCCCTGTGTGTAGGAAGCACAGTTCTTTTGTTCTGAGCAAGCTCACTATTCCGACCCCATAGGAAACACATTAGAGTAGAAGAGTGCTCTTTTCTCAAAAGGAGAGTGTGTTTTTTTTAATGCGAGCTAGTGTTTGTTTCCCAGTCAGAAATGGAATTGAATCCCATGCAGTTTCTGGTCCTACGAGCAAGAGTTGTTTTCTGGTAAGAAGAGTCACTATTACGCTCCCATTGTAATAAACAGGGCAAATAGCACTGGCGTCTGTTCCCAGGAAGTACAGTGTATTGGACTGAAGCAGAGCTACTGTTCTTGTCGGTTTCCTAAGCAGAATTGAACTAAATAAGGCCGTATTTGTAGGAAGCACAGTTCTTTTGTTCTGAGGAAACTCACTGTTCTGGCCTTATAGGAAACACAGTAGAGTAGAAGAGTGCTCTTTTCTCAAAAGCAGAGTGTGTTTCTTGTAATGGGAGCTAGTGTTTGTTTTCCAGTCCTAAATGGAGTTGAATCCCATGCAGTTTCTGGTCCTACGAGCAAGAGTTGTTTTCTGGTAAGAAGAGTCACTATTGCGCTCCCATTGCCATATACAGTGTAAACAGCACTCGCGTCTGTTCCCAGCAAGTACAGTGTATTGGACTGAAGAGGAGCTACTGTTCTTGTCAGTTTCCTAAGCAGAATTGAACTAGATATGGCCGTATTTGTAGGAAGCACAGTTCTTTTGTTCTAAGCAAACTCACTGTTCTGGCCCTATAGGAGACACAGTAGAGTAGAAGATTGCTCTTTTCTCAAAAGCAGAGTGTGTTTCTTGTAAGGCGAGCTAGCGTTTGTTTCCCAGTCCGAAATGGAGTTGAATCACATGCAGTTTTTGGTCCTATGTGCAATAGTTGTTTTCTGGTAAGGAAAGTCACTATTGTGCTCCCATTTCCATACACAGTGCAAATAGCACTGGCATCTGTTCGCAGCAAGTACAGTGTATTGGACTGAAGAGGATCTACTGTTCTTGTCAGTTTGTTAAGCAGAGTTGAACTAGATATGGCCCCTGTGTGTAGGAAGCACAGTTCTTTTGTTCTGAGCAAGCTCACTGTTCGGACCACATAGGAAACACAGAAGAGTAGAAGAGTGCTCTTTTCTCAAAAGCAGAGTGTGTTTCTTGTAAGGTGAGCTAGTGTTTGTTTCCCAGTCCTAAATGGAGTTGAATCCCATGCAGTTTCTGGTCCTACGAGCAAGAGGTGTTTTCTGGTTAAAAAAAGTCACTATTGCGCTCCCATTGGCATATACAGTGTAAATAGCACTCGCGTCTGTTCCCAGCAAGTACAGTGTATTGGACTGAAGCGGAGCTACTGATCTTGTCAGTTTCCTAAGCAGAGTTGAACTAGATATGGCCCCTGTGTGTAGAAAGCACAGTTCATTTTTTCTGAGCAAGCTCACTCTTCTGACCCCATAGGAAACACAGTAGAGTAGAAGAGTGCTCTTTTCTCAAAAGCAGAGTGTGTTTCTTGTATGGCAAGCTAGTGTTTGTTTCCCAGTCCTAAATGGAGTTGAATCACATGCAGTTTTTGGTCCTACGAGCAAGAGTTGTTTCTGGTAAGGAAAGTCACTATTGCGTTCCCATTTCCATACACAGTGCAAATAGCACTCGCGTCTGTTCCCAGCAAGTACAGTGTATTGGACTGAAGAGGAGCTACTGTTCTTGTCAGTTTCCTAAGCAGAGTTGAACTAGATATGGCCCCTGAGTGTAGGAAGCACAGTTCTTTTGTTCTGAGCAAGCTCACTATTCGGCCCCCATAGGAAACACATTAGAGTAGAAGAGTGCTCTTTCCTCTAAAGGAGAGTGTGTTTCTTGTAATGCGAGCTAGTGTTTGTTTCCCAGTCAGAAATGTAGTTGAATCCCATGCAGTTTCTGGTCCTATGAGCAAGAGTTGTTTTCTGGTAAGAAGAGTCACTATCATGCTCCCATTGTCATACACAGGGCAAATAGCACTGGCGTCTGTTCCCAGCAAGTACAGTGTATTGGACTGAAGCGGAGCTACTGTTCTTGTCAGTTTCCTAAGCAGAGCTGAACTAGATATGGCCCCTGTGTGTAGGAAGCACAGTTCTTTTGTTCTGAGCAAGCTCAATGTTCGGACCCCATAGAAAACACTTTAGAGTAGAAGAGTGCTCTTTTCTCAAAAGCAGAGTGTGTTTCTTGTAAGGCGAGCTAGTGTTTGTTTCCCAGTCCTAAATGGAGTTGAATCACATACAGTTTGTGGTCCTACGAGCAAGCGTTGTTTTCTGGTAAGGAAAGTCACTATTGCACTCCCATTGCCATACACTGTTCAAATAGCACTCGTGTCTGTTCCCAGCAAGTACAGTGTATTGGACTGAAGAGGAGCTACTGTTCTTGTCAGTTTCCTAAGCAGAGTTGAACTAGATAAGGCCCGTGTGTAGGAAGCACAGTTCTTTTGTTCTGAGCAAGCTCAGTGTTCGGACCCCATATGAACCACAGTAGAATAGAAGAGTGCTCTTTTCTCAAAAGCAGAGTGTGTTTCTTGTAAGGAGAGCTAGCGTTTGTTTCCAAGGCCTAAATGGAGTTGAATCACTTGCAGTTTTTGGTCCTACGAACAAGAGTTTTTTTCTGGTAAGGAAAGACACTATTGTGCTCCCTTTGCCATTCACAGTGCAAATAGCACTCGTGTCTGTTCCTAGCAAGTACAGTGTATTGCACTGAAGAGGAGCTACTGTTCTTGTCAGTTTCCTAAGCAGAGTTGAACTAGATAGGGCCCCTGTGTGTAGGAAGCACAGTTCTTTTGTTCTGAGCAAGCTCACTGTTCGGACCCCATAGGAAACACAGTAGAGTAGAAGAGTGCTCTTTTCTCAAAAGCAGAGTGTGTTTCTTGTAAGGCGAGCTAGCGTTTGTTTCCCAATCCTAAATGGAGTTGAATCACATGCAGTTTCTTGTCCTATGAGCAAGAGTTGTTTTCTGGTAAGAAGAGTAACTATTGCGCTCCCATTGTCATACACAGGGCAAATAGAACTGGTGTCTGTTCCCAGCATGTACAGTGTATTGGACTGAAGAGGAGCTACTGTTCTTGTCAGTTTCCTAAGTTGAGTTGAACTAGATATGGCCCGTGTGTGTAGGAAGCACAGTTCTTTTGTTCTGAGCAAGCTCAGTGTTCTGACCCCATATGAACCACAGTAGAATAGAAGACTGCACTTTTCTCAAAAGCAGAGTGTGTTTCTTGTAAGGCTAGCTAGAGTTTGTTTCCCAGTCATAAATTGAGTTGAATCACATGCAGTTTGGTCCTACGAGCAAGAGTTGTTTTCTCGTAAGCAAAGTCACTATTGTGCTCCCATTGCCATACACAGTGCAAATAGCACTCATGTCTGTTCCCAGCAAGTACAGTGTATTGGACTGAAGAGGAGCTACTCTTCTTGTCAGTTTCCTAAGCAGAGTTGAACTACATATGGCCCGTGTGTGTAGGAAGCACAGTTCTTTTGTTCTGAGCAAGCTCAATGTTCGGACCCCAATGAACCACAGGAGAATAGAAGACTGCTCTTTTCTCAAAAACAGAGTGTGTTTCTTGTAAGGCGAGCTAGCGTTTGTTTCCCAGTCCTAAATGGAGTTGAATCACATGCAGTTTTTGGTCCTACGAGCAAGAGTTGTTTTCTGGTAAGGAAAATCACTATTGCGCTCCCTTTGCCATACACAGTGCAAATAGCACTCGCGTCTGTTCCCAGCAAGTACAGTGTATTGGACTGAAGAGGAGCTACTGTTCTTGTCAGTTTCCTAAGCAGAATTGAACTAGATATGGCCGTATTTGTAGGAAGCACAGTTCTTTTGTTCTGGGCAAACTCACTGTTCTGGCCCTATAGAAGACACAGTAGAGTAGAAGAGTGCTCTTTTCTCAAAAGCAGAGTGTGTTTCTTGTAAGGCGAGCTAGCGTTTGTTTTCCAGTCCTAAATGGAGTTGAATCACATGCAGTTTTTGGTCCTATGTGCAAGAGTTGTTTTCTGGTAAGGAAAGTCACTATTGTGCTCCCATTTCCATACACAGTGCAAATAGCACTCGCATCTGTTCCCAGCAAGTACAGTGTATTGGACTGAAGCGGAGCTACTGTTCTTGTCAGTTTGCTAAGCAGAGTTGAACTAGATATGGCCCCTGTGTGTAGGAAGCACAGTTCTTTTGTTCTGAGCAAGCTCACTGTTCGGACCACATAGGAAACACAGAAGAGTAGAAGAGTGCTCTTTTCTCAAAAGCAGAGTGTGTTTCTTGTAAGGCGAGCTAGCATTTGTTTCCCAGTCCTAAATGGAGTTGAATCACATGCAGTTTCTTGTCCTATGAGCAAGAGTTGTTTTCTGGTAAGAAGAGTCACTATCGTGCTCCCATTGCCATATACAGTGTAAATAGCACTTGCGTCTGTTCCCAGCAAGTACAGTGTATTGGACTGAAGAGGAGCTACTGTTCTTGTCAGTTTCCTAAGCAGAATTGAACTAGATATGGCCGTACTTGTAGGAAGCACAGTTCTTTTATTCTGAGCAAACTCACTGTTCTGGCCCTATAGAAGACACTGTCGAGTAGAAGAGTGCTCTTTTCTCAAAAGCAGAGTGTGTTTCTTGTAAGGCGAGCTAGCGTTTGTTTTCCAGTCCTAAATGGAGTTGAATAACATTCCGGTTTTGGTCCTATGTGCAAGAGTTGTTTTCTGGTAAGGAAAGTCACTATTGCGCTCCCATTTCCATACACAGTGCAAATAGCACTCGCATCTGTTCCCAGCAAGTACAGTGTATTGTACTGAAGCGGAGCTACTGTTCTTTTCAGTTTGCTAAGCAGAGTTGAACTAGATATGGCCCCTGTGTGTAGGAAGCACAGTTCTTTTGTTCTGAGCAAGCTCACTGTTCGGACCACATAGGAAACACAGAAGAGTAGAAGAGTGCTCTTTTCTCAAAAGCAGAGTGTGTTTCTTGTAAGGCGAGCTAGTGTTTGTTTCCCAGTCCTAAATGGAGTTGAATCCCATGCAGTTTCTGGTCCTACGTGCAAGAGTTGTTTTCTGGTTAAAAAAAGTCACTATTGCGCTCCCATTGCCATATACAGTGTAAATAGCACTCGCGTCTGTTCCCAGCAAGTACAGTGTATTGGATTGAAGCAGAGCTACTGTTCTTGTCAGTTTCCTAAGCAGAGTTGAAGTAGATATGGCCCCTTTATGTAGGAAGCACAGTCCTTTTGTTCTGAGCAGTCTCAGTGTTCGGACCCCATATGAACCACAGTAGAATAGAAGACTGCTCTTTTCTCAAAAGCAGAGTGTGTTTCTTGTAAGGCGAGCTAGAGTTTGTTTCCCAGTCCTAAATGGAGTTGAATCACATACAATTTTTGGTCCTACGAGCAAGAGTTGTTTCCTGGTAAGGAAAGTCACTATTGCACTCCCATTGCCATACACAGTTCAAATAGCACTCGTGTCAGTTCCCAGCAAGTACAGTGTATTGGACTGAAGAGGAGCTACTGTTCTTGTCAGTTTCCTAAGCAGACTTGAACTACATATGGCCCGTGTGTGTAGGAAGCACAGTTCTTTTGTTCTGAGCAAGCTCAATGTTCGCACCCCATATGAACCACAGGAGAATAGAAGACTGCTCTTTTCTCAAAAACAGAGTGTGTTTCTTGTAAGGCGAGGTAGTGTTTGTTTCCCAGTCCTCAATAGAGTTGAATCACATGCAGTTTTTGGTCCTACAAGCAAGAGTTGTTTTCTGGTAAGGAAAGTCACTATTGTGCTCCCTTTGCCATACACAGTGCAAATAGCACTCGCGTCTGTTCCCAGCAAGTACAGTGTATTGGACTAAAGAGGAGCTACTGTTCTTGTCAGTTTTCTAAGCAGAGTTGAACTAGATATGGCCCATGTGTGTAGGAAGCACAGTTCTTTTGTTCTGAGCAAGCTCACTGTTCGGACCCCATAGGAAACACAGTAGAGTAGAAGAGTACTCTTTTCTCAAAAGCAGAGTGTGTTTCTTGTAAAGCGAGCTAGCGTTTGTTTCCCAGTCCTAAATGGAGTTGAATCACATGCAGTTTCTTGTCCTACGAGCAAGAGTTGTTTTCTGGTAAGAAGAGTCACTATTTTGCTCCCATTGCCATATACAGTGTAAATAGCACTCGCGTCTGTTCCCGGGCAAGTACAGTGTATTGGACTGAAGAGGAGCTACTGTTCTTGTCAGTTTCCTAAGCAGAATTGAACTAGATATGGCCGTATTTGTAGGAAGCACAGTTCTTTTGTTCTGAGCAAACTCACTGTTCTGGCCCTATAGGAGACACAGTAGAGTAGAAGAGTGCTCTTTTCTCAAAAGCAGAGTGTGTTTCTTGTAAGGCGAGCTAGCGTTTGTTTCCCAGTCCTAAATGAGTTGAATCACATGCAGTTTTTGGTCCTATGTGCAAGAGTTGTTTTCTGGTAAGGAAAGTCACTATTGTGCTCCCATTTCCATACACAGTGCAAATAGCACTCGCATCTGTTCCCAGCAAGTACAGTGTATTGGACTGAAGCGGAGCTACTGTTCTTGTCGGTTTCCTAAGCAGAGTTGAACTAGATATGGCCGTGTGTGTAGGAAGCACAGTTCTTTTGTTCTGAGCAAGCTCACTGTTCGGACCACATAGGAAACACAGAAGAGTAGAAGAGTGCTCTTTTCTCAAAAGCAGAGTGTGTTTCTTGTAAGGCGAGCTAGTGTTTGTTTCCCAGTCCTAAATGGAGTGGAATCCCATGCAGTTTCTGGTCCTACGAGCAAGAGGTGTTTTCTGGTTAAAAAAAGTCACTATTGTGCTCCCATTGCCATATACAGTGTAAATAGCACTCGCGTCTGTTCCCAGCTTGTACAGTGTATTGGACTGAAGAGGATCTACTGTTCTTTTCAGTTTCCTTAGCAGAATTGAACTAGATATGGCAGTATTTGTATGAAGCACAGTTCTTTTGTTCTGAGCAAGCTCACTGTTCTGGTCCTATAGGAAACACAATAGAGTAGAAGAGTGCTCTTTTCTCAAAAGCAGAGTGTGTTTCTTGTATGGCGAGCTAGTGTTTGTTTCCCAGTCCTAAATGGAGTTGAATCACATGCAGTTTTTGGTCCTACGAGAAAGAGTTGTTTCTGGTAAGGAAAGTCACTATTGCGTTCCCATTTCCATACACAGTGCAAATAGCACTCGCGTCTGTTCCCAGCAAGTACAGTGTTTTGGACTGAAGCGGAGCTACTGTTCTTGTCAGTTTGCTAAGCAGAGTTGAACTAGATATGGCCCCTGTGTGTAGGAAGCACAGTTCTTTTGTTCTGAGCTAGCTCACTGTTCGGACCACATAGGAAACACAGAAGAGTAGAAGAGTGCTCTTTTCTCAAAAGCAGAGTGTGTTTCTTGTAAGGCGAGCTAGCATTTGTTTCCCAGTACTAAATGGAGTTGAATCACATGCAGTTTCTTGTCCTACGAGCAAGAGTTGTTTTCTGGTAAGAAGAGTCACTATTGTGCTCCCATTGCCATATACAGTGTAAATAGCACTTGCGTCTGTTCCCAGCAAGTACAGTGTATTGGACTGAAGAGGAGCTACTGTTCTTGTCAGTTTCCTAAGCAGAATTGAACTAGATATGGCCGTATTTGTAGGAAGCACAGTTCTTTTATTCTGAGCAAACTCACTGTTCTGGCCCTATAGAAGACACTGTCGAGTAGAAGAGTGCTCTTTTCTCAAAAGCAGAGTGTGTTTCTTGTAAGGAGAGCTAGCGTTTGTTTTCCAGTCCTAAATGGAGTTGAATCACATTCTGGTTTTGGTCCTATGTGCAAGAGTTGTTTTCTGGTAAGGAAAGTCACTATTGCGCTCCCATTTCCATACACAGTGCAAATAGCACTCGCATCTGTTCCCAGCAAGTACAGTGTATTGTACTGAAGCAGAGCTACTGTTCTTTTCAGTTTGCTAAGCAGAGTTGAACTAGATATGGCCCCTGTGTGTAGGAAGCACAGTTCTTTTGTTCTGATCAAGCTCACTGTTCGGACCACATAGGAAACACAGAAGAGTAGAAGAGTGCTCTTTTCTCAAAAGCAGAGTGTGTTTCTTGTAAGGCGAGCTAGTGTTTGTTTCCCAGTCCTAAATGGAGTTGAATCCCATGCAGTTTCTGGTCCTACGTGCAAGAGTTGTTTTCTGGTTAAAAAAAGTCACTATTGCGCTGCATTGCCATATACAGTGTAAATAGCACTCGCGTCTGTTCCCAGCAAGTACAGTGTATTGGATTGAAGCAGAGCTACTGTTCTTGTCAGTTTCCTAAGCAGAGTTGAACTAGATATGGCCCCTTTGTGTAGGAAGCACAGTTCTTTTGTTCTGAGCAGTCTCAGTGTTAGGACCCCATATGAACCACAGTAGAATAGAAGACTGCTCTTTTCTCAAAAGCAGAGTGTGTTTCTTGTAAGGCGAGCTAGAGTTTGTTTCCCAGTCCTAAATGGAGTTGAATCACATGCAGTTTTTGGTCCTATGAGCAAGAGTTGTTTTCTCGTATGCAAAGTCACTATTGTGCTCCCATTGTCATACACAGGGCAAATAGTACTGGCATCTGTTCCCAGCATGTACAGTGTATTGGACTGAAGAGGATCTACTGTTCTTGTCAGTTTCCTAAGCAGAGCTGAACTCGATATGGCCCCTGTGTGTAGGAAGCACAGTTCTTTTGTTCTGAGCAATCTCAATATTCGGACCCCATAGAAAACACATTAGAGTAGAAGAGTGCTCTTTTCTCAAAAGCAGAGTGTGTTTCTTGGAAGGCGAGCTAGTGTTTGTTTCCCAGTCCTAAATGGAGTTGAATCACATACAATTTTTGGTCCTACGAGCAAGAGTTGTTTTCTGGTAAGGAAAGTCACTATTGCACTCCCATTGCCATACACAGTTCAAATAGCACTCGTGTCAGTTCCCAGCATGTACAGTGTATTGGACTGAAGAGGAGCTACTGCTCTTGTCAGTTTCCTAAGCAGAGTTGAACTACATATGGCCCGTGTGTGTAGGAAGCACAGTTCTTCTGTTCTGAGCAAGCTCAATGTTCGCACCCCATATGAACCACAGGAGAATAGAAGACTGCTCTTTTCTCAAAAACAGAGTGTGTTTCTTGTAAGGCGAGCTAGTGTTTGTTTCCCAGTCCTAAATAGAGTTGAATCACATGCAGTTTTTGGTCCTACGAGCAAGAGTTGTTTTCTGGTAAGGAAAGTCACTATTGTGCTCCCTTTGCCATACACAGTGCAAATAGCACTCGCGTCTGTTCCCAGCAAGTACAGTGTATTGGACTAAAGAGGAGCTACTGTTCTTGTCAGTTTCCTAAGCAGAGTTGAACTAGATATGGCCCATGTGTGTAGGAAGCACAGTTCTTTTGTTCTGAGCAAGCTCACTGTTCGGACCCCATAGGAAACACAGTAGAGTAGAAGAGTACTCTTTTCTCAAAAGCAGAGTGTGTTTCTTGTAAAGCGAGCTAGCGTTTGTTTCCCAGTCCTAAATGGAGTTGAATCACATGCAGTTTCTTGTCCTACGAGCAAGAGTTGTTTTCTGGTAAGAAGAGTCACTATTGTGCTCCCATTGCCATATACAGTGTAAGTAGCACTCGCGTCTCTTCCCAGCAAGTACAGTGTATTGGACTGAAGAGGAGCTACTGTTCTTGTCAGTTTCCTAAGCAGAATTGAACTAGATATGGCCGTATTTGTAGGAAGCACAGTTCTTTTGTTCTGAGCAAACTCACTGTTCTGGCCCTATAGGAGACACAGTAGAGTAGAAGAGTGCTCTTTTCTCAAAAGCAGAGTGTGTTTCTTGTAAGGCGAGCTAGCGTTTGTTTCCCAGTCCTAAATGAGTTGAATCACATGCAGTTTTTGGTCCTATGTGCAAGAGTTGTTTTCTGGTAAGGAAAGTCACTATTGTGCTCCCATTTCCATACACAGTGCAAATAGCACTCGCGTCTGTTCCCAGCAAGTACAGTGTATTGGACTGAAGCGGAGCTACTGTTCTTGTCAGTTTGCTAAGCAGAGTTGAACTAGATATGGCCCCTGTGTGTAGGAATTACAGTTCTTTTGTTCTGAGCAAGCTCACTGTTCGGACCACATAGGATACACAGAAGAGTAGAAGAGTGCTCTTTTCTCAAAAGCAGAGTGTGTTTCTTGTAAGGCGAGCTAGTGTTTTTTTCCCAGTCCTAAATGGAGTTGAATCCCATGCAGTTTCTGGTCCTACGAGCAAGAGGTGTTTTCTGGTTAAAAAAAGTCACTATTGTGCTCCCATTGCCATATACAGTGTAAATAGCACTCGCGTCTGTTCCCAGCTTGTACAGTGTATTGGACTGAAGAGGATCTACTGTTCTTTTTAGTTTCCTTAGCAGAATTGAACTAGATATGGCAGTATTTGTATGAAGCACAGTTCTTTTGTTCTGAGCAAGCTCACTGTTCTGGTCCTATAGGAAACACAGTAGAGTAGAAGAGTGCTCTTTTCTCAAAAGCAGAGTGTGTTTCTTGTATGGCAAGCTAGTGTTTGTTTCCCAGTCCTAAATGGAGTTGAATCACATGCAGTTTTTGGTCCTACGAGCAAGAGTTGTTTCTGGTAAGGAAAGTCACTATTGCGTTCCCATTTCCATACACAGTGCAAATAGCACTCGCGTCTGTTCCCAGCAAGTACAGTGTATTGGACTGAAGAGGAGCTACTGTTCTTGTCAGTTTCCTAAGCAGAGTTGAACTAGATATGGCCCCTGTGTGTAGGAAGCACAGTTCTTTTGTTCTGAGCAAGCTCACTATTCGGACCCCATAGGAAACACATTAGAGTAGAAGAGTGCTCTTTTCTCAAAAGGAGAGTGTGTTTCTTGTAATGGGAGATAGTGTTTGTTTCCCAGTCAGAAATAGAGTTGAATCCCATGCAGTTTCTGGTCCTACGAGCAAGAGTTGTTTTCTGGTAAGAAGAGTCACTATCACGCTCCCATTGTCATACACAGGGCTAATAGCACTGGCGTCTGTTCCCAGCAAGTACAGTGTATTGGACTGAAGCGGAGCTACTGTTCTTGTCAGTTTCCTAAGCAGAGCTGAACTAGATATGGCCCCTGTTTGTAGGAAGCACAGTTCTTTTGTTCTGAGCAAGCTCAATGTTCGGACCCCATAGAAAACACTTTAGAGTAGAAGAGTGCTCTTTTCTCAAAAGCAGAGTGTGTTTCTTGTAAGGCGAGCTAGTGTTTGTTTCTCAATCCTAAATGGAGTTGAATCACATACAGTTTTTGGTCCTATGAGCAAGAGTTGTTTTCTGGTAAGGAAAGTCACTATTGCACTCCCATTGCCATACACAGTTCAAATAGCACTCGTGTCTGTTCCCAGCAAGTACAGTGTATTGGACTGAAGCGGAGCTACTGTTCTTGTTGGTTTCCTAAGCAGAGCTGAACTAGATATGGCCCCTGTGTGTAAGAAGCACAGTTCTTTTGTTCTGAGCAAGCTCAATGTTCAGATCCCATAGAAAACACATTAGAGTAGAAGAGTGCTCTTTTCTCAAAAGCAGAGTGTGTTTCTTGTAAGGCGAGCTAGTGTTTGTTTCCCAGTCCTAAATGGAGTTGAATCACATACAGTTTGTGGTCCTACAAGCAAGCGTTGTTTTCTGGTAAGGAAAGTCACTATTGCACTCCTCCCATTGCCATACACAGTTCAAATAGCACTCGTGTCTGTTCCCAGCAAGTACAGTGTATTGGACTGAAGAGGAGCTACTGTTCTTGTCAGTTTCCTAAGCAGAGTTGAACTAGATAAGGCCCGTGTGTAGGAAGCACAGTTCTTTTGTTCTGAGCAAGCTCAGTGTTCGGACCCCATATGAACCATAGTAGAATAGAAGAGTGCTCTTCTCTCAAAAGCAGAGTGTGTTTCTTGTAAGGCGAGCTAGCGTTTGTTTCCCAGTCCTAAATGGAGTTGAATCACATGCAGTTTTTGGTCCTATGAGCAAGAGTTGTTTTCTCGTAAGCAAAGTCACTATTGCGCTCCCATTGCCATACACACTGAAAATAGCACTGGTGTCTGTTCCAGCAAGTACAGTGTATTGGACTGAAGAGGAGCTACTGTTCTTCTCAGTTTCCTAAGCAGAGTTGAACTAGATATGGCCCGTGTGTGTAGGAAGCACAGTTCTTTTGTTCTGAGCAATCTCAACGTTCCGACCCCATATGAACCACAGTAGAATAGAATACTGCTCTTTTCTCAAAAGCAGAGTGTGTTTCTTGTAAGGCGAGCTAGCGTTTGTTTCCAAGGCCTAAATGGAGTTGAATCACTTGCAGTTTTTGGTCCTACGAACAAGAGTTTTTTTCTGGTAAGGAAAGACACTATTGTGCTCCCTTTGCCATTCACAGTGCAAATAGCACTCGTGTCTGTTCCTAGCAAGTACAGTGTATTGCACTGAAGAGGAGCTACTGTTCTTGTTGGTTTCCTAAGCAGAGTTTAACTAGATAGGGCCCCTGTGTGTAGGAAGCACAGTTCTTTTGTTCTGAGCAAGCTCACTGTTCGGACCCCATAGGAAACACAGTAGAGTAGAAGAGTGCTGTTTTCTCAAAAGCAGAGTGTGTTTCTTGTAAGGCGAGCTAGCGTTTGTTTCCCAGTCCTAAATGGAGTTGAATCACATGCAGTTTCTTGTCCTATGAGCAAGAGTTGTTTTCTTGTAAGAAGAGTCACGATTGCGCTCCCATTGTCATACACAGGGCAAATAGAACTGGTGTCTGTTCCCAGCATGTACAGTGTATTGGACTGAAGAGGAGCTACTGTTCTTGTCAGTTTCCTAAGTTGAGTTGAACTAGATATGGCCCGTGTGTGTAGGAAGCACAGTTCTTTTGTTCTGAGCAAGCTCAGTGTTCGGACCCCATATGAACCACAGTAGAATAGAAGACTGCTCTTTTCTCAAAAGCAGAGTGTGTTTCTTGTAAGGCTAGCTAGAGTTTGTTTCGCAGTCCTAAATGGAGTTGAATCACATGCAGTTTGGTCCTACGAGCAAGAGTTGTTTTCTCGTAAGCAAAGTCACTATTGTGCTCCCATTGCCATACACAGTGCAAATAGCACTCGTGTCTGTTCCCAGCAAGTACAGTGTATTGGACTGAAGAGGAGCTACAGTTCTTGTCAGTTTCCTAAGCAGAGTTGAACTACATATGGCCCGTGTGTGTAGGAAGCACAGTTCTTTTGTTCTGAGCAAGCTCAATGTTCGGACCCCAATGAACCACAGGAGAATAGAAGACTGCTCTTTTCTCAAAAACAGAGTGTGTTTCTTGTAAGGCGAGCTAGCATTTGTTTCCCAGTCCTAAATGGAGTTGAATCACATGCAGTTTTTGGTCCTACGAGCAAGAGTTGTTTTCTGGTAAGGAAAATCACTATTGCGCTCCCTTTGCTATACACAGTGCAAATAGCACTCGTGTCTGTTCCCAGCAAGTACAGTGTATTGGACTGAAGAGGAGCTACTGTTCTTGTCAGTTTCCTAAGCAGAATTGAACTAGATATGGCCGTATTTGTAGGAAGCACAGTTCTTTTGTTCTGGGCAAACTCACTGTTCTGGCCCTATAGAAGACACAGTAGAGTAGAAGAGTGCTCTTTTCTCAAAAGCAGAGTGTGTTTCTTGTAAGGCGAGCTAGCGTTTGTTTTCCAGTCCTAAATGGAGTTGAATCACATGCAGTTTTTGGTCCTATGTGCAAGAGTTGTTTTCTGGTAAGGAAAGTCACTATTGTGCTCCCATTTCCATACACAGTGCAAATAGCACTCGCATCTGTTTCCAGCAAGTACAGTGTATTGGACTGAAGCGGAGCTACTGTTCTTGTCAGTTTGCTAAGCAGAGTTGAACTAGATATGGCCCCTGTGTGTAGGAAGCACAGTTCTTTTGTTCTGAGCAAGCTCACTGTTCGGACCACATAGGAAACACAGAAGAGTAGAAGAGTGCTCTTTTCTCAAAAGCAGAGTGTGTTTCTTGTAAGGCGAGCTAGCATTTGTTTCCCAGTCCTAAATGGAGTTGAATCACATGCAGTTTCTTGTCCTACGAGCAAGAGTTGTTTTCTGGTAAGAAGAGTCACTATTGTGCTCCCATTGCCATATACAGTGTAAATAGCACTTGCGTCTGTTCCCTCAAGTACAGTGTATTGGACTGAAGAGGAGCTACTGTTCTTGTCAGTTTCCTAAGCAGAATTGAACTAGATATGGCCTTACTTGTAGGAAGCACAGTTCTTTTATTCTGAGCAAACTCACTGTTCTGGCCCTATAGAAGACACTGTCGAGTAGAAGAGTGCTCTTTTCTCAAAAGCAGAGTGTGTTTCTTGTAAGGAGAGCTAGCGTTTGTTTTCCAGTCCTAAATGGAGTTGAATCACATTCCGGTTTTGGTCCTATGTGCAAGAGTTGTTTTCTGGTAAGGAAAGTCACTATTGCGCTCCCATTTCCATACACAGTGCAAATAGCACTCGCATCTGTTCCCAGCAAGTACAGTGTATTGTACTGAAGCGGAGCTACTGTTCTTTTCAGTTTGCTAAGCAGAGTTGAACTAGATATGGCCCCTGTTGTAGGAAGCACAGTTCTTTTGTTCTGAGCAAGCTCACTGTTCGGACCACATAGGAAATACAGAAGAGTAGAAGAGTGCTCTTTTCTCAAAAGCAGAGTGTGTTTCTTGTAAGGCGAGCTAGTGTTTGTTTCCCAGTCCTAAATGGAGTTGAATCCCATGCAGTTTCTGGTCCTACGTGCAAGAGTTGTTTTCTGGTTAAAAAAAGTCACTATTGTGCTCACATTGCCATATACAGTGTAAATAGCACTCGCGTCTGTTCCCAGCAAGTACAGTGTATTGGACTGAAGAGGAGCTACTGTTCTTGTCAGTTTCCTAAGCAGAGTTGAACTAGATATGGCCCCTTTGTGTAGGAAGCACAGTTCTTTTGTTCTGAGCAGTCTCAGTGTTCGGACCCCATACGAAACACAGTAGAATAGAAGACTGCTCTTTTCTCAAAAGCAGAGTGTGTTTCTTGTAAGGCGAGCTAGAGTTTGTTTCCCAGTCCTAAATGGAGTTGAATCACATGCAGTTTTTGGTTTTATGAGCAAGAGTTGTTTTCTCGTATGCAAAGTCACTATTGTGCTCCCATTGTCATACACAGGGCAAATAGTACTGGCGTCTGTTCCCAGCATGTACAGTGTATTGGACTGAAGAGGATCTACTGTTCTTGTCAGTTTCCTAAGCAGAATTGAACTAGATAAGGCCGTATTTGTAGGAAGCACAGTTCTTTTGTTCTGAGCAAACTCACTGTTCTGGCCCTATATGAAACACAGTAGAGTAGAAGAGTGCTCTTTTCTCAAAAGCAGAGTGTGTTTCTTGTATTGGGAGCTAGTGTTTGTTTCCCAGTCAGAAATGGAGTTGAATCCCATGCAGTTTCTGGTCCTACGAGCAAGAGTTATTTTCTTTTAAGAAGAGTCACTATAACGCTCCCATTGTCATACACAGGGCAAATAGCACTGGCGTCTGTTCCCAGCAAGTACAGTGTATTGGACTGAAGCGGAGCTACTGTTCTTGTCAGTTTCCTAAGCAGAGCTGAACTCGATATGGCCCCTGTGTGTAGGAAGCACAGTTCTTTTGTTCTGAGCAATCTCAATATTCGGACCCCATAGAAAACACATTAGAGTAGAAGAGTGCTCTTTTCTCAAAAGCAGAGTGTGTTTCTTGTAAGGCGAGCTAGTGTTTGTTTCCCAGTCCTAAATGGAGTTGAATCACACACAGTTTTTGGTCCTACGAGCAAGAGTTGTTTTCTGGTAAGGAAAGTCACTATTGCACTCCCATTGCCATACACAGTTCAAATAGCACTCGTGTCTGTTCCCAGCAAGTACAGTGTATTGGACTGAAGAGGAGCTACTGTTCTTGTCAGTTTCCTAAGCAGAGTTGAACTAGATATGGCCGTGTGTGTAGGAAGCTCAGTTCTTTTGTTCTGAGCAAGCTCAGTGTTCGGACCCCATATGAACCACAGTAGATTAGAAGACTGCTCTTTTCTCAAAAGCAGAGTGTGTTTCTTGTAAGTCGAGCTAGAGTTTGTTTCCCAGTACTAAATGGAGTTGAATCACATGCAGTTTTTGGTCCTACGAGCAAGAGTTGTTTTCTGGTAAGGAAAGTCACTATTGTGCTCCCATTTCCATACACAGTGCAAATAGCACTCGTGTCTGTTCCCAGCAAGTACAGTGTATTGGACTGAAGAGGAGCTACTGTTCTTGTCAGTTTCCTAAGCAGAGTTGAACTACATATGGCCCGTGTGTGTAGGAAGCACAGTTCTTTTGTTCTGAGCAAGCTCAGTGTTCGGACCACATATGAACCATAGTAGAATAGAAGAGTGCTCTTCTCTCAAAAGCAGAGTGTGTTTCTTGTAAGGCGAGCTAGCGTTTGTTTCCCAGTCCTAAATGGAGTTGAATCACATGCAGTTTCTTGACCTATGAGCAAGAGTTGTTTTCTGGTAAGAAGAGTAACTATTGCGCTCCCATTGTCATACACAAGGCAAATTGAACTGGTGTCTGTTCCCAGCATGTACTGTGTATTGGACTGAAGCGGACCTACTGTTCTTGTCAGTTTCCTAAGCAGAGTTGAACTAGATATGGCCCCTGTGTGTAGGAAGCACAGTTCTTTTGTTCTGAGCAAGCTCACTATTCGGACCCCATAGGAAACACATTAGAGTAGAAGAGTGCTCTTTTCTCAAAAGGAGAGTGTGTTTCTTGTAATGGGAGATAGTGTTTGTTTCCCAGTCAGAAATAGAGTTGAATCCCATGCAGTTTCTGGTCCTACGAGCAAGAGTTGTTTTCTGGTAAGAAGAGTCACTATCACGCTCCCATTGTCATACACAGGGCTAATAGCACTGGCGTCTGTTCCCAGCAAGTACAGTGTATTGGACTGAAGCGGAGCTACTGTTCTTGTCAGTTTCCTAAGCAGAGCTGAACTAGATATGGCCCCTGTTTGTAGGAAGCACAGTTCTTTTGTTCTGAGCAAGCTCAATGTTCGGACCCCATAGAAAACACTTTAGAGTACAAGAGTGCTCTTTTCTCAAAAGCAGAGTGTGTTTCTTGTAAGGCGAGCTAGTGTTTGTTTCTCAATCCTAAATGGAGTTGAATCACATACAGTTTTTGGTCCTATGAGCAAGAGTTGTTTTCTGGTAAGGAAAGTCACTATTGCATTCCCATTGCCATACACAGTTCAAATAGCACTCGTGTCTGTTCCCAGCAAGTACAGTGTATTGGACTGAAGCGGAGCTACTGTTCTTGTCAGTTTCCTAAGCAGAGCTGAACTAGATATGGCCCCTGTGTGTAGGAAGCACAGTTCTTTTGTTCTGAGCAAGCTCATTGTTCGGACCCCATAGAAAACACATTAGAGTAGAAGAGTGCTCTTTTCTCAAAAGCAGAGTGTGTTTCTTGTAAGGCGAGCTAGTGTTTGTTTCCCAGTCCTAAATGGAGTTGAATCACATACAGTTTGTGGTCCTACAAGCAAACGTTGTTTTCTGGTAAGGAAAGTCACTATTGCACTCCCATTGCCATACACAGTTCAAATAGCACTCGTGTCTGTTCCCAGCAAGTACAGTGTATTGGACTGAAGAGGAGCTACTGTTCTTTTCAGTTTCCTAAGCAGAGTTGAACTAGATATGGCCCGTGTGTGTAGGAAGCACAGTTCTTTTGTTCTGAGCAAGCTCAACGTTCCGACCCCATATGAACCACAGTAGAATAGAATACTGCTCTTTTCTCAAAAGCAGAGTGTGTTTCTTGTAAGGCGAGCTAGCATTTGTTTCCCAGTCCTAAATGGAGTTGAATCACTTGCAGTTTTTGGTCCTACGAGCAAGAGTTGTTTTCGGCTAAGGAAAATCACTATTGCGCTCCCTTTGCTATACACAGTGCAAATAGCACTCGCGTCTGTTCCCAGCAAGTACAGTGTATTGGACTGAAGAGGAGCTACTGTTCTTGTCAGTTTCGTAAGCAGAATTGAACTAGATATGGCCGTATTTGTAGGAAGCACAGTTCTTTTGTTCTGGGCAAACTCACTGTTCTGGCCCTATAGAAGACACAGTAGAGTAGAAGAGTGCTCTTTTCTCAAAAGCAGAGTGTGTTTCTTGTAAGGCGAGCTAGCGTTTGTTTCCCAGTCCTAAATGGAGTTGAATCACATGCAGTTTCTTGTCCTATGAGCAAGAGTTGTTTTCTTGTAAGAAGAGTCACTATTGCGCTCCCATTGTCATACACAGGGCAAATAGAACTGGTGTCTGTTCCCAGCATGTACAGTGTATTGGACTGAAGAGGAGCTACTGTTCTTGTCAGTTTCCTAAGTTGAGTTGAACTAGATATGGCCCGTGTGTGTAGGAAGCACAGTTCTTTTGTTCTGAGCAAGCTCAGTGTTCGGACCCCATATGAACCACAGTAGAATAGAAGACTGCTCTTTTCTCAAAAGCAGAGTGTGTTTCTTGTAAGGCTAGCTAGAGTTTGTTTCCCAGTCCTAAATGGAGTTGAATCACATGCAGTTTGGTCCTACGAGCAAGAGTTGTTTTCTCGTAAGCAAAGTCACTATTGTGCTCCCATTGCCATACACAGTGCAAATAGCACTCGCGTCTGTTCCCAGCAAGTACAGTGTATTGGACTGAAGAGGAGCTACAGTTCTTGTCAGTTTCCTAAGCAGAGTTGAACTACATATGGCCCGTGTGTGTAGGAAGCACAGTTCTTTTGTTCTGAGCAAGCTCAATGTTCGGACCCCAATGAACCACAGGAGAATAGAAGACTGCTCTTTTCTCAAAAACAGAGTGTGTTTCTTGTAAGGCGAGCTAGCATTTGTTTCCCAGTCCTAAAGGAATTGAATCACATGCAGTTTTTGGTCCTACGAGCAAGAGTTGTTTTCTGGTAAGGAAAATCACTATTGCGCTCCCTTTGCTATACACAGTGCAAATAGCACTCGCGTCTGTTCCCAGCAAGTACAGTGTATTGGACTGAAGAGGAGCTACTGTTCTTGTCAGTTTCCTAAGCAGAATTGAACTAGATATGGCCGTATTTGTAGGAAGCACAGTTCTTTTGTTCTGAGCAAACTCACTGTTCTGGCCCTATAGAAGACACAGTAGAGTAGAAGAGTGCTCTTTTCTCAAAAGCAGAGTGTGTTTCTTGTAAGGCGAGCTAGCGTTTGTTTTCCAGTCCTAAATGGAGTTGAATCACATGCAGTTTTTGGTCCTATGTGCAAGAGTTGTTTTCTGGTAAGGAAAGTCACTATTGTGCTCCCATTTCCATACACAGTGCAAATAGCACTCGCATCTGTTCCCAGCAAGTACAGTGTATTGGACTGAAGCGGAGCTACTGTTCTTGTCAGTTTGCTAAGCAGAGTTGAACTAGATATGGCCCCTGTGTGTAGGAAGCACAGTTCTTTTGTTCTGAGCAAGCTCACTGTTCGGACCACATAGGAAACACAGAAGAGTAGAAGAGTGCTCTTTTCTCAAAAGCAGAGTGTGTTTCTTGTAAGGCGAGCTAGCATTTGTTTCCCAGTCCTAAATGGAGTTGAATCACATGCAGTTTCTTGTCCTACGAGCAAGAGTTGTTTTCTGGTAAGAAGAGTCACTATTGTGCTCCCATTGCCATATACAGTGTAAATAGCACTTGCGTCTGTTCCCTCAAGTACAGTGTATTGGACTGAAGAGGAGCTACTGTTCTTGTCAGTTTCCTAAGCAGAATTGAACTAGATATGGCCGTACTTGTAGGAAGCACAGTTCTTTTATTCTGAGCAAACTCACTGTTCTGGCCCTATAGAAGACACTGTCGAGTAGAAGAGTGCTCTTTTCTCAAAAGCAGAGTGTGTTTCTTGTAAGGAGAGCTAGCGTTTGTTTTCCAGTCCTAAATGGAGTTGAATCACATTCCGGTTTTGGTCCTATGTGCAAGAGTTGTTTTCTGGTAAGGAAAGTCACTATTGCGCTCCCATTTCCATACACAGTGCAAATAGCACTCGCATCTGTTCCCAGCAAGTACAGTGTATTGTACTGAAGCGGAGCTACTGTTCTTTTCAGTTTGCTAAGCAGAGTTGAACTAGATATGGCCCCTGTTGTAGGAAGCACAGTTCTTTTGTTCTGAGCAAGCTCACTGTTCGGACCCCATAGGAAACACAGTAGAGTAGAAGAGTGCTGTTTTCTCAAAAGGAGAGTGTGTTTCTTGTAAGGCGAGCTAGCGTTTGTTTCCCAGTCCTAAATGGAGTTGAATCACATGCAGTTTCTTGACCTATGAGCAAGAGTTGTTTTCTGGTAAGAAGAGTAACTATTGCGCTCCCATTGTCATACACAAGGCAAATTGAACTGGTGTCTGTTCCCAGCATGTACAGTGTATTGGACTGAAGAGGATCTACTGTTCTTGTCAGGTTCCTAAGAAGAATTGAACTAGATAAGGCAGTATTTGTAGGAAGCACAGTTCTTTTGTTCTGAGCAAACTCACTGTTTTTGCCCTATAGGAAACACAGTAGAGTAGAAGAGTGCTCTTTTCTCAAAAGGAGAGTGTGTTTCTTGTAATGCGAGCTAGTGTTTGTTTCCCAGTCAGAAATGGAGTTGAATCCCATGCAGTTTCTGGTCCTACGAGCAAGAGTTGTTTTCTGGTAAGAAGAGTCACTATTACGCTCCCGTTGTCATACACAGGGCAAATAGCACTGGCGTCTGTTCCCAGCAAGTACAGTGTATTGGACTGAAGCGGAGCTACTGTTCTTGTCAGTTTCCTAAGCAGAGCTGAACTAGATATGGCCCCTGTGTGTAGGAAGCACAGTTCTTTTGTTCTGAGCAATCTCAATGTTCAGACCCCATAGAAATCACATAAGAGTAGAAGAGTGCTCTATTCTCAAAAGCAGAGTGTGTTTCTTGTAAGGCGAGCTAGTGTTTGTTTCCCAGTCCTAAATGGAGTTGAATCAGTTACAGTTTTTGGTCCTACGAGCAAGAGTTGTTTTCTGGTAAGGAAAGTCACTATTGCACTCTCTTTGCCATACACAGTTCAAATAGCACTCGTGTCTGTTCCCAGCAAGTACAGTGTATTGGACTGAAGAGGAGCTACTGTTCTTGTCAGTTTCCTAAGCAGAGTTGAACTAGATATGGCCCGTGTGTGTAGGAAGCACAGTTCTTTTGTTCTGAGCAAGCTCAGTGTTCGGACCCCATATGAACCACAGTAGAATAGAAGACTGCTCTTTTCTCAAAAGCAGACTGTGTTTCTTGTAAGGCTAGCTAGAGTTTGTTTCCCAGTTCTAAATGGAGTTGAATCACATGCAGTTTGGTCCTACGAGCACGAGTTGTTTTCTCGTAAGCAAAGTCACTATTGTGCTCCCATTGCCATACACAGTGCAAATAGCACTCGTGTCTGTTCCCAGCAAGTACAGTGTATTGGACTGAAGAGGAGCTACTGTTCTTGTCAGTTTCCTAAGCAGAATTGAACTAGATATGGCCGTATTTGTAGGAAGCACAGTTCTTTTGTTCTGAGCAAACTCACTGTTCTGGCCCTATAGAAGACACAGTAGAGTAGAAGAGTGCTCTTTTCTCAAAAGCAGAGTGTGTTTCTTGTAAGGCGAGCTAGCGTTTGTTTTCCAGTCCTAAATGGAGTTGGATCACATGCAGTTTTTGGTCCTATGTGCAAGAGTTGTTTTCTGGTAAGGAAAGTCACTATTGTGCTCCCATTTCCATACACAGTGCAAATAGCACTCGCATCTGTTCCCAGCAAGTACAGTGTATTGGACTGAAGCGGAGCTACTGTTCTTGTCAGTTTGCTAAGCAGAGTTGAACTAGATATGGCCCCTGTGTGTAGGAAGCACAGTTCTTTTGTTCTGAGCAAGCTCACTGTTCGGACCTCATAGGAAACACAGAAGAGTAGAAGAGTGCTCTTTTCTCAAACGCAGAGTGTGTTTCTTGTAAGGCGAGCTAGCATTTGTTTCCCAGTCCTAAATGTAGTTGAATCACATGCAGTTTCTTGTCCTACGAGCAAGAGTTGTTTTCTGGTAAGAAGAGTCACTATTGTGCTCCCATTGCCATATACAGTGTAAAGAGCACTCGCGTCTGTTCCCAGCAAGTACAGTGTATTAGACTGAAGATGAGCTACTGTTCTTGTCAGTTTCCTAAGCAGAATTGAACTAGATATGGCCGTATTTGTAGGAAGCACAGTTCTTTTGTTCTGAGCAAACTCACTGTTCTGGCCCTATAGAAGACACTGTCGAGTAGAAGAGTGCTCTTTTCTCAAAAGCAGAGTGTGTTTCTTGTAAGGAGAGCTAGCGTTTGTTTTCCAGTCCTAAATGGAGTTGAATCAAATTCCGGTTTTTGTCCTATGTGCAAGAGTTGTTTTCTGGTAAGGAAAGTCACTATTGCGCTCCCATTTCCATACACAGTGCAAATAGCACTCGCATCTGTTCCCAGCAAGTACAGTGTATTGGACTGAAGCGGAGCTACTGTTCTTTTCAGTTTGCTAAGCAGAGTTGAACTAGATATAGCCCCTGTGTGTAGGAAGCACAGTTCTTTTGTTCTGAGCAAGCTCACTGTTCGGACCACATAGGAAACACAGAAGAGTAGAAGAGTGCTCTTTTCTCAAAAGCAGAGTGTGTTTCTTGCAAGGCGATCTAGTGTTTGTTTCCCAGTCCTAAATGGAGTTGAATCCCATGCAGTTTCTGGTCCTACGAGCAAGAGGTGTTATCTGGTTAAAAAAAGTCACTATTGCGCTCCCATTGCCATATACAGTGTAAATAGCACTCGCGTCTGTTCCCAGCAAGTACAGTGTATTGGACTGAAGCAGAGCTACTGTTCTTGTCAGTTTCCTAAGCAGAGTTGAACTAGATATGGCCCCTTTGTGTAGGAAGCACAGTTCTTTTGTCTGAGCAGTCTCAGTGTTCAGACACCATATGAACCACAGTAGAATAGAAGACTGCTCTTTGCTCAAAAGCAGAGTGTGTTTCTTGTAAGGCGAGCTAGAGTTTGTTTCCCAGTCCTAAATGGAGTTGAATCACATGCAGTTTTTGGTCCTATGAGCAAGAGTTGTTTTCTCGTAAGCAAAGTCACTATTTTGCTCCCATTGTCATACACAGGGCAAATAGTACTGGCGTCTGTTCCCAGCATGTACAGTGTATTGGACTGAAGAGGATCTACTGTTCTTGTCAGTTTCCTAAGCAGAATTGAACTAGATAAGGCCGTATATGTAGGAAGCACGGTTCTTTTGTTCTGAGCAAACTCACTGTTCTGGCCCTATAGGAAACACAGTAGAGTAGAAGAGTGCTCTTTTCTCAAAAGCAGAGTGCGTTTCTTGTATTGGGAGCTAGTGTTTGTTTCCCAGTCAGAAATGGAGTTGAATCCCATGCAGTTTCTGGTCCTACGAGCAAGAGTTGTTTTCTTTTAAGAAGAGTCACTATTACGCTCCCATTGTCATACACAGGGCAAATAGCACTGGCGTCTGTTCCCAGCAAGTACAGTGTATTGGACTGAAGCGGAGCTACTGTTCTTGTCAGTTTCCTAAGCAGAGCTGAACTCGATATGGCCCCTGTGTGTAGGAAGCACATTTCTTTTGTTCTGAGCAAGCTCAATATTCGGACCCCATAGAAAACACATTAGAGTAGAAGAGTGCTCTTTTCTCAAAAGCAGAGTGTGTTTCTTGTAAGGCGAGCTAGTGTTTGTTTCCCAGTCCTAAATGGAGTTGAATCACATACAATTTTTGGTCCTACGAGCAAGAGTTGTTTTCTGGTAAGGAAAGTCCCTATTGCACTCCCATTGCCATACACAGTTCAAATAGCACTCGTGTCCGTTCCCAGCAAGTACAGTGTATTGGACTGAAGAGGAGCTACTGTTCTTGTCAGTTTCCTAAGCAGAGTTGAACTAGATATGGCCCGTGTGTGTAGGAAGCACAGTTCTTTTGTTCTGAGCAAGCTCAGTGTTCGGACCCCATATGAACCACAGTAGATTAGAAGACTGCTCTTTTCTCAAAAGCAGAGTGTGTTTCTTGTAAGTCGAGCTAGAGTTTGTTTCCCAGTACTAAAAGGAGTTGAATCACATGCAGTTTTTGGTCCTACGAGCAAGAGTTGTTTTCTCGTAAGCAAAGTCACTATTGTGCTCCCATTTCCATACACAGTGCAAATAGCACTCGTGTCTGTTCCCAGCAAGTACAGTGTATTGGACTGAAGAGGAGCTACTGTTCTTGTCAGTTTCCTAAGCAGAGTTGAACTACATATGGCCCGTGTGTGTAGGAAGCACAGTTCTTTTGTTCTGAGCAAGCTCAGTGTTCGGACCCCATATGAACCATAGTAGAATAGAAGAGTGCTCTTCTCTCAAAAGCAGAGTGTGTTTCTTGTAAGGCGAGCTAGTGTTTGTTTCCCAGTCCTAAATGGAGTTGAATCACATGCAGTTTTTGGTCCTATGAGCAAGAGTTGTTTTCTCGTAAGCAAAGTCACTATTGCGCTCCCATTGCCATACACAGTGAAAATAGCACTGGTGTCTGTTCCAGCAAGTACAGTGTATTGGACTGAAGAGGAGCTACTGTTCTTGTCAGTTTCCTAAGCAGAGTTGAACTACATATGGCCCGTGTGTGTAGGAAGCACAGTTCTTTTGTTCTGAGCAAGCTCAACGTTCCAACCCCATATGAACCACAGTAGAATAGAATACTGGTCTTTTCTCAAAAGCAGAGTGTGTTTCTTGTAAGGCGAGCTAGCGTTTGTTTCCCAGTCCTAAATGGAGTTGAATCACTTGCAGTTTTTGGTCCTACGAACAAGAGTTTTTTTCTGGTAAGGAAAGACACTATTGTGCTCCCTTTGCCATACACAGTGCAAATAGCACTCGCGTCTGTTCCTAGCAAGTACAGTGTATTGCACTGAAGAGGAGCTACTGTTCTTGTCAGTTTCCTAAGCAGAGTTGAACTAGATAGGGCCCCTGTGTGTAGGAAGCACAGTTCTTTTGTTCTGAGCAAGCTCACTGTTCGGACCCCATAGGAAACACAGTAGAGTAGAAGAGTGCTGTTTTCTCTAAAGGAGAGTGTGTTTCTTGTAAGGCGAGCTAGCGTTTGTTTCCCAGTCCTAAATGGAGTTGAATCACATGCAGTTTCTTGACCTATGAGCAAGAGTTGTTTTCTGGTAAGAAGAGTAACTATTGCGCTCCCATTGTCATACACAAGGCAAATTGAACTGGTGTCTGTTCCCAGCATGTACAGTGTATTGGACTGAAGAGGATCTACTGTTCTTGTCAGGTTCCTAAGAAGAATTGAACTAGATAAGGCAGTATTTGTAGGAAGCACAGTTCTTTTGTTCTGAGCAAACTCACTGTTTTTGCCCTATAGGAAACACAGTAGAGTAGAAGAGTGCTCTTTTCTCAAAAGGAGAGTGTGTTTCTTGTAATGCGAGCTAGTGTTTGTTTCCCAGTCAGAAATGGAGTTGAATCCCATGCAGTTTCTGGTCCTACGAGCAAGAGTTGTTTTCTGGTAAGAAGAGTCACTATTATGCTCCCGTTGTCATACACAGGGCAAATAGCACTGGCGTCTGTTCCCAGCAAGTACAGTGTATTGGACTGGAGCGGAGCTACTGTTCTTGTCAGTTTCCTAAGCAGAGCTGAACTAGATATGGCCCCTGTGTGTAGGAAGCACAGTTCTTTTGTTCTGAGCAATCTCAATGTTCAGACCCCATAGAAATCACATAAGAGTAGAAGAGTGCTCTTTTCTCAAAAGCAGAGTGTGTTTCTTGTAAGGCGAGCTAGTGTTTGTTTCCCAGTCCTAAATGGAGTTGAATCACATACAGTTTTTGGTCCTACGAGCAAGAGTTGTTTTCTGGTAAGGAAAGTCACTATTGCACTCTCTTTGCCATACACAGTTCAAATAGCACTCGTGTCTGTTCCCAGCAAGTACAGTGTATTGGACTGAAGAGGAGCTACTGTTCTTGTCAGTTTCCTAAGCAGAGTTGAACTAGATATGGCCCGTGTGTGTAGGAAGCACAGTTCTTTTGTTCTGAGCAAGCTCAGTGTTCGGACCCCATATGAACCACAGTAGAATAGAAGACTGCTCTTTTCTCAAAAGCAGACTGTGTTTCTTGTAAGGCTAGCTAGAGTTTGTTTCCCAGTTCTAAATGGAGTTGAATCACATGCAGTTTGGTCCTACGAGCACGAGTTGTTTTCTCGTAAGCAAAGTCACTATTGTGTTCCCATTGCCATACACAGTGCAAATAGCACTCGTGTCTGTTCCCAGCAAGTACAGTGTATTGGACTGAAGAGGAGCTACTGTTCTTGTCAGTTTCCTAAGCAGAATTGAACTAGATATGGCCGTATTTGTAGGAAGCACAGTTCTTTTGTTCTGAGCAAACTCACTGTTCTGGCCCTATAGAAGACACAGTAGAGTAGAACAGTGCTCTTTTCTCAAAAGCAGAGTGTGTTTCTTGTAAGGCGAGCTAGCGTTTGTTTTCCAGTCCTAAATGGAGTTGGATCACATGCAGTTTTTGGTCCTATGTGCAAGAGTTGTTTTCTGGTAAGGAAAGTCACTATTGTGCTCCCATTTCCATACAAAGTGCAAATAGCACTCGCATCTGTTCCCAGCAAGTACAGTGTATTGGACTGAAGCGGAGCTACTGTTCTTGTCAGTTTGCTAAGCAGAGTTGAACTAGATATGGCCCCTGTGTGTAGGAAGCACAGTTCTTTTGTTCTGAGCAAGCTCATTGTTCGGACCTCGTAGGAAACACAGAAGAGTAGAAGAGTGCTCTTTTCTCAAACGCAGAGTGTGTTTCTTGTAAGGCGAGCTAGCATTTGTTTCCCAGTCCTAAATGGAGTTGAATCCCATGCAGTTTCTGGTCCTACGAGCAAGAGGTGTTATCTGGTTAAAAAAAGTCACTATTGCGCTCCCATTGCCATATACAGTGTAAATAGCACTCGCGTCTGTTCCCAGCAAGTACAGTGTATTGGACTGAAGCAGAGCTACTGTTCTTGTCAGTTTCCTAAGCAGAGTTGAACTAGATATGGCCCCTTTGTGTAGGAAGCACAGTTCTTTTGTCTGAGCAGTCTCAGTGTTCAGACACCATATGAACCACAGTAGAATAGAAGACTGCTCTTTGCTCAAAAGCAGAGTGTGTTTCTTGTAAGGCGAGCTAGAGTTTGTTTCCCAGTCCTAAATGGAGTTGAATCACATGCAGTTTTTGGTCCTATGAGCAAGAGTTGTTTTCTCGTAAGCAAAGTCACTATTTTGCTCCCATTGTCATACACAGGGCAAATAGTACTGGCGTCTGTTCCCAGCATGTACAGTGTATTGGACTGAAGAGGATCTACTGTTCTTGTCAGTTTCCTAAGCAGAATTGAACTAGATAAGGCCGTATATGTAGGAAGCACGGTTCTTTTGTTCTGAGCAAACTCACTGTTCTGGCCCTATAGGAAACACAGTAGAGTAGAAGAGTGCTCTTTTCTCAAAAGCAGAGTGCGTTTCTTGTATTGGGAGCTAGTGTTTGTTTCCCAGTCAGAAATGGAGTTGAATCCCATGCAGTTTCTGGTCCTACGAGCAAGAGTTGTTTTCTTTTAAGAAGAGTCACTATTACGCTCCCATTGTCATACACAGGGCAAATAGCACTGGCGTCTGTTCCCAGCAAGTACAGTGTATTGGACTGAAGCGGAGCTACTGTTCTTGTCAGTTTCCTAAGCAGAGCTGAACTCGATATGGCCCCTGTGTGTAGGAAGCACATTTCTTTTGTTCTGAGCAAGCTCAATATTCGGACCCCATAGAAAACACATTAGAGTAGAAGAGTGCTCTTTTCTCAAAAGCAGAGTGTGTTTCTTGTAAGGCGAGCTAGTGTTTGTTTCCCAGTCCTAAATGGAGTTGAATCACATACAATTTTTGGTCCTACGAGCAAGAGTTGTTTTCTGGTAAGGAAAGTCCCTATTGCACTCCCATTGCCATACACAGTTCAAATAGCACTCGTGACCGTTCCCAGCAAGTACAGTGTATTGGACTGAAGAGGAGCTACTGTTCTTGTCAGTTTCCTAAGCAGAGTTGAACTAGATATGGCCCGTGTGTGTAGGAAGCACAGTTCTTTTGTTCTGAGCAAGCTCAGTGTTCGGACCCCATATGAACCACAGTAGATTAGAAGACTGCTCTTTTCTCAAAAGCAGAGTGTGTTTCTTGTAAGTCGAGCTAGAGTTTGTTTTCCAGTACTAAATGGAGTTGAATCACATGCAGTTTTTCGTCCTACGAGCAAGAGTTGTTTTCTGGTAAGGAAAGTCACTATTGTGCTCCCATTTCCATACACAGTGCAAATAGCACTCGTGTCTGTTCCCAGCAAGTACAGTGTATTGGACTGAAGAGGAGCTACTGTTCTTGTCAGTTTCCTAAGCAGAGTTGAACTACATATGTCCCGTGTGTGTAGGAAGCACAGTTCTTTTGTTCTGAGCAAGCTCAGTGTTCGGACCCCATATGAACCATAGTAGAATAGAAGAGTGCTCTTCTCTCAAAAGCAGAGTGTGTTTCTTGTAAGGCGAGCTAGCGTTTGTTTCCCAGTCCTAAATGGAGTTGAATCACATGCAGTTTTTGGTCCTATGAGCAAGAGTTGTTTTCTCGTAAGCAAAGTCACTATTGCGCTCCCATTGCCATACACAGTGAAAATAGCACTGGTGTCTGTTCCAGCAAGTACAGTGTATTGGACTGAAGAGGAGCTACTGTTCTTGTCAGTTTCCTAAGCAGAGTTGAACTACATATGGCCCGTGTGTGTAGGAAGCACAGTTCTTTTGTTCTGAGCAAGCTCAACGTTCCGACCCCATATGAACCACAGTAGAATAGAATACTGGTCTTTTCTCAAAAGCAGAGTGTGTTTCTTGTAAGGCGAGCTAGCGTTTGTTTCCCAGTCCTAAATGGAGTTGAATCACTTGCAGTTTTTGGTCCTACGAACAAGAGTTTTTTTCTGGTAAGGAAAGACACTATTGTGCTCCCTTTGCCATACACAGTGCAAATAGCACTCGCGTCTGTTCCTAGCAAGTACAGTGTATTGCACTGAAGAGGAGCTACTGTTCTTGTCAGTTTCCTAAGCAGAGTTGAACTAGATAGGGCCCCTGTGTGTAGGAAGCACAGTTCTTTTGTTCTGAGCAAGCTCACTGTTCGGACCCCATAGGAAACACAGTAGAGTAGAAGAGTGCTGTTTTCTCAAAAGGAGAGTGTGTTTCTTGTAAGGCGAGCTAGCGTTTGTTTCCCAGTCCTAAATGGAGTTGAATCACATGCAGTTTCTTGACCTATGAGCAAGAGTTGTTTTCTGGTAAGAAGAGTAACTATTGTGCTCCCATTGTCATACACAAGGCAAATTGAACTGGTGTCTGTTCCCAGCATGTACAGTGTATTGGACTGAAGAGGATCTACTGTTCTTGTCAGGTTCCTAAGAAGAATTGAACTAGATAAGGCAGTATTTGTAGGAAGCACAGTTCTTTTGTTCTGAGCAAACTCACTGTTTTTGCCCTATAGGAAACACAGTAGAGTAGAAGAGTGCTCTTTTCTCAAAAGGAGAGTGTGTTTCTTGTAATGCGAGCTAGTGTTTGTTTCCCAGTCAGAAATGGAGTTGAATCCCATGCAGTTTCTGGTCCTACGAGCAAGAGTTGTTTTCTGGTAAGAAGAGTCACTATTACGCTCCCGTTGTCATACACAGGGCAAATAGCACTGGCGTCTGTTCCCAGCAAGTACAGTGTATTGGACTGAAGCGGAGCTACTGTTCTTGTCAGTTTCCTAAGCAGAGCTGAACTAGATATGGCCCCTGTGTGTAGGAAGCACAGTTCTTTTGTTCTGAGCAATCTCAATGTTCAGACCCCATAGAAATCACATAAGAGTAGAAGAGTGCTCTTTTCTCAAAAGCAGAGTGTGTTTCTTGTAAGGCGAGCTAGTGTTTGTTTCCCAGTCCTAAATGGAGTTGAATCACATACAGTTTTTGGTCCTAAGAGCAAGAGTTGTTTTCTGGTAAGGAAAGTCACTATTGCACTCTCTTTGCCATACACAGTTCAAATAGCACTCGTGTCTGTTCCCAGCAAGTACAGTGTATTGGACTGAAGAGGAGCTACTGTTCTTGTCAGTTTCCTAAGCAGAGTTGAACTAGATATGGCCCGTGTGTGTAGGAAGCACAGTTCTTTTGTTCTGAGCAAGCTCAGTGTTCGGACCCCATATGAACCACAGTAGAATAGAAGACTGCTCTTTTCTCAAAAGCAGACTGTGTTTCTTGTAAGGCTAGCTAGAGTTTGTTTCCCAGTTCTAAATGGAGTTGAATCACATGCAGTTTGGTCCTACGAGCACGAGTTGTTTTCTCGTAAGCAAAGTCACTATTGTGCTCCCATTGCCATACACAGTGCAAATAGCACTCCTGTCTGTTCCCAGCAAGTACAGTGTATTGGACTGAAGAGGAGCTACTGTTCTTGTCAGTTTCCTAAGCAGAATTGAACTAGATATGGCCGTATTTGTAGGAAGCACAGTTCTTTTGTTCTGAGCAAACTCACTGTTCTGGCCCTATAGAAGACACAGTAGAGTAGAAGAGTGCTCTTTTCTCAAAAGCAGAGTGTGTTTCTTGTAAGGCGAGCTAGCGTTTGTTTTCCAGTCCTAAATGGAGTTGGATCACATGCAGTTTTTGGTCCTATGTGCAAGAGTTGTTTTCTGGTAAGGAAAGTCACTATTGTGCTCCCATTTCCATACACAGTGCAAATAGCACTCGCATCTGTTCCCAGCAAGTACAGTGTATTGGACTGAAGCGGAGCTACTGTTCTTGTCAGTTTGCTAAGCAGAGTTGAACTAGATATGGCCCCTGTGTGTAGGAAGCACAGTTCTTTTGTTCTGAGCAAGCTCACTGTTCGGACCTCATAGGAAACACAGAAGAGTAGAAGAGTGCTCTTTTCTCAAACGCAGAGTGTGTTTCTTGTAAGGCGAGCTAGCATTTGTTTCCCAGTCCTAAATGGAGTTGAATCACATGCAGTTTCTTGTCCTACGAGCAAGAGTTGTTTTCTGGTAAGAAGAGTCACTATTGTGCTCCCATTGCCATATACAGTGTAAATAGCACTCGCGTCTGTTCCCAGGAAGTACAGTGTATTGGACTGAAGAGGAGCTACTGTTCTTGTCAGTTTCCTAAGCAGAATTGAACTAGATATGGCCGTATTTGTAGGAAGCATAGTTCTTTTGTTCTGAGCAAACTCACTGTTCTGGCACTATAGAAGACACTGTCGAGTAGAAGAGTGCTCTTTTCTCAAAAGCAGAGTGTGTTTCTTGTAAGGAGAGCTAGCGTTTGTTTTCCAGTCCTAAATGGAGTTGAATCAAATTCCGGTTTTTGTCCTATGTGCAAGAGTTGTTTTCTGGTAAGGAAAGTCACTATTGCGCTCCCATTTCCATACACAGTGCAAATAGCACTCGCATCTGTTCCCAGCAAGTACAGTGTATTGGACTGAAGCGGAGCTACTGTTCTTTTCAGTTTGCTAAGCAGAGTTGAACTAGATATAGCCCCTGTGTGTAGGAAGCACAGTTCTTTTGTTCTGAGCAAGCTCACTGTTCGGACCACATAGGAAACACAGAAGAGTAGAAGAGTGCTCTTTTCTCAAAAGCAGAGTGTGTTTCTTGCAAGGCGATCTAGTGTTTGTTTCCCAGTCCTAAATGGAGTTGAATCCCATGCAGTTTCTGGTCCTATGAGCAAGAGGTGTTATCTGGTTAAAAAAAGTCACTATTGCGCTCCCATTGCCATATACAGTGTAAATAGCACTCGCGTCTGTTCCCAGCAAGTACAGTGTATTGGACTGAAGCAGAGCTACTGTTCTTGTCAGTTTCCTAAGCAGAGTTGAACTAGATATGGCCCCTTTGTGTAGGAAGCACAGTTCTTTTGTCTGAGCAGTCTCAGTGTTCAGACACCATATGAACCACAGTAGAATAGAAGACTGCTCTTTGCTCAAAAGCAGAGTGTGTTTCTTGTAAGGCGAGCTAGAGTTTGTTTCCCAGTCCTAAATGGAGTTGAATCACATGCAGTTTTTGGTCCTATGAGCAAGAGTTGTTTTCTCGTAAGCAAAGTCACTATTTTGCTCCCATTGTCATACACAGGGCAAATAGTACTGGCGTCTGTTCCCAGCATGTACAGTGTATTGGACTGAAGAGGATCTACTGTTCTTGTCAGTTTCCTAAGCAGAATTGAACTAGATAAGGCCGTATATGTAGGAAGCACGGTTCTTTTGTTCTGAGCAAACTCACTGTTCTGGCCCTATAGGAAACACAGTAGAGTAGAAGAGTGCTCTTTTCTCAAAAGCAGAGTGCGTTTCTTGTATTGGGAGCTAGTGTTTGTTTCCCAGTCAGAAATGGAGTTGAATCCCATGCAGTTTCTGGTCCTACGAGCAAGAGTTGTTTTCTTTTAAGAAGAGTCACTATTACGCTCCCATTGTCATACACAGGGCAAATAGCACTGGCGTCTGTTCCCAGCAAGTACAGTGTATTGGACTGAAGCGGAGCTACTGTTCTTGTCAGTTTCCTAAGCAGAGCTGAACTCGATATGGCCCCTGTGTGAGGAAGCACATTTCTTTTGTTCTGAGCAAGCTCAATATTCGGACCCCATAGAAAACACATTAGAGTAGAAGAGTGCTCTTTTCTCAAAAGCAGAGTGTGTTTCTTGTAAGGCGAGCTAGTGTTTGTTTCCCAGTCCTAAATGGAGTTGAATCACATACAATTTTTGGTCCTACGAGCAAGAGTTGTTTTCTGGTAAGGAAAGTCCCTATTGCACTCCCATTGCCATACACAGTTCAAATAGCACTCGTGTCCGTTCCCAGCAAGTACAGTGTATTGGACTGAAGAGGAGCTACTGTTCTTGTCAGTTTCCTAAGCAGAGTTGAACTAGATATGGCCCGTGTGTGTAGGAAGCACAGTTCTTTTGTTCTGAGCAAGCTCACTCTTCGGACCCCATATGAACCACAGTAGAGTAGAAGACTGCTCTTTTCTCAAAAGCTGAGTGTGTTTCTTGTAAGTCGAGCTAGAGTTTGTTTCCCAGTCCTAAATGGAGTTGAATCACATACAATTTTTGGTCCTACGAGCAAGAGTTGTTTTCTCGTAAGCAAAGTCACTATTGTGCTCCCATTGCCATACACAGTGTAAATAGCACTCGCGTCTGTTCCCAGCAAGTACAGTGTATTGGACTGAAGAGGAGCTACTGTTCTTGTCAGTTTCCTAAGCAGAATTGAACTAGATATGGCCGTATTTGTAGGAAGCACAGTTCTTTTGTTCTGAGCAAACTCACTGTTCTGGCCCTATAGGAGACACAGTAGAGTAGAAGAGTGCTCTTTCTCAAAAGCAGAGTGTGTTTCTTGTAAGGCGATCTAGTGTTTGTTTCCCAGTCCTAAATAGAGTTGAATCACATGCAGTTTTTGGTCCTGTGTGCAAGAGTTGTTTTCTGGTAAGGAAAGTCACTATTGTGCTCCCTTTGCCATACACAGTGCAAATAGCACTCGCGTCTGTTCCCAGCAAGTACAGTGTATTGGACTGAAGAGGAGCTACTGTTCTTGTCAGTTTCCTAAGCAGAGTTGAACTAGATATGGCCCCTGTGTGTAGGAAGCACAGTTCTTTTGTTCTGAGCAAGCTCACTGTTCGGACCACATAGGAAACACAGAAGAGTAGAAGAGTGCTCTTTTCTCAACAGCAGAGTGTGTTTCTTGTAAGGCGAGCTAGTGTTTGTTTACCAGTCCTAAATGGAGTTGAATCCCATGCAGTTTCTGGTCCTACGAGCAAGAGGTGTTTTCTGGTTAAAAAAAGTCACTATTGCGCTCCCATTGCCATATACAGTGTAAATAGCACTCGCATCTGTTCCCAGCTTGTACAGTGTATTGGACTGAAGAGGATCTACTGTTCTTTTCAGTTTCCTTTGCAGAATTGAACTAGATATGGCAGTATTTGTATGAAGCACAGTTCTTTTGTTCTGAGCAAGCTCACTGTTCTGGTCCTATAGGAAACACAGTAGAGTAGAAGAGTGCTCTTTTCTCAAAAGCAGAGTGTGTTTCTTGTATGGCGAGCTAGTGTTTGTTTCCCAGTCCTAAATGGAGTTGAATCACATGCAGTTTTTGGTCCTACGAGCAAGAGTTGTTTCTGGTAAGGAAAGTCACTATTGCGTTCCCATTTCCATACACAGTGCAAATAGCACTCACGTCTTTTCCCAGCAAGTACAGTGTATTGGACTGAAGAGGAGCTACTGTTCTTGTCAGTTTCCTAAGCAGAGTTGAACTAGATATGGCCCCTGTGTGTAGGAAACACAGTTCTTTTCTTCTGAGCAAGCTCACTATTCGGACCCATAGGAAAAACATTAGAGTAAAAGAGTGCTCTTTTCTCAAAAGGAGAGTGTGTTTATTGTAATGGGAGATAGTGTTTGTTTCCCAGTCAGAAATGTAGTTGAATCCCATGCAGTTTCTGGTCCTACGAGCAAGAGTTGTTTTCTGGTAAGAAGAGTCACTATCACGCTCCCATTGTCATACACAGGGCAAATAGCACTGGCGTCTATTCCCAGCAAGTACAGTGTATTGGACTGAAGCGGAGCTACTGTTCTTGTCAGTTTCCTAAGCAGAGCTGAACTAGATATGGCCCCTGTGTGTAGGAAGCACAGTTCTTTTGTTCTGAGCAAGCTCAGTGTTCGGACCCCATATGAACCATAGTAGAAGAGAGGAGTGCTCTTTTCTCAAAAGCAGAGTGTGTTTCTTGTAAGGCGAGCTAGTGTTTGTTTCCCAGTCCTTAATGGAGTTGAATCACATGCAGTTTTTGGTCCTATGAGCAAGAGTTGTTTTCTCGTAAGCAAAGTCACTATTGTGCTCCCATTGCCATACACAGTGCAAATAGCACTGGCATGTGTTCCAGCAAGTACAGTGTATTGGACTGAAGAGGAGCTACTGTTCTTGTCAGTTTCCTAAGCAGAGTTGAACTACATATGGTCCCTGTGTGTAGGAAGCACAGTTCTTTTGTTCTGAGCAAGCTCAACGTTCTGACCCCTTATGAACCACAGTAGAATAGAATACTGCTCTTTTCTCAAAAGCAGAGTGTGTTTCTTGTAAGGCGAGCTAGCGTTTGTTTCCCAGTCCTAAATGCAGTTGAATCACATGCAGTTTTTGGTCCTACGAACAAGAGTTTTTTTCTGGTAAGGAAAGACACTATTGCGCTCCCTTTGCCATACACAGTTCAAAGAGCACTCACGTCTGTTCCCAGCTATTACAGTGTATTGGACTGAAGAGGAGCTACTGTTCTTGTCAGTTTCCTAAGCAGAGTTGAACTAGATATGGCCCATGTGTGTAGGAAGCACAGTTCTTTTGTTCTGAGCAAGCTCACTGTTCGGACCCCATAGGAAACACAGTAGAGTAGAAGAGTGCTCTTTTCTCAAAAGCAGAGTGTGTTTCTTGTAAGGCGAGCTAGCATTTGTTTCCCAGTCCTAAATGGAGTTGAATCACATGCAGTTTCTTGTCCTACGAGCAAGAGTTGTTTTCTGGTAAGAAGAGTCACTATTGTGCTCCCATTGCCATATACAATGTAAATAGCACTCGCGTCTGTTCCCAGCAAGTACAGTGTATTGGACTGAAGAGGAGCTACTGTTCTTGTCAGTTTCCTAAGCAGAATTGAACTAGATATGGCCGTATTTGTAGGCAGCACAGTTCTTTTGTTCTGGGCAAACTCACTGTTCTGGCCCTATAGAAGACACAGTAGAGTAGAAGAGTGCTCTTTTCTCAAAAGCAGAGTGTGTTTCTTGTAAGGCGAGCTAGCGTTTGTTTTCCAGTCCTAAATGGAGTTGAATCACATGCAGTTTTTGGTCCTATGTGCAAGAGTTGTTTTCTGGTAAGGAAAGTCACTATTGTGCTCCCATTTCCATACACAGTGCAAATAGCACTCGCATCTGTTCCCAGCAAGTACAGTGTATTGGACTGAAGCGGAGCTACTGTTCTTGTCAGTTTGCTAAGCAGAGTTGAACTAGATATGGCCCCTGTGTGTAGGAAGCACAGTTCTTTTGTTCTGAGCAAGCTCACTGTTCGGACCACATAGGAAACACAGAAGAGTAGAAGAGTGCTCTTTTCTCAAAAGCAGAGTGTGTTTCTTGTAAGGCGAGCTAGCATTTGTTTCCCAGTCCTAAATGGAGTTGAATCACATGCAGTTTCTTGTCCTACGAGCAAGAGTTGTTTTCTGGTAAGAAGAGTCACTATTGTGCTCCCATTGCCATATACAGTGTAAATAGCACTTGCGTCTGTTCCCTCAAGTACAGTGTATTGGACTGAAGAGGAGCTACTGTTCTTGTCAGTTTCCTAAGCAGAATTGAACTAGATATGGCCGTACTTGTAGGAAGCACAGTTCTTTTATTCTGAGCAAACTCACTGTTCTGGCCCTATAGAAGACACTGTCGAGTAGAAGAGTGCTCTTTTCTCAAAAGCAGAGTGTGTTTCTTGTAAGGAGAGCTAGCGTTTGTTTTCCAGTCCTAAATGGAGTTGAATCACATTCCGGTTTTGGTCCTATGTGCAAGAGTTGTTTTCTGGTAAGGAAAGTCACTATTGCGCTCCCATTTCCATACACAGTGCAAATAGCACTCGCATCTGTTCCCAGCAAGTACAGTGTATTGTACTGAAGCGGAGCTACTGTTCTTTTCAGTTTGCTAAGCAGAGTTGAACTAGATATGGCCCCTGTTGTAGGAAGCACAGTTCTTTTGTTCTGAGCAAGCTCACTGTTCGGACCACATAGGAAACACAGAAGAGTAGAAGAGTGCTCTTTTCTCAAAAGCAGAGTGTGTTTCTTGTAAGGCGAGCTAGTGTTTGTTTCCCAGTCCTAAATGGAGTTGAATCCCATGCAGTTTCTGGTCCTACGTGCAAGAGTTGTTTTCTGGTTAAAAAAAGTCACTATTGTGCTCCCATTGCCATATACAGTGTAAATAGCACTCGCGTCTGTTCCCAGCAAGTACAGTGTATTGGATTGAAGCAGAGCTACTGTTCTTGTCAGTTTCCTAAGCAGAGTTGAACTAGATATGGCCCCTTTGTGTAGGAAGCACAGTTCTTTTGTTCTGAGCAGTCTCAGTGTTCGGACCCCATACGAACCACAGTAGAATAGAAGACTGCTCTTTTCTCAAAAGCAGAGTGTGTTTCTTGTAAGGCGAGCTAGAGTTTGTTTCCCAGTCCTAAATGGAGTTGAATCACATGCAGTTTTTTGTCCTATGAGCAAGAGTTGTTTTCTCGTATGCAAAGTCACTATTGTGCTCCCATTGTCATACACAGGGCAAATAGTACTGGCGTCTGTTCCCAGCATGTACAGTGTATTGGACTGAAGAGGATCTACTGTTCTTGTCAGTTTCCTAAGCAGAATTGAACTAGATAAGGCCGTATTTGTAGGAAGCACAGTTCTTTTGTTCTGAGCAAACTCACTGTTCTGGCCCTATATGAAACACAGTAGAGTAGAAGAGTGCTCTTTTCTCAAAAGCAGAGTGTGTTTCTTGTATTGGGAGCTAGTGTTTGTTTCCCAGTCAGAAATGGAGTTGAATCCCATGCAGTTTCTGGTCCTACGAGCAAGAGTTGTTTTCTTTTAAGAAGAGTCACTATTACGCTCCCATTGACATACACAGGGCAAATAGCACTGGCGTCTGTTCCCAGCAAGTACAGTGTATTGGACTGAAGCGGAGCTACTGTTCTTGTCAGTTTCCTAAGCAGAGCTGAACTCGATATGGCCCCTGTGTGTAGGAAGCACAGTTCTTTTGTTCTGAGCAATCTCAATAATCGGACCCCATAGAAAACACATTAGAGTAGAAGAGTGCTCTTTTCTCAAAAGCAGAGTGTGTTTCTTGTAAGGCGAGCTAGTGTTTGTTTCCCAGTCCTAAATGGAGTTGAATCACACACAGTTTTTGGTCCTACGAGCAAGAGTTGTTTTCTGGTAAGGAAAGTCACTATTGCACTCCCATTGCCATACACAGTTCAAACAGCACTCGTGTCTGTTCCCAGCAAGTACAGTGTATTGGACTGAAGAGGAGCTACTGTTCTTGTCAGTTTCCTAAGCAGAGTTGAACTAGATATGGCCGTGTGTGTAGGAAGCTCAGTTCTTTTGTTCTGAGCAAGCTCAGTGTTCGGACCCCATATGAACCACAGTAGATTAGAAGACTGCTCTTTTCTCAAAAGCAGAGTGTGTTTCTTGTAAGTCGAGCTAGAGTTTGTTTCCCAGTACTAAATGGAGTTGAATCACATGCAGTTTTTGGTCCTATGAGCAAGAGTTGTTTTCTGGTAAGGAAAGTCACTATTGTGCTCCCATTTCCATACACAGTGCAAATAGCACTCGTGTCTGTTCCCAGCAAGTACAGTGTATTGGACTGAGGAGGAGCTACTGTTCTTGTCAGTTTCCTAAGCAGAGTTGAACTACATATGGCCCGTGTGTGTAGGAAGCACAGTTCTTTTGTTCTGAGCAAGCTCAACGTTCCGACCCCATATGAACCACAGTAGAATAGAATACTGGTCTTTTCTCAAAAGCAGAGTGTGTTTCTTGTAAGGCAAGCTAGCGTTTGTTTCCCAGTCCTAAGTGGAGTTGAATCACTTGCAGTTTTTGGTCCTACGAACAAGAGTTTTTTTCTGGTAAGGAAAGACACTATTGTGCTCCCTTTGCCATACACAGTGCAAATAGCACTCGTGTCTGTTCCTAGCAAGTACAGTGTATTGCACTGAAGAGGAGCTACTGTTCTTGTCAGTTTCCTAAGCAGAGTTGAACTAGATAGGGCCCCTGTGTGTAGGAAGCACAGTTCTTTTGTTCTGAGCAAGCTCACTGTTCGGACCCCATAGGAAATACAGTAGAGTAGAAGAGTGCTGTTTTCTCAAAAGGAGAGTGTGTTTCTTGTAAGGCGAGCTAGCGTTTGTTTCCCAGTCCTAAATGGAGTTGAATCACATGCAGTTTCTTGACCTATGAGCAAGAGTTGTTTTCTGGTAAGAAGAGTAACTATTGCGCTCCCATTGTCATACACAAGGCAAATTGAACTGGTGTCTGTTCCCAGCATGTACAGTGTATTGGACTGAAGAGGATCTACTGTTCTTGTCAGTTTCCTAAGAAGAATTGAACTAGATAAGGCAGTATTTGTAGGAAGCACAGTTCTTTTGTTCTGAGCAAACTCACTGTTTTGGCCCTATAGGAAACACAGTAGAGTAGAAGAGTGCTCTTTTCTCAAAAGGAGAGTGTGTTTCTTGTAATGCGAGCTAGTGTTTGTTTCCCAGTCAGAAATGGAGTTGAATCCCATGCAGTTTCTGGTCCTACGAGCAAGAGTTGTTTTCTGGTAAGAAGAGTCACTATTACGCTCCCATTGTCATACACAGGGCAAATAGCACTGGCGTCTGTTCCCAGCAAGTACAGTGTATTGGACTGAAGCGGAGCTACTGTTCTTGTCAGTTTCCTAAGCAGAGCTGAACTAGATATGGCGCCTGTGTGTAGGAAGCACAGTTCTTTTGTTCTGAGAAATCTCAATGTTCAGACCCCATAGAAATCACATAAGAGTAGAAGAGTGCTCTTTTCTCAAAAGCAGAGTGTGTTTCTTGTAAGGCGAGCTAGTGTTTGTTTCCCAGTCCTTAATGGAGTTGAATCACATGCAGTTTTTGGTCCTATGAGCAAGAGTTGTTTTCTCGTAAGCAAAGTCACTATTGTGCTCCCATTGCCATACACAGTGCAAATAGCACTGGCATGTGTTCCAGCAAGTACAGTGTATTGGACTGAAGAGGAGCTACTGTTCTTGTCAGTTTCCTAAGCAGAGTTGAACTACATATGGTCCCTGTGTGTAGGAAGCACAGTTCTTTTGTTCTGAGCAAGCTCAACGTTCTGACCCCTTATGAACCACAGTAGAATAGAATACTGCTCTTTTCTCAAAAGCAGAGTGTGTTTCTTGTAAGGCGAGCTAGCGTTTGTTTCCCAGTCCTAAATGCAGTTGAATCACATGCAGTTTTTGGTCCTACGAACAAGAGTTTTTTTCTGGTAAGGAAAGACACTATTGCGCTCCCTTTGCCATACACAGTTCAAAGAGCACTCACGTCTGTTCCCAGCTATTACAGTGTATTGGACTGAAGAGGAGCTACTGTTCTTGTCAGTTTCCTAAGCAGAGTTGAACTAGATATGGCCCATGTGTGTAGGAAGCACAGTTCTTTTGTTCTGAGCAAGCTCACTGTTCGGACCCCATAGGAAACACAGTAGAGTAGAAGAGTGCTCTTTTCTCAAAAGCAGAGTGTGTTTCTTGTAAGGCGAGCTAGCATTTGTTTCCCAGTCCTAAATGGAGTTGAATCACATGCAGTTTCTTGTCCTACGAGCAAGAGTTGTTTTCTCGTAACAAAGTCACTATTGTGCTCCCATTGCCATACACAGTGCAAATAGCACTCGTGTCTGTTCACAGCAAGTACAGTGTATTGGACTGAAGAGGAGCTACTGTTCTTGTCAGTTTTCTAAGCAGAATTGAACTAGATATGGCCGTATTTGTAGGAAGCACAGTTCTTTTGTTCTGAGCAAACTCACTGTTCTGGCCCTATAGAAGACACTGTCGAGTAGAAGAGTGCTCTTTTCTCAAAAGCAGAGTGTGTTTCTTGTAAGGAGAGCTAGCGTTTGTTTTCCAGTCCTAAATGGAGTTGAATCACATTCCGGTTTTGGTCCTATGTGCAAGAGTTGTTTTCTGGTAAGGAAAGTCACTATTGCGCTCCCATTTCCATACACAGTGCAAATAGCACTCGCATCTGTTCCCAGCAAGTACAGTGTATTGTACTGAAGCGGAGCTACTGTTCTTTTCAGTTTGCTAAGCAGAGTTGAACTAGATATGGCCCCTGTTGTAGGAAGCACAGTTCTTTTGTTCTGAGCAAGCTCACTGTTCGGACCACATAGGAAACACAGAAGAGTAGAAGAGTGCTCTTTTCTCAAAAGCAGAGTGTGTTTCTTGTAAGGCGAGCTAGTGTTTGTTTCCCAGTCCTAAATGGAGTTGAATCCCATGCAGTTTCTGGTCCTACGTGCAAGAGTTGTTTTCTGGTTAAAAAAAGTCACTATTGTGCTCCCATTGCCATATACAGTGTAAATAGCACTCGCGTCTGTTCCCAGCAAGTACAGTGTATTGGATTGAAGCAGAGCTACTGTTCTTGTCAGTTTCCTAAGCAGAGTTGAACTAGATATGGCCCCTTTGTGTAGGAAGCACAGTTCTTTTGTTCTGAGCAGTCTCAGTGTTCGGACCCCATACGAACCACAGTAGAATAGAAGACTGCTCTTTTCTCAAAAGCAGAGTGTGTTTCTTGTAAGGCGAGCTAGAGTTTGTTTCCCAGTCCTAAATGGAGTTGAATCACATGCAGTTTTTTGTCCTATGAGCAAGAGTTGTTTTCTCGTATGCAAAGTCACTATTTTGCTCCCATTGTCATACACAGGGCAAATAGTACTGGCGTCTGTTTCCAGCATGTACAGTGTATTGGACTGAAGAGGATCTACTGTTCTTGTCAGTTTCCTAAGCAGAATTGAACTAGATAAGGCCGTATTTGTAGGAAGCACAGTTCTTTTGTTCTGAGCAAACTCACTGTTCTGGCCCTATATGAAACACAGTAGAGTAGAAGAGTGCTCTTTTCTCAAAAGCAGAGTGTGTTTCTTGTATTGGGAGCTAGTGTTTGTTTCCCAGTCAGAAATGGAGTTGAATCCCATGCAGTTTCTGGTCCTACGAGCAAGAGTTGTTTTCTTTTAAGAAGAGTCACTATTACGCTCCCATTGACATACACAGGGCAAATAGCACTGGCGTCTGTTCCCAGCAAGTACAGTGTATTGGACTGAAGCGGAGCTACTGTTCTTGTCAGTTTCCTAAGCAGAGCTGAACTCGATATGGCCCCTGTGTGTAGGAAGCACAGTTCTTTTGTTCTGAGCAATCTCAATAATCGGACCCCATAGAAAACACATTAGAGTAGAAGAGTGCTCTTTTCTCAAAAGCAGAGTGTGTTTCTTGTAAGGCGAGCTAGTGTTTGTTTCCCAGTCCTAAATGGAGTTGAATCACACACAGTTTTTGGTCCTACGAGCAAGAGTTGTTTTCTGGTAAGGAAAGTCACTATTGCACTCCCATTGCCATACACAGTTCAAATAGCACTCGTGTCTGTTCCCAGCAAGTACAGTGTATTGGACTGAAGAGGAGCTACTGTTCTTGTCAGTTTCCTAAGCAGAGTTGAACTAGATATGGCCGTGTGTGTAGGAAGCTCAGTTCTTTTGTTCTGAGCAAGCTCAGTGTTCGGACCCCATATGAACCACAGTAGATTAGAAGACTGCTCTTTTCTCAAAAGCAGAGTGTGTTTCTTGTAAGTCGAGCTAGAGTTTGTTTCCCAGTACTAAATGGAGTTGAATCACATGCAGTTTTTGGTCCTATGAGCAAGAGTTGTTTTCTGGTAAGGAAAGTCACTATTGTGCTCCCATTTCCATACACAGTGCAAATAGCACTCGTGTCTGTTCCCAGCAAGTACAGTGTATTGGACTGAGGAGGAGCTACTGTTCTTGTCAGTTTCCTAAGCAGAGTTGAACTACATATGGCCCGTGTGTGTAGGAAGCACAGTTCTTTTGTTCTGAGCAAGCTCAACGTTCCGACCCCATATGAACCACAGTAGAATAGAATACTGGTCTTTTCTCAAAAGCAGAGTGTGTTTCTTGTAAGGCAAGCTAGCGTTTGTTTCCCAGTCCTAAGTGGAGTTGAATCACTTGCAGTTTTTGGTCCTACGAACAAGAGTTTTTTTCTGGTAAGGAAAGACACTATTGTGCTCCCTTTGCCATACACAGTGCAAATAGCACTCGTGTCTGTTCCTAGCAAGTACAGTGTATTGCACTGAAGAGGAGCTACTGTTCTTGTCAGTTTCCTAAGCAGAGTTGAACTAGATAGGGCCCCTGTGTGTAGGAAGCACAGTTCTTTTGTTCTGAGCAAGCTCACTGTTCGGACCCCATAGGAAATACAGTAGAGTAGAAGAGTGCTGTTTTCTCAAAAGGAGAGTGTGTTTCTTGTAAGGCGAGCTAGCGTTTGTTTCCCAGTCCTAAATGGAGTTGAATCACATGCAGTTTCTTGACCTATGAGCAAGAGTTGTTTTCTGGTAAGAAGAGTAACTATTGCGCTCCCATTGTCATACACAAGGCAAATTGAACTGGTGTCTGTTCCCAGCATGTACAGTGTATTGGACTGAAGAGGATCTACTGTTCTTGTCAGTTTCCTAAGAAGAATTGAACTAGATAAGGCAGTATTTGTAGGAAGCACAGTTCTTTTGTTCTGAGCAAACTCACTGTTTTGGCCCTATAGGAAACACAGTAGAGTAGAAGAGTGCTCTTTTCTCAAAAGGAGAGTGTGTTTCTTGTAATGCGAGCTAGTGTTTGTTTCCCAGTCAGAAATGGAGTTGAATCCCATGCAGTTTCTGGTCCTACGAGCAAGAGTTGTTTTCTGGTAAGAAGAGTCACTATTACGCTCCCATTGTCATACACAGGGCAAATAGCACTGGCGTCTGTTCCCAGCAAGTACAGTGTATTGGACTGAAGCGGAGCTACTGTTCTTGTCAGTTTCCTAAGCAGAGCTGAACTAGATATGGCGCCTGTGTGTAGGAAGCACAGTTCTTTTGTTCTGAGAAATCTCAATGTTCAGACCCCATAGAAATCACATAAGAGTAGAAGAGTGCTCTTTTCTCAAAAGCAGAGTGTGTTTCTTGTAAGGCGAGCTAGTGTTTGTTTCCCAGTCCTAAATGCAGTTGAATCACATACAGTTTTTGGTCCTACGAGCAAGAGTTGTTTTCTGGTAAGGAAAGTCACTATTGCACTCTCTTTGCCATACACAGTTCAAATAGCACTCGTGTCTGTTCCCAGCAAGTACAGTGTATTGGACTGAAGAGGAGCTACTGTTCTTGTCAGTTTCCTAAGCAGAGTTGAACTAGATATGGCCCGTGTGTGTAGGAAGCACAGTTCTTTTGTTCTGAGCAAGCTCAGTGTTCGGACCCCATATGAACCACAGTAGAATAGAAGACTGCTCTTTTCTCAAAAGCAGAGTGTGTTTCTTGTAAGGCTAGCTAGAGTTTGTTTCCCAGTTCTAAATGGAGTTGAATCACATGCAGTTTGGTCCTACGAGCAAGAGTTGTTTTCTCGTAAGCAAAGTCACTATTGTGCTCCCATTGCCATACACAGTGCAAATAGCACTCGTGTCTGTTCACAGCAAGTACAGTGTATTGGACTGAAGAGGAGCTACTGTTCTTGTCAGTTTTCTAAGCAGAATTGAACTAGATATGGCCGTATTTGTAGGAAGCACAGTTCTTTTGTTCTGAGCAAACTCACTGTTCTGGCCCTATAGAAGACACTGTCGAGTAGAAGAGTGCTCTTTTCTCAAAAGCAGAGTGTGTTTCTTGTAAGGAGAGCTAGCGTTTGTTTTCCAGTCCTAAATGGAGTTGAATCACATTCCGGTTTTGGTCCTATGTGCAAGAGTTGTTTTCTGGTAAGGAAAGTCACTATTGCGCTCCCATTTCCATACACAGTGCAAATAGCACTCGCATCTGTTCCCAGCAAGTACAGTGTATTGTACTGAAGCGGAGCTACTGTTCTTTTCAGTTTGCTAAGCAGAGTTGAACTAGATATGGCCCCTGTTGTAGGAAGCACAGTTCTTTTGTTCTGAGCAAGCTCACTGTTCGGACCACATAGGAAACACAGAAGAGTAGAAGAGTGCTCTTTTCTCAAAAGCAGAGTGTGTTTCTTGTAAGGCGAGCTAGTGTTTGTTTCCCAGTCCTAAATGGAGTTGAATCCCATGCAGTTTCTGGTCCTACGTGCAAGAGTTGTTTTCTGGTTAAAAAAAGTCACTATTGTGCTCCCATTGCCATATACAGTGTAAATAGCACTCGCGTCTGTTCCCAGCAAGTACAGTGTATTGGATTGAAGCAGAGCTACTGTTCTTGTCAGTTTCCTAAGCAGAGTTGAACTAGATATGGCCCCTTTGTGTAGGAAGCACAGTTCTTTTGTTCTGAGCAGTCTCAGTGTTCGGACCCCATACGAACCACAGTAGAATAGAAGACTGCTCTTTTCTCAAAAGCAGAGTGTGTTTCTTGTAAGGCGAGCTAGAGTTTGTTTCCCAGTCCTAAATGGAGTTGAATCACATGCAGTTTTTTGTCCTATGAGCAAGAGTTGTTTTCTCGTATGCAAAGTCACTATTTTGCTCCCATTGTCATACACAGGGCAAATAGTACTGGCGTCTGTTTCCAGCATGTACAGTGTATTGGACTGAAGAGGATCTACTGTTCTTGTCAGTTTCCTAAGCAGAATTGAACTAGATAAGGCCGTATTTGTAGGAAGCACAGTTCTTTTGTTCTGAGCAAACTCACTGTTCTGGCCCTATATGAAACACAGTAGAGTAGAAGAGTGCTCTTTTCTCAAAAGCAGAGTGTGTTTCTTGTATTGGGAGCTAGTGTTTGTTTCCCAGTCAGAAATGGAGTTGAATCCCATGCAGTTTCTGGTCCTACGAGCAAGAGTTGTTTTCTTTTAAGAAGAGTCACTATTACGCTCCCATTGACATACACAGGGCAAATAGCACTGGCGTCTGTTCCCAGCAAGTACAGTGTATTGGACTGAAGCGGAGCTACTGTTCTTGTCAGTTTCCTAAGCAGAGCTGAACTCGATATGGCCCCTGTGTGTAGGAAGCACAGTTCTTTTGTTCTGAGCAATCTCAATATTCGGACCCCATAGAAAACACATTAGAGTAGAAGAGTGCTCTTTTCTCAAAAGCAGAGTGTGTTTCTTGTAAGGCGAGCTAGTGTTTGTTTCCCAGTCCTAAATGGAGTTGAATCACACACAGTTTTTGGTCCTACGAGCAAGAGTTGTTTTCTGGTAAGGAAAGTCACTATTGCACTCCCATTGCCATACACAGTTCAAATAGCACTCGTGTCTGTTCCCAGCAAGTACAGTGTATTGGACTGAAGAGGAGCTACTGTTCTTGTCAGTTTCCTAAGCAGAGTTGAACTAGATATGGCCGTGTGTGTAGGAAGCTCAGTTCTTTTGTTCTGAGCAAGCTCAGTATTCGGACCCCATATGAACCACAGTAGATTAGAAGACTGCTCTTTTCTCAAAAGCAGAGTGTGTTTCTTGTAAGTCGAGCTAGAGTTTGTTTCCCAGTACTAAATGGAGTTGAATCACATGCAGTTTTTGGTCCTATGAGCAAGAGTTGTTTTCTGGTAAGGAAAGTCACTATTGTGCTCCCATTTCCATACACAGTGCAAATAGCACTCGTGTCTGTTCCCAGCAAGTACAGTGTATTGGACTGAGGAGGAGCTACTGTTCTTGTCAGTTTCCTAAGCAGAGTTGAACTAGATATGGCCCGTGTGTGTAGGAAGCACAGTTCTTTTGTTCTGAGCAAGCTCAGTGTTCGGACCCCATATGAACCATAGTAGAATAGAAGAGTGCTCTTCTCTCAAAAGCAGAGTGTGTTTCTTGTAAGGCGAGCTAGCGTTTGTTTCCCAGTCCTATATGGAGTTGAATCACATGCAGTTTTTGGTCCTATGAGCAAGAGTTGTTTTCTCGTAAGCAAAGTCACTATTGCGCTCCCATTGCCATACACAGTGAAAATAGCACTGGTGTCTGTTCCAGCAAGTACAGTGTATTGGACTGAAGAGGAGCTACTGTTCTTGTCAGTTTCCTAAGCAGAGTTGAACTACATATGGCCCGTGTGTGTAGGAAGCACAGTTCTTTTGTTCTGAGCAAGCTCAACGTTCCGACCCCATATGAACCACAGTAGAATAGAATACTGGTCTTTTCTCAAAAGCAGAGTGTGTTTCTTGTAAGGTAGCTAGCGTTTGTTTCCCAGTCCTAAATGGAGTTGAATCACTTGCAGTTTTTGGTCCTACGAACAAGAGTTTTTTTCTAGTAAGGAAAGACACTATTGTGCTCCCTTTGCCATACACAGTGCAAATAGCACTCGTGTCTGTTCCTAGCAAGTACAGTGTATTGCACTGAAGAGGAGCTACTGTTCTTGTCAGTTTCCTAAGCAGAGTTGAACTAGATAGGGCCCCTGTGTGTAGGAAGCACAGTTCTTTTGTTCTGAGCAAGCTCACTGTTCGGACCCCATAGGAAATACAGTAGAGTAGAAGAGTGCTGTTTTCTCAAAAGGAGAGTGTGTTTCTTGTAAGGCGAGCTAGCGTTTGTTTCCCAGTCCTAAATGGAGTTGAATCACATGCAGTTTCTTGACCTATGAGCAAGAGTTGTTTTCTGGTAAGAAGAGTAACTATTGCGCTCCCATTGTCATACACAAGGCAAATTGAACTGGTGTCTGTTCCCAGCATGTACAGTGTATTGGACTGAAGAGGATCTACTGTTCTTGTCAGTTTCCTAAGAAGAATTGAACTAGATAAGGCAGTATTTGTAGGAAGCACAGTTCTTTTGTTCTGAGCAAACTCACTGTTTTGGCCCTATAGGAAACACAGTAGAGTAGAAGAGTGCTCTTTTCTCAAAAGGAGAGTGTGTTTCTTGTAATGCGAGCTAGTGTTTGTTTCCCAGTCAGAAATGGAGTTGAATCCCATGCAGTTTCTGGTCCTACGAGCAAGAGTTGTTTTCTGGTAAGAAGAGTCACTATTACGCTCCCATTGTCATACACAGGGCAAATAGCACTGGCGTCTGTTCCCAGCAAGTACAGTGTATTGGACTGAAGCGGAGCTACTGTTCTTGTCAGTTTCCAAAGCAGAGCTGAACTAGATATGGCGACTGTGTGTAGGAAGCACAGTTCTTTTGTTCTGAGAAATCTCAATGTTCAGACCCCATAGAAATCACATAAGAGTAGAAGAGTGCTCTTTTCTCAAAAGCAGAGTGTGTTTCTTGTAAGGCGAGCTAGTGTTTGTTTCCCAGTCCTAAATGGAGTTGAATCACATACAGTTTTTGGTCCTACGAGCAAAAGTTGTTTTCTGGTAAGGAAAGTCACTATTGCACTCTCTTTGCCATACACAGTTCAAATAGCACTCGTGTCTGTTCCCAGCAAGTACAGTGTATTGGACTGAAGAGGAGCTACTGTTCTTGTCAGTTTCCTAAGCAGAGTTGAACTAGATATGGCCCGTGTGTGTAGGAAGCACAGTTCTTTTGTTCTGAGCAAGCTCAGTGTTCGGACCCCATATGAACCACAGTAGAATAGAAGACTGCTCTTTTCTCAAAAGCAGAGTGTGTTTCTTGTAAGGCTAGCTAGAGTTTGTTTCCCAGTTCTAAATGGAGTTGAATCACATGCAGTTTGGTCCTACGAGCAAGAGTTGTTTTCTCGTAAGCAAAGTCACTATTGTGCTCCCATTGCCATACACAGTGCAAATAGCACTCGTGTCTGTTCCCAGCAAGTACAGTGTATTGGACTGAAGAGGAGCTACTGTTCTTGTCAGTTTTCTAAGCAGAATTGAACTAGATATGGCCGTATTTGTAGGAAGCACAGTTCTTTTGTTCTGAGCAAACTCACTGTTCTGGCCCGATAGAAGACACAGTAGAGAAGAAGAGTGCTCTTTTCTCAAAAGCAGAGTGTGTTTCTTGTAAGGCGAGCTAGCGTTTGTTTTCCAGTCCTAAATGGAGTTGAATCACATGCAGTTTTTGGTCCTATGTGCAAGAGTTGTTTTCTGGTAAGGAAAGTCACTATTGTGCTCCCATTTCCATACACAGTGCAAATAGCACTCGCATCTGTTCCCAGCAAGTACAGTGTATTGGACTGAAGCGGAGCTACTGTTCTTGTCAGTTTGCTAAGCAGAGTTGAACTAGATATCGCCCCTGTGTGTAGGAAGCACAGTTCTTTTGTTCTGAGCAAGCTCACTGTTCGGACCACATAGGAAACACAGAAGAGTAGAAGAGTGCTCTTTTCTCAAAAGCAGAGTGTGTTTCTTGTAAGGCGAGCTAGCATTTGTTTCCCAGTCCTAAATGGAGTTGAATCACATGCAGTTTCTTGTCCTACGAGCAAGAGTTGTTTTCTGGTAAGAAGAGTCACTATTGTGCTCCCATTGCCATATACAGTGTAAAGAGCACTCGCGTCTGTTCCCAGCAAGTACAGTGTATTGGACTGAAGAGGAGCTACTGTTCTTGTCAGTTTCCTAAGCAGAATTGAACTAGATATGGCCGTATTTGTAGGAAGCACAGTTCTTTTTTTGTGAGCAAACTCACTGTTCTGGCCCTATAGAAGACACTGTCGAGTAGAAGAGTGCTCTTTTCTCAAAAGCAGAGTGTGTTTCTTGTAAGGAGAGCTAGCGTTTGTTTTCCAGTCCTAAATGGAGTTCAATCAAATTCCGGTTTTTGTCCTATGTGCAAGAGTTGTTTTCTGGTAAGGAAAGTCACTATTGCGCTCCCATTTCCATACTCAGTGCAAATAGCACTCGCATCTGTTCCCAGCAAGTACAGTGTATTGTACTGAAGCGGAGCTACTGTTCTTTTCAGTTTGCTAAGCAGAGTTGAACTAGATATAGCCCCTGTGTGTAGGAAGCACAGTTCTTTTGTTCTGAGCAAGCTCACTGTTCGGACCACATAGGAAACACAGAAGAGTAGAAGAGTGCTCTTTTCTCAAAAGCAGAGTGTGTTTCTTGCAAGGCGATCTAGTGTTTGTTTCCCAGTCCTAAATGGAGTTGAATCCCATGCAGTTTCTGGTCCTACGAGCAAGAGGTGTTATCTGGTTAAAAAAAGTCACTATTGCGCTCCCATTGCCATATACAGTGTAAATAGCACTCACGTCTGTTCCCAGCAAGTACAGTGTATGGGACTGAAGCAGAGCTACTGTTCTTGTCAGTTTCCTAAGCAGAGTTTAACTAGATATGGCCCCTTTGTGTAGGAAGCACAGTTCTTTTGTCTGAGCAGTCTCAGTGTTCGGACACCATATGAACCACAGTACAATAGAAGACTGCTCTTTTCTCAAAAGCAGAGTGTGTTTCTTGTAAGGCGAGCTAGAGTTTGTTTCCCAGTCCTAAATGGAGTTGAATCACATGCAGTTTTTGGTCCTATGAGCAAGAGTTGTTTTCTCGTAAGCAAAGTCACTATTTTGCTCCCATTGTCATACACAGGGCAAATAGTACTGGCGTCTGTTCCCAGCATGTACAGTGTATTGGACTGAAGAGGATCTACTGTTCTTGTCAGTTTCCTAAGCAGAATTGAACTAGATAAGGCCGTATTTGTAGGAAGCACGGTTCTTTTGTTCTGAGCAAACTCACTGTTCTGGCCCTATAGGAAACACAGTAGAGTAGAAGAGTGCTCTTTTCTCAAAAGCAGAGTGTATTTCTTGTATTGGGAGCTAGTGTTTGTTTCCCAGTCAGAAATGGAGTTGAATCCCATGCAGTTTCTGGTCCTACGAGCAAGAGTTGTTTTCTTTTAAGAAGAGTCACTATTACGCTCCCATTGTCATACACAGGGCAAATAGCACTGGCGTCTGTTCCCAGCAAGTACAGTGTATTGGACTGAAGCGGAGCTACTGTTCTTGTCAGTTTCCTAAGCAGAGCTGAACTCGATATGGCCCCTGTGTGTAGGAAGCACATTTCTTTTGTTCTGAGCAAGCTCAATATTCGGACCCCATAGAAAACACATTAGAGTAGAAGAGTGCTCTTTTCTCAAAAGCAGAGTGTGTTTCTTGTAAGGCGAGCTAGTGTTTGTTTCCCAGTCCTAAATGGAGTTGAATCACATACAATTTTTGGTCCTACGAGCAAGAGTTGTTTTCTGGTAAGGAAAGTCACTATTGCACTCCCATTGCCATACACAGTTCAAATAGCACTCGTGTCAGTTCCCAGCAAGTACAGTGTATTGGACTGAAGAGGAGCTACCGTTCTTGTCAGTTTCCTAAGCAGAGTTGAACTAGATATGGCCCGTGTGTGTAGGAAGCACAGTTCTTTTGTTCTGAGCAAGCTCACTCTTTGGACCCCATATGAACCACAGTAGAGTAGAAGACAGCTCTTTTCTCAAAAGCAGAGTGTGTTTCTTGTAAGTCGAGCTAGAGTTTGTTTCCCAGGACTAAATGGAGTTGAATCACATGCAGTTTTTGGTCCTACGAGTAAGAGTTGTTTTCTCGTAAGCAAAGTCACTATTGTGCTCCCATTGCCATACACAGTGCAAATAGCACTCGTGTCTGTTCCCAGCAAGTACAGTGTATTGGACTGAAGAGGAGCTACTGTTCTTGTCAGTTTCCTAAGCAGAGTTGAACTACATATGGCCCGTGTGTGTAGGAAGCACAGTTCTTTTGGTCTGAGCAAGCTCAATATTCACACCCCATATAAACCACAGGAGAATAGAAGACTGCTCTTTTCTCAAAAACAGAGTGTGTTTCTTGTAAGGCGAGCTAGCGTTTGTTTCCCAGTCCTAAATAGAGTTGAATCACATGCAGTTTTTGGTCCTACGAGCAAGAGTTGTTTTCTGGTAAGGAAAGTCACTATTGTGCTCCCTTTGCCATACACAGTGAAAATAGCACTCGCGTCTGTTCCAAGCAAGTACAGTGTATTGGACTGAAGAGGAGCTACTGTTCTTGTCAGTTTCCTAAGCAGATTTGAACTAGATATGGCCCGTGTGTGTAGGAAGCACAGTTCTTTTGTTCTGAGCAAGCTCACTGTTCGGACCCCATAGGAAACACAGTAGAGTAGAAGAGTACTCTTTTCTCAAAAGCAGAGTGTGTTTCTTGTAAAGCGAGCTAGCGTTTGTTTCCCAGTCTTAAATGGAGTTGAATCACATGCAGTTTCTTGTCCTACGAGCAAGAGTTGTTTTCTGGTAAGAAGAGTCACTATTGTGCTCCCATTGCCATATACAGTGTAAATAGCACTCGCGTCTGTTCCTAGGAAGTACAGTGTATTGGACTGAAGAGGAGCTACTGTTCTTGTCAGTTTCCTAAGCAGAATTGAACTAGATATGGCCGTATTTGTAGGAAGCACAGTTCTTTTGTTCTGAGCAAACTCACTGTTCTGGCCCTATAGGAGACACAGTAGAGTAGAAGAGTGCTCTTTTCTCAAAAGCAGAGTGTGTTTCTTGTAAGGCGAGCTAGTGTTTGTTTCCCAGTCCTAAATAGAGTTGAATCACATGCAGTTTTTGGTCCTATGTGCAAGAGTTGTTTTCTGGTAAGGAAAGTCACTATTGTGCTCCCTTTGCCATACACAGTGCAAATAGCACTCGCGTCTGTTCCCAGCAAGTACAGTGTATTGGACTGAAGAGGAGCTACTGTTCTTGTCAGTTTCCTAAGCAGAGTTGAACTAGATATGGCCCCTGTGTGTAGGAAGCACAGTTCTTTTGTTCTGAGCAAGCTCACTGTTCGGACCACATAGGAAACACAGAAGAGTAGAAGAGTGCTCTTTTCTCAACAGCAGAGTGTGTTTCTTGTAAGGCGAGCTAGTGTTTGTTTAAGAGTCCTAAATGGAGTTGAATCCCATGCAGTTTCTGGTCCTACGAGCAAGAGGTGTTTTCTGGTTAAAAAAAGTCACTATTGCGCTCCCATTGCCATATACAGTGTAAATAGCACTCGCGTCTGTTCCCATCTTGTACATTGTATTGGACTGAAGAGGATCTACTGTTCTTTTCAGTTTCCTTTGCAGAATTGAACTAGATATGGCAGTATTTGTATGAAGCACAGTTCTTTTGTTCTGAGCAAGCTCACTGTTCTGGTCCTATAGGAAACACTGTAGAGTAGAAGAGTGCTCTTTTCTCAAAAGCAGAGTGTGTTTCTTGTATGGTGAGCTAGTGTTTTTTTCCCAGTCCTAAATGGAGTTGAATCACATGCAGTTTTTGGTCCTACGAGCAAGAGTTGTTTCTGGTAAGGAAAGTCACTATTGCGTTCCCATTTCCATACACAGTGCAAATAGCACTCGCGTCTTTTCCCAGTAAGTACAGTGTATTGGACTGAAGAGGAGCTACTGTTCTTGTCAGTTTCCTAAGCAGAGTTGAACTAGATATGGCCCCTGTGTGTAGGAAGCACAGTTCTTTTGTTCTGAGCAAGCTCACTATTCGGACCCCATAGGAAAAACATTAGAGTAGAAGAGTGCTCTTTTCTCAAAAGGAGAGTGTGTTTATTGTAATGGGAGATAGTGTTTGTTTCCCAGTCAGAAATGGAGTTGAATCCCATGCAGTTTCTGGTCCTACGAGCAAGAGTTGTTTTCTGGTAAGAAGAGTCACTATCACGCTCCCATTGTCATACACAGGGCAAATAGCACTGGCGTCTATTCCCAGCAAGTACAGTGTATTGGACTGAAGCGGAGCTACTGTTCTTGTCAGTTTCCTAAGCAGAGCTGAACTAGATATGGCCCCTGTGTGTAGGAAGCACAGTTCTTTTGTTCTGAGCAAGCTCAGTGTTCGGACCCCATATGAACCATAGTAGAAGAGAAGAGTGCTCTTTTCTCAAAAGCAGAGTGTGTTTCTTGTAAGGCGAGCTAGTGTTTGTTTCCCAGTCCTTAATGGAGTTGAATCACATGCAGTTTTTGGTCCTATGAGCAAGAGTTGTTTTCTCGTAAGCAAAGTCACTATTGCGCTCCCATTGCCATACACAGTGCAAATAGCACTGGCGTCTGTTCCAGCAAGTACAGTGTATCGGACTGAAGAGGAGCTACTGTTCTTGTCAGTTTCCTAAGCAGAGTTGAACTAGATATGGCCCCTGTGTGTAGGAAGCACAGTTCTTTTGTTCTGAGCAAGCTCAACGTTCCGACCCCATATGAACCACAGTAGAATAGAATACTGCTCTTTTCTCAAAATCAGAGTGTGTTTCTTGTAAGGCGAGCTAGCGTTTGTTTCCCAGTCCTAAATGCAGTTGAATCACATGCAGTTTTTGGTCCTACGAACAAGAGTTTTTTTTCTGGTAAGGAAAGACACTATTGCGCTCCCTTTGCCATACACAGTGCAAAGAGCACTCACGTCTGTTCCCAGCTATTACAGTGTATTGGACTGAAGAGGAGCTACTGTTCTTGTCAGTTTCCTAAGCAGAGTTGAACTAGATATGGCCCATGTGTGTAGGAAGCACAGTTCTTTTGTTCTGAGCAAGCTCACTGTTCGGACCCCATAGGAAACACAGTAGAGTAGAAGAGTGCTCTTTTCTCAAAAGCAGAGTGTGTTTCTTGTAAGGCGAGCTAGCATTTGTTTCCCAGTCCTAAATGGAGTTGAATCACATGCAGTTTCTTGTCCTACGAGCAAGAGTTGTTTTCTGGTAAGAAGAGTCACTATTGTGCTCCCATTGCCATATACAGTGTAAATAGCACACGCGTCTGTTCCCAGCAAGTACAGTGTATTGGACTGAAGAGGAGCTACTGTTCTTGTCAGTTTCCTAAGCAGAATTGAACTAGATATGGCCGTATTTGTAGGAAGCACAGTTCTTTTGTTCTGAGCAAACTCACTGTTCCGGCCCTATAGAAGACACAGTAGAGTAGAAGAGTGCTCTTTTCTCAAAAGCAGAGTGTGTTTCTTGTAAGGCGAGCTAGCGTTTGTTTTCCAGTCCTAAATGGAGTTGAATCACATGCAGTTTTTGGTCCTATGTGCAAGAGTTGTTTTCTGGTAAGGAAAGTCACTATTGTGCTCCCATTTCCATACACAGTGCAAATAGCACTCGCTTCTGTTCCCAGCAAGTACAGTGTATTGGACTGAAGCGGAGCTACTGTTCTTGTCAGTTTGCTAAGCAGAGTTGAACTAGATATGGCCCCTGTGGATAGGAAGCACAGTTCTTTTGTTCTGAGCAAGCTCACTGTTCGGACCACATAGGAAACACAGAAGAGTAGAAGAGTGCTCTTTTCTCAAAAGCAGAGTGTGTTTCTTGTAAGGCGAGCTAGTGTTTGTTTCCCAGTCCTAAATGGAGTTGAATCCCATGCAGTTTCTGCTCCTACGAGCAAGAAGTGTTTTCTGGTTAAAAAAAGTCACTATTGCGCTCCCATTGCCATATACAGTGTAAATAGCACTCACGTCTGTTCCCAGCAAGTACAGTGTATTGGACTGAAGCAGAGCTACTGTTCTTGTCAGTTTCCTAAGCAAAGTTGATCTAGATATGGCCCATGTGTGTAGGAAGCACAGTTCTTTTGTTCTGAGCAAGCTCACTGTTCGGACCACATAGGAAACACAGAAGAGTAGAAGAGTGCTCTTTTCTCAAAAGCAGAGTGTGTTTCTTGTAAGGCGAGCTAGTGTTTGTTCCCCAGTCAGAAATGGAGTTGAATCCCATGCATGTTTGTTCCTACGAGGAAGAGGTGTTTTCTGATAAGAAGAGTCACTATTGCGCTCCTTTTTCTATACACAGTGCAAATAGCACTCACATCTATTCCCAGCAAGTACAGTGTATTGGACTGAAGCAGAGCTACTGTTCTTGTCAGTTTCCTAAGCAGAGTTGAACTAGATATGGCCCCTGTGTGTAGGAAGCACATTTCTTTTGTTCTGAGCAAGCTCTCTGTTCGGACCCCATAGGAAACACATTAGAGTAGAAGAGTGCTCTTTTCTCAAAATCAGAGTATGTTTCTTGTAAGGCGAGCTAGTGTTTGTTTCACAGTCAGAAATGGAGTTGAATCCCATGCAGTTTCTGGTCCTACGAGCAAGAGTTGTTTTCTGGTAAGGAAAGTCACTATTGCGCTCCCATTTCCATACACAGGGCAAATAGTACTGGCGTCTGTTCCCAGGAAGTACAGTGTATTGGACTGAAGCGGAGCTACTGTTCTTGTCAGTTTCCTAAGCAGAGATTAACTAGATATGGCCCGTGTGTGTAGGAAACACAGTTCTTTTGTTCTGAGCACGCTCAATGTTCGGACCCCATAGGAAACACAGTAGAGTAGATGAGTGCTCTTTTCTCAAAAGCAGAGTGTGTTTCTTGTAAGGCAAGCTAGCGTTTGTTTCCCAGTCCTAAATGGAGTTGAATCACATGCAGTTTTTGGTCCTACGAGCAAGAGTTGTTTTCTGGTAATAAAGTCACTGTTGCGCTCCCATTGCCATATACAGTGTAAATAGCACTCGCATCTGTTCCCAGCAAGTACAGTGTATTGGACTGAAGCGGAGCTACTGTTCTTGTCAGTTTCCGAAGCAGAGTTGAACTAGATATGTCCCCTGTGTGTAGGAAGCACAGTTCTTTTGTTCTGAGCAAGCTCACTATTCGGACCCCATAGGAAACACAGTAGAGTAGAAGAGTGCTCTTTCCTCAAAAGGAGAGTGTGTTTCTTGTAAGGCGAGCTAGTGTTTGTTTCCCAGTCAGAAATGGAGTTGAATCCCATGCAGTTTCTTGTCCTATGAGTAAGAGTTGTTTTCTGATAAGAAGAGTCACTATTGTGCTCCTATTGACATACACAGGGCAAATAGCACTCGCTTCTGTTCCCAGCTAGTACAGTGTATTGGACTGAGGAGGAGCTACCGTTCTTGTCAGTTTCCTAAGGAGAGTTGAACTAGATATGGCCCGTGTGTGTAGGAAGCACAGTTCTTTTGTTCTGAGCAAGCTCACTGTTCCGACCCCATAGGAAACACAGTAGAGTACAAGAGTGCTCTTTTCTCAAAATCAGAGTGTGTTTCTTGTTAGGCGAGCTAGCGTTTGTTTCCCAGTCCTAAATGGAGTTGAATCACATGCAGATTCTTGTCCTACGAACAAGAGTTTTCTGGTAAGAAGATTCACTATTGCGCTCCCATTGTCATACACAGGGCAAATAGCTTTAGCGTCTGTTCCCAGCATGTACAGTGTATTGGACTGAACAGGATCTACTGTTCTTGTCAGTTTCCTAAGCAGAATTGAACTAGATATAGCAGTATTTGTATGAAGCACAGTTCTTTTGTTCTGAGCAAGCTCACTGTTCTGGCCTTATAGGAAACACAGTAGAGTAGAAGAGTGCTCTTTTCTCAAAAGCAGAATGTGTTTCTTGTAAGGCGAGCTAGTGTTTGTTTCCCAGTCAGAAATGGAGTTGAATCCCATGCAGTTTCTGGTCCTACGAGCAAGAGTTGTTTTCTGGTAAGAAGAGTCACTATTGCGCTCCCATTGTCATACACAGGGCAAATAGCACTGGCGTCTGTTCCCAGAAAGTACAGTGTATTGGACTGAAGTGGAGCTACTGTTCTTGTCAGTTTCCTAACCAGAGTTGAACTAGATATGGCCCCTGTGTGTAGGAAGCACAGTTCTTTTGTTCTGAGCAAGCTCACTGTTCGGACCCCATAGGAAACACAGTAGAGTAGAAGAATGCTCTTTTCTCAAAAGCAGAGTGTGTTTCTTGTAAGGTGAGCTAGTGTTTGTTTCCCAGTCAGAAATGGAGTTGAATCCCATGCAGTTTCTTGTCCTACGAGCAAGAGTTGTTTTCTGGTAAGAAGAGTCACTATTGCGCTCCCATTGTCATACACAGGGCAAATAACTCTAGCGTCTGTTCCCAGCATGTACAGTGTATTGGACTGAACAGGAGCTACTGTTCTTGTCAGTTTCCTAAGCAGAATTGAACTAGATATGGCAGTATTTGTATTAAGCACAGTTCTTTTGTTCTGAGCAAGCTCACTGTTCTGGCCTTATAGGAAACACAGTAGAGTAGAAGAGTGCTCTTTTCTCAAAAGCAGAGTGTGTTTCTTTTATGGCGAGCTAGTGTTTGTTTCCCAGTCAGAAATGGAGTTGAATCCCATGCAGTTTCTGGTCCTACGAGCAAGAGGTGTTTTCTGGTAAGGAAAGTCACTATTGTGCTCCCATTTACATACACAGTGCAAATAGCACTCGCGTCTGTTCCCAGCAAGTACAGTGTATTGGACTGAATAGGAGCTACTGTTCTTGTCAGTTTCCTAAGCAGAGTTGAACTACATATGGTCCGTGTGTGTAGGAAGCACAGTTCTTTTGTTCTGAGCAAGCTCACTGTTCGAACCCCAAAGGAAACATAGTAGAGTAGAAGAGTGCTCTTTTCTCAAAAGCAGAGTGTGTTTCTTGTAAGGCGAGCTAGCGTTTGTTTCCCAGTCCTAAATGGAGCTGAATCACATGCAGTTTCTGGTCCTATGAGCAAGAGTTGTTTTCTGGTAAGGAAAGTCACTATTGTGCTCCCATTGCCATACACAGTGCAAATAGCACTCGTGTCTGTTCCCAGCAAGTACAGTGTATTGGACTGAAGAGGAGCTACTGTTCTTGTCAGTTTCTTAGCAGAGTTGAACTAGATATGACCCATGTGTGTAGGAAGCACAGTTCTTTTGTTCTGAGCAAGCTCACTGTTCGGACCCCATAGGATACACAGTCGAGTAGAAGAGTGCTCTTTTCTAAAAAGCAGTGTGTGTTTCTTGTTACGCGAGCTAGCGTTTGTTTCCCAGTCCTAAATGGAGTTGAATCACATGCAGTTTCTTGTCCTAGGAGCAAGAGTTGTTTTCTGGTAATAAGAGTCACTATTGTGCTCCTATTGCCATACACAGGGCAAATAGCACTGGCGTCTGTTCCCAGCTAGTACAGTGTATTGGACTGAAGAGGAGCTACCGTTCTTGTCAGTTTCCTAAGCAGAGTTGAACTAGATATGGCCCGTGTGTGTAGGAAGCACAGTTCTTTTTTTCTGAGCAATCTCACTTTTCTGGCCCTATAGGAAACACAGTAGAGTAGAAGAGTGCTCTTTTCTCAAAAGCAGAGTGTGTTTCTTGTAAGGCGAGCTAGCATTTGTTTCCCAGTCCTAAACACAGTTGAATCACATGCAGTTTTTGGTCCTACGAGCAAGAGTTGTTTTCTGGTAAGGAAAGTCACTACTCCGCTCCCTTTGCCATACTCAGTGCAAATAGCACTCGCGTCTGTTCCCAGCAAGTACAGTGTATTGGAATGAAGCGGAGCTACTGTTCTTGTCAGTTTCCTAAGCAGAGTTGAACTAGATATGGCCCATGTGTGTAGGAAGCACAGTTCTTTTGTTCTGAGCAAGCTCACGGTTCGGACCCCATAGGAGACACATTAGAGTAGAAGAGTGCTCTTTTCTCAAAAGGAGAGTGTGTTTCTTGTAACGCGAGATAGTGTTTCTTTTCCAGTCAAAAATGGAGTTGAATCCCATGCAATTTCTGGTCCTACGAACAAGAGTTGTTTTCTGGTAAGAAGAGTCACTATTGCGCTCCCATTGTCATACACAGGGCAAATAGCACTGGCGTCTGTTCCCAGCAAGTACAGTGTATTGGACTGAAGTGGAGCTACTGTTCTTGTCAGTTTCCTAAGCAGAGTTGAATTAGATATGGCCCCTGTGTGTAGGAAGCACAGTTCTTTTGTTCTGAGCAAGCTCACTGTTCGGACCCCATAGAAAAGACATTAGAGTAGAAGAGTGCTCTTTTCTCAAAAGCAGAGTGTGTTTCTTATAAGGCGAGCTAGTGTTTGTTTCCCAGTCAGAAATGGAGTTGAATCCCATGCAATTTCTGGTCCTATGAGCAAGAAGTGTTTTCTGATAAGAAGAGTCACTATTGCGCTCCTATTGCCATACACAGTGCAAGTAGCACTCGCGTCTGTTCCCAGCTAGTACAGTGTATTGGACTGAAGAGGAGCTACCGTTCTTGTCAGTTTCCTAAGCAGAGTTGAACTAGATATGGCCCGTGTGTGTAGGAAGCACAGTTCTTTTGTTCTGAGCAAGCTCACTCTTCGGACCCCATAGGAAACACAGTAGAGTAGAAGAGTGCTCTTTTATCAAAAGCAGAGTTTCTTTCTTGTAAGGCGAGCTAGCGTTTGTTTCCCAGTCCTAAATGGAGTTGAATCACATGCAGTTTTTGGTCCTATGAGCAAGAGTTGTTTTCTGGTTAAAAAAAAAGTCACTATTGCGCTCTCATTTCCATACACAATGCAAATAGCACTCGCGTCTGTTCCCAGCAACTACAGTGTATTGGACTGAAGAGGAGCTACTGTTCTTGTCAGTTTCCTAAGCAGAGTTGAACTAGATATGGCCCGTGTGTGTAGGAAGCACAGTTCTTTTGTTCTGAGCAAGCTCACTCTTCGGACCCCATAGGAAACACAGTAGAGTAGAAGAGTGCTCTTTTCTCAAAAGCAGAGTGTGTTTCTTGTAAGGCGAGCTAGCATTTGTTTCCCAGTCCTAAATGGAATTGAATCACATGCAGTTTTTGGTCCTACGAGCAAGAGTTGTTTTCTGGTAGGAAAGTCACTACTGCGCTCCCTTTGCCATACACAGTGCAAATAGCACACGCGTTTGTTCCCAGCAAAAACAGTGTATTGGACTGAAGAGGAGCTACTGTTCTTGTCAGTTTCCTAAGCGGAGTTGAACTAGATATGGCCCATGTGTGTAGGAAGCACAGTTCTTTTGTTCTGAGTAAGCTCACTGTTCGGACCCCATAGGAAACACAGTAGAGTAGAAGAGTGCTCTTTTCTCAAAAGGAGAGTGTGTTTCTTGTAAGGAGAGCTAGCGTTTGTTTCCCACTCCTAAATGGAGTTGAATCTCATGCAGTTTCTTGTCCTACGAGCAAGAGTTGTTTTCTGGTAAGAAGAGTCACTATTGCGCTCCCATTGTCATACACAGGGCAAATAGCACTGGCGTCTGTTCCCAGCATATAGAGTGTATTGGACTGAAGAGGATCTACTGTTCTTGTCAGTTTCCTAAGCAGAATTGTACTAGATATAGCCGTATTTGTAGGAAGCACAGTTCTTTTGTTCTGAGCAAACTCACTGTTCTGGCCCTATAGGAAACACAGTAGAGTAGAAGAGTGCTCTTTTCTCAAAAGCAGAGTGTGTTTCTTGTAAGGCGAGCTAGCGTTTGTTTCCCAGTCCTTAATGGAGTTGAATCACATGCAGTTTTTGGTCCTATGAGCAAGAGTTGTTTTCTCGTAAGAAAAGTCACTATTGCGCTCCCATTGCCATACACAGTGCAAATAGCACTGGCGTCTGTTCCAGCAAGTACAGTGTATTGGACTGAAGAGGAGCTACTGTTCTTGTCAGTTTCCTAAGCAGAGTTGAACTAGATATGGCCCCTGTGTGTAGGAAGCACAGTTCTTTTGTTCTGAGCAAGCTCATCGTTCCGACCCCATATGAACCACAGTAGAATAGAATACTGCTCTTTTCTCAAAAGCAGAGTGTGTTTCTTGTAAGGCGAGCTAGCGTTTGTTTCCCAGTCCTAAATGGAGTTGAATCACATGCAGTTTTTGGTCCTACGAACAAGAGTTTTTTTCTGGTAAGGAAAGACACTATTGTGCTCCCTTTGCCATACACAGTGCAAATAGCACTCGCGTCTGTTCCTAGCAAGTACAGTGTATTGCACTTAAGAGGAGCTACTGTTCTTGTCAGTTTCGAAAGCAGAGTTGAACTAGATATGGCCCGTGTGTGTAGGAAGCCCAGTTCTTTTGTTCTGAGCAAGCTCACTGTTCGGACCCCATAGGATTCACAGTCGAGTAGAAGAGTGCTCTTTTCTCAAAAGCAGAGTGTGTTTCTTGTTAGGCGAGCTAGCGTTTGTTTCCCAGTCCTAAATGGAGTTGAATCACATGCAGTTTCTTGTCCCACGAGCAAGAGTTGTTTTCTGGTAATAAGAGTCACTATTGCGCTCCCATTGTCATAAACAGGGCAAATAGCACTGGTGTCTGTTCCCAGAATGTACAGTGTATTGCACTGAACAGGAGCTACTGTTCTTTTCAGTTTCCTAAGCAGAATTGAACTAGATATGGCAGGATTTGTAGGAAGCACAGTTCTTTTGTTCTGAGCAATCTCAGTGTTCTGGCCCTATAGGAAACACAGTAGAGTAGAAGAGTGCTCTTTTCTCAAAAGCAGAGTGTGTTTCTTGTAAGGCGAGCTAGCATTTGTTTCCCAGTCCTAAACGGATTTGAATCACATGCAGTTTTTGGTCCTACGAGCAAGAGTTGTTTTCTGGTAAGGAAAGTCACTATTGAGCTCCCATTTCCATACTCAGTGCAAATAGCACTCGCGTCTGTTCCCAGCAAGTACAGTGTATTGGACTGAAGCGGATCTACTGTTCTTGTCAGTTTCATAAGCAGAGTTGAACTAGATATGGCCCATGTGTGTAGGAAGCACAGTTCTTTTGTTCTGAGCAAGCTCACTATTCGGACCCCATAGGAAACACATTAGAGTAGAAGAGTGCTCTTTTCTCAAAATCAGAGTGTGTTTCTTATAAGGCGAGCTAGTATTTGTTTCCCAGTCTGAAATGGAGTTGAATCCCATGCAATTTCTGGTCCTATGAGCAAGAGGTGTTTTCTGATAAGAAAAGTCACTATTGTGCTCCTATTGCCATATACAGTGCAAGTAGCACTCGCGTCTGTTCCCAGCCAGTACAGTGTATTGGACTGAAGAGGAGCTACCGTTCTTGTCAGTTTCCTAAGCAGAGTTGAAGTAGATATGGCCCGTGTGTGTAGGAAGCACAGTTCTTTTGTTCTGAGCAAGCTCATTCTTCGGACCCCATAGGAAACACAGTAGAGTAGAAGAGTGCTCTTTTCTCAAAAGCAGAGTGTGTTTCTTGTAAGGCAAGCTAGCGTTTGTTTCCCAGTCCTAAATGGAGTTGAATCACATCCTGTTTTGGGTACTACGAGCAAGAGTTGTTTTCTGGTAAGGAAAGTCACTATTGCACTCCCATTGCCATACACAGTGCAAATAGCCCTCGCGTCTGTTCCCAGCAAGTACAGTGTATTGGATTGAAGAGGAGCTGCTGTTCTTGTCAATTTCCTAAGCAGAGTTGAACTAGATATGGCCACCTGTGTGTAGAAAGCACAGTTCTTTTGCTCTGAGCAAGCTCACTGTTCCGAGCCCATAGAATACACAGTAGAGTAGAAGAGTGCTCTTTTCTCAAAAGCAGAGTGTGTTTCTTGTAAGGCAAGCTAGTGTTTGTTTCCCAGTCCTAAATGGAGTTGAATCACATACAGTTTCTGGTCCTATGAGCAAGAGTTGTTTTCTGGTAAGAAGAGTCACTATTGTGCTCCCATTGTCATACAGAGAGCAAATAGCCCTGGCATCTGTTCCCAGCATGTACAGTGTATTGGACTGAAGAAGATCTACTGTTCTTTTCAGTTTCCTAAGCAGAGTTGAACTAGATATGGCCCCTGTGTGTAGGAAGCACAGTACTTTTGTTCTGAGCAAGCACACTGTTCGGACCCCATAGGAAACACAGTAGAGTAGAAGTGTGCTCTTTTCTCAAAAGCAGAGTGTGTTTCTTGTAAGGCGAGCTAGTGTTTGTTTCCCAGTCAGAAATGGAGTTGAATCCCATGCAGTTTCTTGGCCTATGAGTAAGAGTTGTTTTCTGATAAGAAGAGTCACTATTGTGCTCCTATTGCCATAAACAGGGCAAATAGCACTCGCGTCTGTTCCCAGCTAGTACAGTGTATTGGACTGAAGAGGAGCTACCATTCTTGTCAGTTTCCTAAGCAGAGTTGAAATAGATATGGCCCGGGTGTGTAGGAAGCACAGTTCTTTTGTTCTGAGCAAGCACACTGTTCAGACCCCCTAGGAAACACAGTAGAGTAGAAGAGTGCTCTTTTCTCAAAAGCATAGTGTTTTTCTTATTAGGCGAGCTAGCGTTTGTTTCCCAGTCCTAAATGGAGTTGAATCACATGCAGATTCTTGTCCTACGAGCAAGAGTTGTTTTCTGGTAAGAAGAGTCACTATTGTGCTCCCATTGTCATACACGGTGCAAATAGCTCTGGCGTCTGTTCCCAGCATGTACAGTGTATTGGACTGAACAGGAGCTACTGTTCTTTTCAGTTTCCTAAGCAGAATTGAACTAGATATTGCCCGTGTGTGTAGGAAGCACAGTTCTTTTGTTCTGAGCAAGCTCACTGTTCGGACCCCATAGAAAACACAGTAGAGTAGAAGAGAGCTCTTTTCTCAAAAGCAGAGTGTGTTTCTTGTAAGGCGAGCTAGCGTTTGTTTCCCAGTCCTAAATGGAGTTGAATCACATGCAGTTTTTGGTCCTACGAGCAAGAGTTGTTTTCTGGTAATAAAGTCACTGTTGCACTCCCATTGCCATACACAGTGTAAATAGAATCGCATCTGTTCCCAGCAAGTACAGGGTTTTGGACTGAAGCGGAGCTACTGTTCTTGTCAGTTTCCTAAGCAGAGTTGAACTAGATATGGCACGTGTGTGTAGGAAGCCCAGTTCTTTTGTTCTGAGCAAGCTCACTGTTCGGAACCCATAGGATACACAGTCGAGTAGAAGAGTGCTCTTTTCTCAAAAGCAGAGTGTGTTTCTTGTTACGTGAGCTAGCCTTTGTTTCCTAGTCCTAAAAGGAGTTGAATCACATGCAGTTTCTTGTCCTTCGAGCAAGAGTTTTTTCTGGTAATAAGAGTCACTATTGTGCTCCCATTGTTATACACAGGGCAAATAGCACTGGTGTCTGTTCCCAGAATGTACAGTGTATTGCACTGAACAGGAGCTACTGTTCTTTTCAGTATCTTAAGCAGAATTGAACTAGATATGGCAGTATTTGTATGAAGCACAGTTCTTTTTTCTGAGCAAGCTCACTGTTCTGGCCCTATAGGAAACACAGTAGAGTAGAAGAGTGCTCTTTTCTCAAAAGCAGAGTGTGCTTCTTGTAAGGCGAGCTAGCATTTGTTTCCCAGGCCTAAACGGAGTTGAATCACATGCAGTTTTTGGTCCTACGAGCAAGAGTTGTTTTCTGGTAAGGAAAGTCACTATTGAGCTCCCATTTCCATACTCAGTGCAAATAGCATTCGCGTCTGTTCCCAACAAATACAGTGTATTGGATTGAAGAGGAGCTACTGTTCTTGTCAGTTTCCTAAGCAGAGTTGAACTAGATATGGCCCATGTGTGTAGGAAGCACAGTTCTTTTGTTCGGAGCAAGCTCACTATTCGGACCCCATAGGAAACACATTAGAGTAAAAGAGTGCTCTTTTCTCAAAAGGAATGTGTGTTTCTTGTAACGCGAGCTAGTGTTTGATTTCCAGTCAGAAATGGAGTTGAATCCCATGCAGTTTCTGGTCCTACGAGCAAGAGTTGTTTTCTGGTAAGAAGAGTCACTATTGCGCTCCCATTTTCATACACAGGGCAAATAGCACTGGCGTCTGTTCCCAGCAAGTACAGTGTATTGGACTGAAGTGGAGCTACTGTTCTTGTCAGTTTCCTAAGCAGAGTTGAACTAGATATGGCCCCTGTGTGTAGGAATCACAGTTCTTTTGTTCTGAGCAAGCTCTCAGTTAGGACAACATAGAAAAGACATTAGAGTAGAAGAGTGCTCTTTTCTCAAAAGAAGAGTGTGTTTCTTATAAGGCGAGCTAGTGTTTGTTTCCCAGTAAGAAATGGAGTTGAATCCCATGCAGTTTCTGGTCCTATGAGCAAGAGTTGTTTTCTGGTAATAAAGTCACTATTGCGCTCCCATTACCATACACATTGCAAATAGCACTCGCGTCTGTTCCCAGCAAGTACAGTGTATTGGACTGAAGCAGAGCTACAGTTCTTGTCAGTTTCCTAAGCAGAGTTGAAATAGATATTGCCCGTGTGTGTAGGAAGCACAGTTCTTTTGTTCTGAGCAAGCTCACTGTTCGGACCCCATAGGAAACACAGTAGAGTAGAAGAGTGCTCTTTTCTCAAAAGCAGAGTGTGTTTTTTGTAAGGCGAGATAGCGTTTGTTTCCCAGTCCTAAATGGAGTTGAATCACATGCAGTTTTTTGTCCTATGACCAAGAGTTGTTTTCTGGTAAGGAAAGTCACTATTGTGCTCCCATTTACATACACAGTGCAAATAGCACTCGCGTCTGTTCCCAGCAAGTACAGTGTATTGGACTGAAGCGGAGCTACTGTTCTTGTCAGTTTCCTAAGCAGAGTTGAACTAGATATGGCCCCTGTGTGTAGGAAGCACAGTTCTTTTGTTCTGAGCAAGATCACTATTCGGACCCCATAGGAAACACAGTAGAGTAGAAGAGTGCTCTTTTCTCAAAAGCAGAGTGTGTTTCTTGTAAGGCGAGCTAGTGTTTGTTTCCCAGTCAGAAATGGAGTTGAATCCCATGCAGTTTCTGGTCCAATGAGCAAGAGTTGTTTTCTGATAAGAAGAATCACTATTATGCTCCTATTGCCATAGACAGTGCAAATAGCACTCACATATGTTCCCAGCAAGTACAGTGTATTGGACTCAATAGGAGCTACTGTTCTTGTCAGTTTCCTAAGCAGAGTTGAACTACATATGGTCCGTGTGTGTAGGAAGCACAGTTCTTTTGTTCTGAGCAAGCTCACTGTTCGGACCCCATAGGAAACACAGTAGAGTAGAAGAGTGCTCTTTTCTCAAAAGCAGAGTGTGTTTCTTGTAAGGTGAGCTAGCATTTGTTTCCCAGTCCTAAATGGAGCTGAATCACATGCCGTTTCTGGTCCTACGAGCAAGAGTTGTTTTCTGGTAAGAAGAGTCACTATTGTGCTACTATTGCCGTACACAGGGCAAATAGCACTCGAGTCTGTTCCCAGCAAGTACAGTGTATTGGACTGAATAGGAGCTACTGTTCTTGTCAGTTTCCTAAGCAGAGTTGAACTAGATATGGCCCGTGTGTGTAGGAAGCACAGTTCTTTTGTTCTGAGCAAGCTCAATGTTCGGACCCCATAGGAAACACAGTAGAGTAGAAGACTGCTCTTTTCTCAAAAGCAGAGTGTGTTTCTTGTAAGGCGAGCTAGTGTTTGTTTCCCTGTCAGAAATGGAGTTGAATACCATGCAGTTTCTTGTCCTATGAGTAAGAGTTGTTTTCTGATAAGAGGAGTCACTATTGTGCTACTATTGCCGTACACAGGGCAAATAGCACTCGAGTCTGTTCCCAGCAAGTACAGTGTATTGGACTGAAGAGGAGCTACCGTTCTTGTCAGTTTCCTAAGCAGAGTTGAACTAGATATGGCCCGTGTTTGTAGGAAGCACATTTCTTTTGTTCTGAGCAAGCTCACTGTTTTGGCCCCATAGGAAACACAGTAGAGTAGAAGAGTGCTCTTTTCTCAAAAGCAGAGTGTGTTTCTTGTTAGGCGAGCTAGCGTTTGTTTCCCAGTTCTAAATGGAGTTGAATCACATGCAGATTCTTGTCCTATGAGCAAGAGTTGTTTTCTGGTAAGAAGAGTCACTATTGCGCTCCCATTGTCATACACAGGGCAAATAGCTCTGGCATCTGTTCACAGCAAGTACAGTGTATTGGACTGAACAGGAGCTACTGTTCTTTTCAGTTTCCTAAGCATAATTGAACTAGATATGGCAGTATTTGTATGCAGCACAGTTCTTTTGTTCTGAGCAAGCTCCCTGTTCTGGCACTATAGGAAACACAGTAGAGTAGAAGAGTGCTCGTTTCTCAAAAGCAGAGCGTGTTTCTTGTAAGGCGAGCTAGTGTTTGTTTCCCAGTCAGAAATGGAGTTGAATCCCATGCAGTTTCTGGTCCTATGAGCAAGAGGTGTTTACTGGTAAGGAAAGTCACTATTGCGCTCCCATTTACATACACAGTGCAAATAGCACTCGCGTCTGTTCCCAGCAAGTACAGTGTATTGGACTGAATAGGAGCTACTGTTCTTGTCAGTTTCCTAAGCAGAGTTGAACTACATATGGTCCGTGTTTGTAGGACGCACAGTTTTTTTGTTCTGAGCAAGCTCACTGTTCAGACCCCAAAGGAAACACAGTAGAGTAGAAGAGTGCTCTTTTCTCAAAAGCAGAGTGTGTTTCTTGTAAGGCGAGCGAGCATTTGTTTCCCAGTCCTAAATGGAGCTGAATCACATGCAGTTTCTGGTCCTACGAGCAAGAGTTGTTTTCTGGTAAGGAAAGTGACTATTGCGCTCCCATTTCATACACAGTGCAAATAGCACTCGCGTCTGTTCCCAGCAAGTACAGTGTATTGGACTGAAGTGGAGCTACTGTTCTTGTCAGTTTCCTAAGCAGAGTTGAACTAGATATGGCCCGTGTGTGTAGGAAGCACAGTTCTTTTCTTCTGAGCAAGCTCACTGTTCGGACCACATAGAAAAGACATTAGAGTAGAAGAGTGCTCTTTTATGAAAATCAGAGTGTGTTTCTTATAAGGCGAGCTAGTGTTTGTTTCCCAGTCAGAAATGGAGTTGAATCCCATGCAGTTTCTGGTCCTATGAGCAAGAGGTGTTTTCTGATAAGAAGAGTCACTATTGTGCTCCTATTGCCATACACAGTGCAAATAGCACTCGCGTCTGTTCCCACCTAGTACAGTGTATTGGACTGAAGAGGAGCTACCGTTCTTGTCAGTTTCATAAGCAGAGTTGAACTAGATATGGCCCGTGTGTGTAGGAAGCACAGTTCTTTTGTTCTGAGCAAGCTCACTGTTTGGACCCCATAGGAAACACAGTAGAGTAGAAGAGTGCTCTTTTCTCAAAAGCAGAGTGTGTTTCTTGTAAGGCAAGCTAGCGTTTGTTTCCCAGTCCTAAATGGAGTTGAATCACATCCTGTTTTTGGTACTTGGAGCAAGAGTTGTTTTCTGGTAAGGAAAGTCACTATTGCACTCCCATTGCCATACACAGTGCAAATAGCACTCGCGTCTGTTCCCAGCAAGTACAGTGTATTGGACTGAAGAGGAGCTGCTGTTCTTGTCAATTTCCTAAGCAGAGTTGAACTAGATATGGCCCCTGTGTGTAGGAAGCACATTTCTTTTGTTCTGAGCAAGCTCACTGTTCCGACCCCATAGGATACACAGTAGAGTAGAAGTGTGCTCTTTTCTCAAAAGCAGAGTGTGTTTCTTCTAAGGAGAGCTAGTGTTTGTTTCCCAGTCAGAAATGGAGTTGAATCCCATGCAGTTTCTTGTCCTATGAGTAAGAGCTGTTTTCTGATAAGAATCACTATTGTGCTCCTATTGCCATACACAGGGCAAATAGCACTGGCGTCTGTTCCCAGCTAGTACAGTGTATTGGACTGAAGAGGAGCTACCGTTCTTGTCAGTTTCCTAAGCAGAGTTGAACTAGATATGGCCCGTGTGTGTAGGAAGCACAGTTCTTTTGTTCTGAGCAAGCTCAATGCTCGGACCCCATAGGAAACAAAGTAGAGTAGAAGAGTGCTCTTTTCTCAAAAGCAGAGTGTGTTTCTTGTAAGGCGAACTAGCATTTGTTTCCCAGTCCTAAATGGAGTTGAATCACATGCAGTTTTTGGTCCTACGAGCAAGAGTTGTTTTCTGGTAATAAAGTCACTGTTGCACTCCCATTGCCATACACAGTGCAAATAGCACTCGCATCTGTTTCCAGCAAGTACAGTGTATTGGACTGAAGCAGAGCTACTGTTCTTGTCAGTTTCCTAAGCAGAGTTGAACTAGATATGGCCCGTGTGTGTAGGAAGCCCAGTTCTTTTGTTCTGAGCAAGCTCACTTTTCGGACCCCATAGGATACACAGTCGAGTAGAAGAGTGCTCTTTTCTCAAAAGCAGAGTGTGTTTCTTGTTACGTGAGCTAGCGTTTGTTTCCCAGTCCTAAATGGAGTTGAATCACATGCAGTTTCTTGTCCTACGAGCAAGAGTTGTTTTCTGGTAATAAGAGTCACTATTGTGCTCCCATTTTCATACACAGGGCAAATAGCACTGGCGTCTGTTCCCAGAATGTACAGTGTATTGCACTGAACAGGAGCTACTGTTGTTTTCAGTTTCCTAAGCAGAATTGAACTAGATATGGCAGTATTTGTATGAAGCACAGTTCTTTTCTTCTGAGCAATCTCACTGTTCTGGCCCTATAGGAAACACATTAGAGTAGAAGAGTGCTCTTTTCTCAAAAGCAGAGTGTGTATCTTGTAAGGCGAGCTAGCATTTGTTTCCCAGTCCTAAACGGATTTGAATCACATGCAGTTTTTGGTACTACGATCAAGAGTTGTTTTCTGGTAAGGAAGGTCACTATTGCGCTCCCATTTCCATACTCAGTGCAAATAGCACTCGCGTCTGTTCCCAGCAAGTACAGTGTATTGGACTGAAGCGGAGCTACTGTTCTTGTCAGTTTCCTAAGCAGAGTTGAAATAGATATGGCCCATGAGTGTAAGAAGCACAGTTCTTTTGTTCTGAGCAAGGTCACTATTCGGACCCCATAGGAAACACAGTAGAGTAGAAGACTGCTCTTTTCTCAAAAGGAGAGCGTGTTTCTTGTAACGCGAGCTAGTGTTTTTTTTTCCAGTCAGAAATGGAGTTGAAACCCATGCAGTTTCTGGTCCTACGAGCAAGAGTTGTTTTCTGGTAAGAAGAGTCACTATTGCGCTCCCATTGTCATACACAGGGTAAATAGCACTGGCGTCTGTTCCCAGCAAGTACAGTGTATTGGACTGAAGTGGAGCTACTGTTCTTGTCAGTTTCCTAAGCAGAGTTGAACTAGATATGGCCCGTGTGTGTAGGAAGCACAGTTCTTTTGTTCTGAGCAAGCTCACTGTTCGGACCCCATAGAAAAGACATTAGAGTAGAAGAGTGCTCTTTTATGAAAATCAGAGTGTGTTTCTTATAAGGCGAGCTAGTGTTTGTTTCCCAGTCAGAAATGGAGTTGAATCCCATGCAGTTTCTGGTCCTATGAGCAAGAGGTGTTTTCTGATAAGAAGAGTCACTATTGTGCTCCTATTGCCATACACAGTGCAAATAGCACTCGCGTCTGTTCCCAGCTAGTACAGTGTATTGGACTGAAGAGGAGCTACCGTTCTTGTCAGTTTCATAAGCAGAGTTGAACTAGATATGGCCCGTGTGTGTAGGAAGCACAGTTCTTTTGTTCTGAGCAAGCTCACTCTTCGGACCCCATAGGAAACACAGTAGAGTAGAAGAGTGCTCTTTTCTCAAAAGCAGAGTGTGTTTCTTGTAAGGCAAGCTAGCGTTTGTTTCCCAGTCCTAAATGGAGTTGAATCACATCCAGTTTTTTGTCCTATGACCAAGAGTTTTTTTCTGGAAAGGAAAGTCACTATTGTGCTCCCATTTACATACACAGTGCAAATAGCACTCGCGTCTGTTCCCAGCAAGTACAGTGTATTGGACTGAAGCGGAGCTACTGTTCTTGTCAGTTTCCTAAGCAGAGTTGAACTAGATATGGCCCCTGTGTGTAGGAAGCACAGTTCTTTTGTTCTGAGCAAGATCACTATTCGGACCCCGTAGGAAACACAGTAGAGTAGAAGAGTGCTCTTTTCTCAAAATCAGAGTGTCTTTCTTGTAAGGCGAGCTAGTGTTTGTTTCCCAGTCAGAAATGGAATTGAATCCCATGCAGTTTCTGGTCCTATGAGCAAGAGTTGTTTTCTGGTTAAAAAAAAAGTCACTATTGCGCTCTCATTTCCATACACAATGCAAATAGCACTCGCGTCTGTTCCCAGCTACTACAGTGTATTGGACTGAAGAGGAGCTACTGTTCTTGTCAGTTTCCTAAGCAGAGTTGAACTAGATATGGCCCCTGTGTGTAGGGAGCACAGTTCTTTTGTTCTGAGCAAGCTCACTGTTCGGACCTTATAGAAACACAGAAGAATAGAAGAGTGCTCTTTTCTCAAAAGCAGAGTGTGTTTCTTGTTAGGCAAGCTAGTGTTTGTTTTCCAGTCAGAAATGGAGTTGAATCCTATGCAGTTTCTGGTCCTACGAGCAAGAGTTGTTTTCTGGTAAGAAGAGTCACTATTGCGCTCCCATTGTCATACACTGGGCAAATAGCACTGGCGTTTGTTCCCAGCAAGTACAGTGTATTGGACTGAAGTGGAGCTACTGTTCTTGTCAGTTTCCTAAGCAGAGTTGAACTAGATATGGCCCCTGTGTGTAGGAAGCACAGTTCTTTTGTTCTGAGCAAGCTCACTGTTCGGACCCCATAGGAAACACAGTAGAGTAGAAGAGTGCTCTTTTCTCAAAAGCAGAGTGTGTTTCTTCTAAGGAGAGCTAGTGTTTGTTTCCCAGTCCTAAATGGAGTTGAATCCCATGCAGTTTCTTGTCCTATGAGTAAGAGCTGTTTTCTGATAAGAAGAGTCACTATTGTGCTCCTATTGCCATACACAGGGCAAATAGCACTGGCGTCTGTTCCCAGCTAGTACAGTGTATTGGACTGAAGAGGAGCTACCGTTCTTGTCAGTTTCCTAAGCAGAGTTGAACTAGATATGGCCCGTGTGTGTAGGAAGCACAGTTCTTTTGTTCTGAGCAAGCTCACTGTTCGGACACCGTAGGAAACACAGTAGAGTAGAAGAGTGCTCTTTTCTCAAAAGCAGAGTGTGTTTCTTGTAAGGCGAGCTAGCCTTTGTTTCCCAGTCCTAAATGGAGTTGAATCACATCCAGTTTTTGGTACTACGAGCAAGAGTTGTTTTCTGGTAATAAAGTCACTGTTGCGCTCCCATTGCAATACACAGTGCAAATAGCACTCGCATCTGTTCCCAGCAAGTACAGTGTATTGGACTGAAGCGGAGCTACTGTTCTTGTCAGTTTCCTAAGCAGAGTTGAACTAGATATGGCCCATGTGTGTAGGAAGCACAGTTCTTTTGTTCTGAGCAAGCTCACTCTTCGGACCCCATAGAAAACACAGTAGAGTAGAAGAGTGCTCTTTTCTCAAAAGCAGAGTGTGTTTTTTGTAAGGCGAGCTAGTGTTTGTTTCCCAGTCAGTAATGGAGTTGAATCCCATGCAGTTTCTGGTCCTACGAGCAAGAGTTGTTTTCTGGTAAGGAAAGTCACTATTGCGCTCCCATTGCCATACACAGTGCAAATAGCCCTCGCATCTGTTCCCAGCAAGTACAGTGTATTGGACTGAAGCGGACCTACTGTTCTTGTCAGTTTCCTAAGCAGAGATGAACTAGATATGGCCCGTGTGTGTAGGAAGCACAGTACTTTTGTTCTGAGCAAGCTCACTGTTCAGACCCCCTAGAAAACACAGTAGAGTAGAAGAGTGCTCTTTTCTCAAAAGCAAAGTGTGTTTTTTGTAATGCGAGATAGCGTTTGTTTCCCAGTCCTAAATGGAGTTGAATCACATCCAGTTTTTTGTCCTATGACCAAGAGTTTTTTTCTGGAAAGGAAAGTCACTATTGTGCTCCCATTTACAAACACAGTGCAAATAGCACTCGCGTCTGTTCCCAGCAAGTACAGTGTATTGGACTGAAGCGGAGCTACTGTTCTTGTCAGTTTCCTAAGCAGAGTTGAACTAGATATGGCCCCTGTGTGTAGGAGGCACAGTTCTTTTGTTCTGAGCAAGATCACTATTCGGACCCCGTAGGAAACACAGTAGAGTAGAAGAGTGCTCTTTTCTCAAAATCAGAGTGTCTTTCTTGTAAGGCGAGCTAGTGTTTGTTTCCCAGTCAGAAATGGAATTGAATCCCATGCAGTTTCTGGTCCTATGAGCAAGAGTTGTTTTCTGATAAGAAGAGTCACTATTGTGCTCCTATTGCCATACACAGTGCAAATAGCACTGGCGTCTGTTCCCAGCAAGTACAGTGTATTGGACTGAATAGGAGCTACTGTTCTTGTCAGTTTCCTAAGCAGAGTTGAACTATATATGGTCCGTGTGTGTAGGAAGCACAGTTCTTGGTTCTGAGCAAGCTCACTGTTCGGACCCCATAGGAAACACAGTAGAGTAGAAGAGTGCTCTTTTCTCAAAAGCAGAGTTTCTTTCTTGTAAGGCGAGCAAGCATTTGTTTCCCAGTCCTAAATGGAGTTGAATCACATGCAGTTTTTGGTCCTATGAGCAAGAGTTGTTTTCTGGTTATAAAAAAAGTCACTATTGCGCTCTCATTTCCATACACAATGCAAATAACACTCGCGTCTGTTCCCAGCAACTACAGTGTATTGGACTGAAGAGGAGCTACTGTTCTTGTCAGTTTCCTAAGCAGAGTTGAACGAGATATGGCCCATGTGTGTAGGAAGCACAGTTCTTTTGTTCTGAGCAAGCTCACTGTTCGGACCCCATAGGAAGCACATTAGAGTAGAAGAGTGCTCTTTTCTCAAAAGGAGTGTGTGTTTCTTGTAAGGAGAGCTAGCGTTTGTTTCCCAGTCCTAAATGGAGTTGAATCTCATGCAGTTTCTTGTCCTACGAGCAAGAGTTGTTTTCTGGTAAGAAGAGTCACTATTCGCTCCCATTGTCATACACAGGGCAAATAGCACTGGCGTCTGTTCCCAGCATATACAGTGTATTGGACTGAAGACGATCTACTGTTTTGTCAGTTTCCTAAGCAGAATTGTACTAGATATAGCCGTATTTGTAGGAAGCACAGTTCTTTTGTTCTGAGCAAACTCACTGTTCTGGCCCTATAGGAAACACAGTAGAGTAGAAGAGTGCTCTTTTCTCAAAAGCAGAGTTTGTTTCCTGTAAGGCGAGCTAGCTTTTGTTTCCCAGTCCTAAATGGAGTTGAATCACATGCAGTTTTTGGTCCTATGAGCAAGAGTTGTTTTCTGGTAAGGAAAGTCACTATTGCGCTCCCATTTCCATACACAGTGCAAATAGCAATCGCATCTGTTCCCAGGAAGTACAGTGTATTGGACTGAAGCGGAGCTACTGTTCTTGTCAGTTTCCTAAGCAGAGTTGAACTAGATATGGCCCCTGTGTGTAGGGAGCACAGTTCTTTTGTTCTGAGCAAGCTCACTGTTCGGACCATATAGAAACACAGAAGAATACAAGAGTGCTCTTTTCTCAAAAGCAGAGTGTGTTTCTTGTTAGGCAAGCTAGTGTTTGTTTCCCAGTCAGAAATGGAGTTGAACCCCATGCAATTTCTGGTCCTATGAGCAAGAAGTGTTTTCTGATAAAGGAGTCACTATTGCGCTCCTATTGCCATACACAGTGCAAGTAGCACTCGCGTCTTTTCCCAGCTAGTACAGTGTATAGGACTGAAGAGGAGCTACCGTTCTTGTCAGTTTCCTAAGCAGAGTTGAACTAGGTATGGCCCGTGTGTGTAGGAAGCACAGTTCTTTTGTTCTGAGCAAGCTCACTCTTCGGACCCCATAGGAAACACAGTAGAGTAGAAGAGTGCTCTTTTATCAAAAGCAGAGTTTCTTTCTTGTAAGGCGAGCTAGCGTTTGTTTCCCAGTCCTAAATGGAGTTGAATCACATGCAGTTTTTGGTCCTATGAGCAAGAGTTGTTTTCTGGTTAAAAAAAAAGTCACTATTGCGCTCTCATTTCCATACACAATGCAAATAGCACTCGCGTCTGTTCCCAGCAACTACAGTGTATTGGACTGAAGAGGAGCTACTGTTCTTGTCAGTTTCCTAAGCAGAGTTGAACTAGATATGGCCCATGTGTGTAGTAAGCACAGTTCTTTTGTTCTGAGCAAGCTCACTGTTCGGACCCCATAGGAAAAACAGTAGAGTAGAAGAGTGCTCTTTTCTCAAAAGCAGAGTGTGTTTCTTGTAAGGCGAGCTAGCGTTTGTTTCCCAGTCCTAAATGGAGTTGAATCACATGCAGTTTCTTGTCCTACGAGCAAGAGTTGTTTTCTGGTAAGAAGAGTCACTATTGTGCTCCCATTGTCATACACAGGGCAAATAGCACTGGCGTCTGTTCCCAGCATGTACAGTGTATTGGACTGAAGAGGATCTACTGTTCTTGTCAGTTTCCTAAGCAGAATTGTACTAGATATAGCCGTATTTGTAGGAAGCACAGTTCTTTTGTTCTGAGAAAAATCACTGTTTTGGCCCTATAGGAAACACAGTAGAGTAGAAGAGTGCTCTTTTCTCAAAAGCAGAGTGTGTTTCTTGTAAGGCGAGCTAGCTTTTGTTTCCCAGTCCTAAATGGCGTTGAATCACATGCAGTTTTTGGTCCTATGAGCACGAGTTGTTTTCTGGTAAGGAAAGTCACTATTGCGCTCCCATTTCCATACACAGTGCAAATAGCAATCGCATCTGTTCCCAGGAAGTACAGTGTATTGGACTGAAGCGGAGCTACTGTTCTTGTCAGTTTCCTAAGCAGAGTTGAACTAGATATGGCCCCTGTGTGTAGGGAGCACAGTTCTTTTGTTCTGAGCAAGCTCACTGTTCGGACCTTATAGAAACACAGAAGAATAGAAGAGTGCTCTTTTCTCAAAGCAGAGTGTGTTTCTTGTTAGGCAAGCTAGTGTTTGTTTTCCAGTCAGAAATGGAGTTGAATCCTATGCAGTTTCTGGTCCTACGAGCAAGAGTTGTTTTCTGGTAAGAAGAGTCACTATTGCGCTCCCATTGTCATACACTGGGCAAATAGCACTGGCGTCTGTTCCCAGCAAGTACAGTGTATTGGACTGAAGTGGAGCTACTGTTCTTGTCAGTTTCCTAAGCAGAGTTGAACTAGATATGGCCCCTGTGTGTAGGAAGCACAGTTCTTTTGTTCTGAGCAAGCTCACTGTTCGGACCCCTTAGGAAACACAGTAGAGTAGAAGAGTGCTCTTTTCTCAAAAGCAGAGTGTGTTTCTTCTAAGGAGAGCTAGTGTTTGTTTCCCAGTCCTAAATGGAGTTGAATCCCATGCAGTTTCTTGTCCTATGAGTAAGAGCTGTTTTCTGATAAGAAGAGTCACTATTGTGCTCCTATTGCCATACACAGGGCAAATAGCACTGGCGTCTGTTCCCAGCTAGTACAGTGTATTGGACTGAAGAGGAGCTACCGTTCTTGTCAGTTTCCTAAGCAGAGTTGAACTAGATATGGCCCGTGTGTGTAGGAAGCACAGTTCTTTTGTTCTGAGCAAGCTCACTGTTCGGACACCGTAGGAAACACAGTAGAGTAGAAGAGTGCTCTTTTCTCAAAAGCAGAGTGTGTTTCTTGTAAGGCGAGCTAGCCTTTGTTTCCCAGTCCTAAATGGAGTTGAATCACATCCAGTTTTTGGTACTACGAGCAAGAGTTGTTTTCTGGTAATAAAGTCACTGTTGCGCTCCCATTGCAATACACAGTGCAAATAGCACTCGCATCTGTTCCCAGCAAGTACAGTGTATTGGACTGAAGCGGAGCTACTGTTCTTGTCAGTTTCCTAAGCAGAGTTGAACTAGATATGGCCCATGTGTGTAGGAAGCACAGTTCTTTTGTTCTGAGCAAGCTCACTCTTCGGACCCCATAGAAAACACAGTAGAGTAGAAGAGTGCTCTTTTCTCAAAAGCAGAGTGTGTTTTTTGTAAGGCGAGCTAGTGTTTGTTTCCCAGTCAGTAATGGAGTTGAATCCCATGCAGTTTCTGGTCCTACGAGCAAGAGTTGTTTTCTGGTAAGGAAAGTCACTATTGCGCTCCCATTGCCATACACAGTGCAAATAGCCCTCGCATCTGTTCCCAGCAAGTACAGTGTATTGGACTGAAGCGGACCTACTGTTCTTGTCAGTTTCCTAAGCAGAGATGAACTAGATATGGCCCGCGTGTGTAGGAAGCACAGTTCTTTTGTTCTGAGCAAGCTCACTGTTCAGACCCCCTAGAAAACACAGTAGAGTAGAAGAGTGCTCTTTTCTCAAAAGCAAAGTGTGTTTTTTGTAATGCGAGATAGCGTTTGTTTCCCAGTCCTAAATGGAGTTGAATCACATCCAGTTTTTTGTCCTATGACCAAGAGTTTTTTTCTGGAAAGGAAAGTCACTATTGTGCTCCCATTTACAAACACAGTGCAAATAGCACTCGCGTCTGTTCCCAGCAAGTACAGTGTATTGGACTGAAGCGGAGCTACTGTTCTTGTCAGTTTCCTAAGCAGAGTTGAACTAGATATGGCCCCTGTGTGTAGGAGGCACAGTTCTTTTGTTCTGAGCAAGATCACTATTCGGACCCCGTAGGAAACACAGTAGAGTAGAAGAGTGCTCTTTTCTCAAAATCAGAGTGTCTTTCTTGTAAGGCGAGCTAGTGTTTGTTTCCCAGTCAGAAATGGAATTGAATCCCATGCAGTTTCTGGTCCTATGAGCAAGAGTTGTTTTCTGATAAGAAGAGTCACTATTGTGCTCCTATTGCCATACACAGTGCAAATAGCACTGGCGTCTGTTCCCAGCAAGTACAGTGTATTGGACTGAATAGGAGCTACTGTTCTTGTCAGTTTCCTAAGCAGAGTTGAACTATATATGGTCCGTGTGTGTAGGAAGCACAGTTCTTGGTTCTGAGCAAGCTCACTGTTCGGACCCCATAGGAAACACAGTAGAGTAGAAGAGTGCTCTTTTCTCAAAAGCAGAGTTTCTTTCTTGTAAGGCGAGCAAGCATTTGTTTCCCAGTCCTAAATGGAGTTGAATCACATGCAGTTTTTGGTCCTATGAGCAAGAGTTGTTTTCTGGTTATAAAAAAAGTCACTATTGCGCTCTCATTTCCATACACAATGCAAATAACACTCGCGTCTGTTCCCAGCAACTACAGTGTATTGGACTGAAGAGGAGCTACTGTTCTTGTCAGTTTCCTAAGCAGAGTTGAACGAGATATGGCCCATGTGTGTAGGAAGCACAGTTCTTTTGTTCTGAGCAAGCTCACTGTTCGGACCCCATAGGAAGCACATTAGAGTAGAAGAGTGCTCTTTTCTCAAAAGGAGAGTGTGTTTCTTGTAAGGAGAGCTAGCGTTTGTTTCCCAGTCCTAAATGGAGTTGAATCTCATGCAGTTTCTTGTCCTACGAGCAAGAGTTGTTTTCTGGTAAGAAGAGTCACTATTCGCTCCCATTGTCATACACAGGGCAAATAGCACTGGCGTCTGTTCCCAGCATATACAGTGTATTGGACTGAAGACGATCTACTGTTTTGTCAGTTTCCTAAGCAGAATTGTACTAGATATAGCCGTATTTGTAGGAAGCACAGTTCTTTTGTTCTGAGCAAACTCACTGTTCTGGCCCTATAGGAAACACAGTAGAGTAGAAGAGTGCTCTTTTCTCAAAAGCAGAGTTTGTTTCCTGTAAGGCGAGCTAGCTTTTGTTTCCCAGTCCTAAATGGAGTTGAATCACATGCAGTTTTTGGTCCTATGAGCAAGAGTTGTTTTCTGGTAAGGAAAGTCACTATTGCGCTCCCATTTCCATACACAGTGCAAATAGCAATCGCATCTGTTCCCAGGAAGTACAGTGTATTGGACTGAAGCGGAGCTACTGTTCTTGTCAGTTTCCTAAGCAGAGTTGAACTAGATATGGCCCCTGTGTGTAGGGAGCACAGTTCTTTTGTTCTGAGCAAGCTCACTGTTCGGACCATATAGAAACACAGAAGAATACAAGAGTGCTCTTTTCTCAAAAGCAGAGTGTGTTTCTTGTTAGGCAAGCTAGTGTTTGTTTCCCAGTCAGAAATGGAGTTGAACCCCATGCAATTTCTGGTCCTATGAGCAAGAAGTGATTTCTGATAAAGGAGTCACTATTGCGCTCCTACTGCCATACACAGTGCAAGTAGCACTCGCGTCTTTTCCCAGCTAGTACAGTGTATAGGACTGAAGAGGAGCTACCGTTCTTGTCAGTTTCCTAAGCAGAGTTGAACTAGGTATGGCCCGTGTGTGTAGGAAGCACAGTTCTTTTGTTCTGAGCAAGCTCACTCTTCGGACCCCATAGGAAACACAGTAGAGTAGAAGAGTGCTCTTTTATCAAAAGCAGAGTTTCTTTCTTGTAAGGCGAGCTAGCGTTTGTTTCCCAGTCCTAAATGGAGTTGAATCACATGCAGTTTTTGGTCCTATGAGCAAGAGTTGTTTTCTGGTTAAAAAAAAAGTCACTATTGCGCTCTCATTTCCATACACAATGCAAATAGCACTCGCGTCTGTTCCCAGCAACTACAGTGTATTGGACTGAAGAGGAGCTACTGTTCTTGTCAGTTTCCTAAGCAGAGTTGAACTAGATATGGCCCATGTGTGTAGTAAGCACAGTTCTTTTGTTCTGAGCAAGCTCACTGTTCGGACCCCATAGGAAAAACAGTAGAGTAGAAGAGTGCTCTTTTCTCAAAAGCAGAGTGTGTTTCTTGTAAGGCGAGCTAGCGTTTGTTTACCAGTCCTAAATGGAGTTGAATCACATGCAGTTTCTTGTCCTACGAGCAAGAGTTGTTTTCTGGTAAGAAGAGTCACTATTGTGCTCCCATTGTCATACACAGGGCAAATAGCACTGGCGTCTGTTCCCAGCATGTACAGTGTATTGGACTGAAGAGGATCTACTGTTCTTGTCAGTTTCCTAAGCAGAATTGTACTAGATATAGCCGTATTTGTAGGAAGCACAGTTCTTTTGTTCTGAGAAAAATCACTGTTTTGGCCCTATAGGAAACACAGTAGAGTAGAAGAGTGCTCTTTTCTCAAAAGCAGAGTGTGTTTCTTGTAAGGCGAGCTAGCTTTTGTTTCCCAGTCCTAAATGGCGTTGAATCACATGCAGTTTTTGGTCCTATGAGCACGAGTTGTTTTCTGGTAAGGAAAGTCACTATTGCGCTCCCATTTCCATACACAGTGCAAATAGCAATCGCATCTGTTCCCAGGAAGTACAGTGTATTGGACTGAAGCGGAGCTACTGTTCTTGTCAGTTTCCTAAGCAGAGTTGAACTAGATATGGCCCCTGTGTGTAGGGAGCACAGTTCTTTTGTTCTGAGCAAGCTCACTGTTCGGACCTTATAGAAACACAGAAGAATAGAAGAGTGCTCTTTTCTCAAAGCAGAGTGTGTTTCTTGTTAGGCAAGCTAGTGTTTGTTTTCCAGTCAGAAATGGAGTTGAATCCTATGCAGTTTCTGGTCCTACGAGCAAGAGTTGTTTTCTGGTAAGAAGAGTCACTATTGCGCTCCCATTGTCATACACTGGGCAAATAGCACTGGCGTCTGTTCCCAGCAAGTACAGTGTATTGGACTGAAGTGGAGCTACTGTTCTTGTCAGTTTCCTAAGCAGAGTTGAACTAGATATGGCCCCTGTGTGTAGGAAGCACAGTTCTTTTGTTCTGAGCAAGCTCACTGTTCGGACCCCTTAGGAAACACAGTAGAGTAGAAGAGTGCTCTTTTCTCAAAAGCAGAGTGTGTTTCTTCTAAGGAGAGCTAGTGTTTGTTTCCCAGTCCTAAATGGAGTTGAATCCCATGCAGTTTCTTGTCCTATGAGTAAGAGCTGTTTTCTGATAAGAAGAGTCACTATTGTGCTCCTATTGCCATACACAGGGCAAATAGCACTGGCGTCTGTTCCCAGCTAGTACAGTGTATTGGACTGAAGAGGAGCTACCGTTCTTGTCAGTTTCCTAAGCAGAGTTGAACTAGATATGGCCCGTGTGTGTAGGAAGCACAGTTCTTTTGTTCTGAGCAAGCTCACTGTTCGGACACCGTAGGAAACACAGTAGAGTAGAAGAGTGCTCTTTTCTCAAAAGCAGAGTGTGTTTCTTGTAAGGCGAGCTAGCCTTTGTTTCCCAGTCCTAAATGGAGTTGAATCACATCCAGTTTTTGGTACTACGAGCAAGAGTTGTTTTCTGGTAATAAAGTCACTGTTGCGCTCCCATTGCAATACACAGTGCAAATAGCACTCGCATCTGTTCCCAGCAAGTACAGTGTATTGGACTGAAGCGGAGCTACTGTTCTTGTCAGTTTCCTAAGCAGAGTTGAACTAGATATGGCCCATGTGTGTAGGAAGCACAGTTCTTTTGTTCTGAGCAAGCTCACTCTTCGGACCCCATAGAAAACACAGTAGAGTAGAAGAGTGCTCTTTTCTCAAAAGCAGAGTGTGTTTTTTGTAAGGCGAGCTAGTGTTTGTTTCCCAGTCAGTAATGGAGTTGAATCCCATGCAGTTTCTGGTCCTACGAGCAAGAGTTGTTTTCTGGTAAGGAAAGTCACTATTGCGCTCCCATTGCCATACACAGTGCAAATAGCCCTCGCATCTGTTCCCAGCAAGTACAGTGTATTGGACTGAAGCGGACCTACTGTTCTTGTCAGTTTCCTAAGCAGAGATGAACTAGATATGGCCCGCGTGTGTAGGAAGCACAGTTCTTTTGTTCTGAGCAAGCTCACTGTTCAGACCCCCTAGAAAACACAGTAGAGTAGAAGAGTGCTCTTTTCTCAAAAGCAAAGTGTGTTTTTTGTAATGCGAGATAGCGTTTGTTTCCCAGTCCTAAATGGAGTTGAATCACATCCAGTTTTTTGTCCTATGACCAAGAGTTTTTTTCTGGAAAGGAAAGTCACTATTGTGCTCCCATTTACAAACACAGTGCAAATAGCACTCGCGTC